>NW_006399791.1:19317354-19344229 GCF_000299155.1 Elephantulus edwardii
ACACCTACTCACTACTCCTCTTAATGATTATCTTGCTGTTTGATGTTCCATATTCAGGACAATACTGAGAAATCATGGAGGCCTCTGGTGGCTTCGTGGGAAGGAGTTGTGCTGTGGGCCCAAAGACACCTGGCTGGAATCCACCAGCTGCTCTGCGGGAGAAAGATGGGAAAGCTCCTCCTGTGTGATTTACAGCTTCTGAAAAATCTGCTGACGAATCAGTTATGAGCTGGTTCTGACTCGAGGGCATATAACAACAAATGTAAGAATTCTATCACCGAACTAAATGGCACAATCATGACCTATGCCTGGCACTGATGCTGAGGTGTGAAGGGAGAGTACCACGGGCCATGATGCGAAGGTTATGTGCCAACTTGATGGCCTGATTTTCAGCAGCTTAACCACCATGAGTTGTACTCAACCGGACGGCACCTAACAACAGTTACGTAATGTCGCCACTTGGAAGTAATGTGACAATGTGTTCACCCTCCATTTTTGTACAACAATGGTTTT
Source organism: Elephantulus edwardii (assembly GCF_000299155.1). Classification (NCBI taxonomy): domain Eukaryota; kingdom Metazoa; phylum Chordata; class Mammalia; order Macroscelidea; family Macroscelididae; genus Elephantulus; species Elephantulus edwardii. Next base: position 19,317,868 of record NW_006399791.1, read on the forward strand.
CTCATACATGATTATTGGAACTTAACCATATTGATATCTGAAGAGTATGTTGTTGCTTGTGACTCATAGAGACACTATGTACAACCACCCTAAACCCTGCTCTATCCTGTACCAGTCACACTGCCTCTGACACACCCATCCCGATCACTTCAGTCACTGAATCAATCCACCTCATAGAGGGTCTTCCCCTTCAGCACCATCCCTCCACCCTCCCAAGCATGATGTCCCTCTCCAAGGACCTGTCCCTCCTTACAACATGCCCAAAGTATGTCAGATGAAGCCCCAGAATCCTTGCCTCCAAGGAGTAGCCTGGTTTAACCCTCTCCAGAATGAATCTGTTTGTTTTCTTGGCAGTCCATGGTACATTCATTCAATACTCTTCTCCAGCACCACAGCTCAAAGGTATCAATTCTCCTTCTATCCTCCCTAGTCATTGTCCAACTCTCTGATGCATAACAAGTGATTGCAAAGACCATAGCCTCTATCAGACACACCTTAGTCTCCAGAGTGACACCATTGCTCTTCAGTACCCTGGAGAGGCAATGTGTAAGTCAATGGCAATAATTGCATTTACCAATTCCCTCTCCTGTACAACTATTGTTACAATACATTTTGAAATTTTTCACAACCCTAAACAGAAACTTTGACCTCTAGTTGATTTATGATCCTGGTGAGGTTTGAACATCTGTGATTTAGAAGAATATAGAAATCTGGGTTTGCCCAGAATATCTTCTGCTACCCACCAGCAGTGGGATCTTAGGGCCAGGGTCTCAGTAGCTTTGTCTCTAAGGCAGAGATGATTCTTCCAGTCAGTAAATATGTGTCCTGTGGACACAATAGAAGTGGAACCAGACAGAGCTTGCTCTTTCTGAGACTTTATCAGATCAGGTGGTGGTGGCAGTGGGAAAAAGACACGGGAGAGCTCATCACAAAAGAAAACAATGGAGAATCATTGCAAGAAGGATTCTGGAGGAAAGAACTAAGAATCTGAGAGTCAAGAACAGGGAATTTCCATCTATACTGGGGAACTTGGAAGAGTTCCCCTGTGAAAATGACAGTGGTCAGCCAGCCTAAGGATGAGAATGAGTGTGTTAAAGAGGAGACGAGGTGAAGGGATGGACAGTGTGGCTTAGGCAGAAATTAGATCTTAAGTGAAGGCTCTCTAGTGGGTGAGAATATAACCTGGTCAAGGAAAAAAACCATGTTCCCAAATTTATCTGCACCCTGGAATCACCTGGGACACTTCAGGAATTACCAGTCCTGGGTCTAACCCCAAGAAATCCTGGTGTCATAATGCCTAAGAACTTGACTGCTGACTGAAAGGTCTGAGGGGAAACCTGTCAGAGACATCACAAAAGTTCTGAAGTCTATTCCTGTAAAGACTCCCATCTGGGAAAGCTTACGGGACTTCTATTTTATCCTGTAGGGTTGATAAGAGCCAGAATCCATTTGTCAGACACAACTACAAGGTCTAACTCCAGTCTACTGGGAGGGTGGTGGTGGGAGCAAATACACCGTGCAGTTTGCAGAAGAAAAGACCCAGAAAGGCTTAGATTGTTGTTTTGTGCCATTGAGTTGATTCAAGTCATAGTGACCCTGTGTAACAGTAAAACTACATTGTAGGATTTTCTTGCATGTAATATTTATAGAAGAGAGCTCCGCTGTCTTAGTTAAGGAGTTGTACTATCCACCAAGAGGCACATGGTTTGAATCTTCCAGCTGCTTCATGGGAGAAAGATGGTCAATCTCCTTCATGATCTACTGCCTCTGAAAACCCACTGGAGGGTGAGCGATGAATTAGTGCTGATTCAGTGTCATAGAACAACAGTCTTCATAGAAGCAGATGGCCAGGTGTTTCTCTCATGGAATCATTAGGTGAGTTTGAGCAATTAATCATTTCTATCACAAAAGACCCTTTCCCAAGAAAACCCCATGGAGCGGTTCTATTCTGTAACATAGGGTTGTCCTAAGTTAGAAGCAATGTGACAGCAAGCAATAGTAACAGGTCCAATGCCTAGAGACAGTACCATGGTTGGTGTCTGAAAGTGTTGGGTGAGTCAAATGAGAAGACAAGGTTAGGAATGACTGATTAGAGGAAGGCGAGAGTGAACAATGCCAGAAACGGAGAGGCATGGAGAAGTGGGAGGCCAGATGTGCCATTTGTAGGTCAGTAAAGGAACTAGAGCTTCCCCCCACCCCAAATCTAAAGGAGCCCTTTGAAGGACAATAAGGAGGGCTATTACCTGAGAAGACCTATATTTTTAAAATAATACTCTGATGGTCAAGCAAAAAAAAAAACGGGTTGCACTTGAGGACTATCAGAACATCTCAGGGTTCAAGCAGAGTGAGCACTAGGGAAACTTCTGGCTGGTTGGGGGCCAAGGAAATGAAGATGGCGGTGTGGTATAAGCCATAGCAAGCGGGGCTGCTAAGGGAAAGGCTCATTGTCTCCAGCAGTTGGAATTCACCATTGGCTCCCAGGGAGAAAGATGCGACGTCTCTTCCCACCCGTCATGGTTTATGGTCTTGAAAATTTAATATAGGTTGCTATGAATCAGAACTGGCTTGATGACAATTTGAGAGTTGGTTGCTTTATATTGTTTTGGGGTGGTTTGTTTTGTTTTGAAATGTTTAGGAAATAAAATTGGTAGTTGTTAGCACAGAGAGTAAGGATGATGAATCCAAGAGAAACTCTTGATTTCAGACTTACAAATGTACAGAGATGGAAAGAACATGATTTGAGAGAGAATCCAAGTTTGACCTCCCAATACATTGAGTTGGCCATCTATCAGTTAAGAACAGTTTCTGCTATTGCGTTAGTTTCCTGGGGCTGCTCTAACAAAATGACACACATTGGGTGGCTTTAAAGAATACTAATTTATTACCTTAAGGTTATGGAGACTCTAGAAGTCTGAATCGACATGCAGGTAGTGTCATGCTACTGCGTAAGTCCCTAGAGGAAGAGCCTGTTCTGTCCCTCCCAGCTTTTGGTGGTCACAGAGGATTCCTGGCTTGTAGATGCATGCTGTCATTGTTTCCTTTCTCTGTCTGTGTCCCTTCCCTTCTACAAGAATGTACTCAGATTGAACTAGAACACAGAGAATTAGGACCTACCCTACTCTCGAAGAACTTCATGTTAACACTTTAAAGACTATTTTTAAACCAGATCACATGCAAAGGTACCAGGTGTTAGCACTTCAACGTTATCATTTTGGGAAACATGATACAATTTCTAACAGCTGCAGATGACAGAAAAAGCAACAGCAAATGGCCTAATCATCTAAGAGTGTGTGGTTGTGGTGGTAGAAAGCTTGGGGAGCTGGTTTAATGTTTTAACGGTGACTCCACGATGTCTTTGAGGATTTAGACTCTCTGTACCTCTCCGGTTTGCCACCTTTGTGCTTATGTCTGAGGTTTTGCAGCTGTAAGTAGTCTCCGCACCACTAGTCCCCCAGTCTCAGTGCAGGCAGGAGGCAAGAAGAGGAAAGAAGGCCCATGTGGAAAGCAGGTGCCTGTGTAAGCTTCCCTCAAACCTCAGCTTCTGAATCATTGGTCATAACTTTGTACTCACCTAATCCTACCTGAAATGGAAACAGGGGAGCCCAAAGTACCACCCTCCGAAATCAAGGTTCTGTTGGTGAGAAATGGCTAGTGAGCAAGCATCAGAGCCTCTCTACCTGTTGTTTTTGTTAAGTGCCGTTAAGTTGACTAAAACTCTTAGCGGTCCTATGAGCAATAGAACTGAACCTTATCTCACTCCATCCTCATGATTTCAGTCCTGATCAAACCCATTGTGGTAGTCACTATGTTCGTCCATCTTTTTGAAAGTCTTACTCTCTGTCACTGACCTTTCCCAGCATGATTTCTCTCTCCAATGATTGATTTCTACTGAAAATATGCCCAGGGTAAGTGATATGCATATAACGCAGGCCATGGTCTTTTCAATTGCTTGTTATTCAGCTGAGAGCTGCACAATGACTAAGGATGACAGAAGAGGAATTGATGCTTTTGAGCTGTGGTGCTGGAGAGGAGTATTGAACATACTCTGGACCACCAAGAGAACAAATAGATCTGTCCTGGAGAGGGTGAAACCAGGTTGCTCCTTGGATATAAAGATTCTGAAGCTCTGTCCCATGTACTTTGGGCATGTTGCCAGGAGGGACCAGTCCTAGAAGACGGATATTATACTTGAGAGGGTGGAGGGACAGTGCAGGAGAGTAAGACCCTCGATGAGAGGGATTTAATCAGTGACTGGGGTAATGGGGTTAGGTGTCTCAGAGGTAATAAGTTTGGCACAGGATAGAGCAGGGATTAGGGCTATTGTACATAGGGTCACTATGAGTCGCAAGTGACTTGATGGCACATAACAACAAAAACAACATCTTTATGTTGTCTATTGGTCCAGTGTCAAGGATTTTTTATTTATGTTGAGATGCAATCCATTATAAAAGTCAACCTGTAGAGTTCTATTTTGTAGAAAGCTAGAGTCAATAGTGAAGTTGAGCATATTTTACACTGAAAATTATCCAAAGGAATTTCCTAAAAACAAGAGCATTCTTTTTTTTAAATAAAATTTTTATTTTGTACTGGTTTTCTTACAAAGTTCATATACATTGTCTTTCACACTGGATCTTTCCCATTTCCTTTATCCACGCCTTCCTCTACCCATCAAATTGTGTGAACCTATGATTAACCTCTACCCATCCTCATGCCTCTCCTGCTACCTTCCACCCCTTGGATCCTCATACATGTTTTACTAGTTATCTTTCTATTTCTACAATAATGGCCGTATACAGTATTTGTCCTTGTGGGACTGAGTTAGTTCACTCAACATAATGCTCTCCAGTCCCTCCCAAATTAAGTAGTGATTTTCAAAATCATTGCTTCTACATGCTGCATTGTATTCCATTGTATGAATGTACCTTAGTTTCTCAATCCCTCCATGTTCTTGTGATGGTGAATAGTGCTGCTATGAACATTGGCATACTAGTCTCTGTTTGAGCCTCAGTTCTCATTTTCTCAGGTTATATTCCAAGCAGTGGAATACCTGGGTGATATGGAATTTCTATGTTCAACTTTTTGAGGAAGCACCAAATAGCCTTGAGTGAAATGGTTGTGCAGGGAGGAAGGGAATGGAAGTAGAGGATAAACGAATGGATGAATCAGAGCTGACGTGTGTCCAGGGCTGTGAGGATAACATTCACGGAATGTCAGGGTTTCAGCCCTTCAGACCTGAGGGTAAAACCAACCCACCCAAAAGGCCAAAATCATTAGTGGGTGTTTTCTCTGTTGGGACCTGTTGGGATGTAGCAAACACAAGTAATTATAGTTTTCATTAATAATCTCTCTATAATGTTTTCAAAGCTCTTATCTGTGGGTCAGCCTATTCCTAGAGGAAGGAAGGGGTCATGCCATTATTGTTGCTGTTTATTGTTGAGTTGGAACGGATTTATAGTTGACCCTCTAGCAGTTTTTCAGAGGCATAGAAGGAGATTACCTAACTTTCTCCTAAGGAGGATTCGAACCTTGTGCCTTTGGGTTGGCAGGGCAGTTCCTTACCAGGAGCCACTAGAACTTCCTATTTGTATGCTAGGACAACTATATAAATTAGACATTAGAAATGTCTTCAGAGTCCCAGAGTAGTGAGCATGATTAAGGGCTGACAGAATGGCTGGAGCTTGCAGGCTACCCAGAAGTGCAGCACCTTGGGAAAAGTCCTGGTGATCCATGGCTGGAAAAGCAGCTCTTCAAAACTCCATGAATCTCAGTTCTATTCTGACACACATGGAACATTTGTGAGTTGGAATACATTTGATGGCTACTGTGTTTGTTTGGTTGTTTTTTTTTTTAAAGAAATTTATTTAGAAATTGTGAATCTAAGGCCCAAATGAAAAGAATGACTTCCTGGAGTCACACAGTTTAGGAGTGGCACCTTGTGAACGTGGCCTGGGACGCTCGCCTCCCAGTCCAGATTCTCAGGTCCCTAAAGAGTGTGTTTTAAAGGCAAGCAGGAAAACTGTGCTTAAGAAAACTAGGACACAAGATGCTACTTAACTGGAGTTGTTCTCCACATGGACTTTTCTCTCCCCATTTCCTTTGTTTTGTTTTTGTAATTATCAGGGGAAAATATTTTTTTTTTTCATTTGTTACAAATCCCAAACCAGTTGTTGTTAGTTAACCAGCATGGTACAATGGGTTTAAAAAAATCACCAGGAGATGTTTTCCATTTAGAAGGTTCTTTATTATTATTTTTTCCTATTTAGAAAATGAATTACACTCCATTCACCTCCTTCATTCAACCTTGCAGAAAAGAATATTGTTAGTATATTTGGTTTTTATTATTCTAGGTGTCTTCCCCAACAACCCAGGAACACTTAAAAAAAAAGTTTTGGGGGAGGTTTGAATTTCTTTTACAGTAAACTCAAGAAGTAAAATCTTTGATGAGGTTGGCGATGGTAATTCTGAGAAGATAGATCTGTTTTACTCAAGTCAGAGGGGCTGCCTTCTGAGGCTGGAGTTTCAGAAATAGTTGACTTGGCCTCCACAAAGCAACTTTACATTTTTAGATGCAGCTGAGCTCTATGGACCGGAAGCTGAATTCCCGGAGGGGTAGGGCTGTCCATATTTTAGACACATGTGAAATTAGAACAGTTGGAGAGGCAATGAGCTTGCCTGAAGAGAATTCCAGGCATCGGACTTGTTACAAATTTAGCGCAGCTTCTAAGAAACATTCCCATCAAAGGGAGATTCCTGGTTGTTGTAGAAGTGGGTTCCCTGTGGGATTTCCCTTTGGAGTTAACGAGGCCCAGTGGTTTCTAGGCAGCGAGACCACAAACCAGCTTAAGATCTCAGTTTTGATGATTTGATGATTGGTGACTTATGTGGTATTATGGACATCTGTTTGGATTGGGTTTTTGTCTGCTGAGCCTCCGCTCTCTGTTTTCTGGTATCCATACTCAAATTTTCCTTCTGGCTCTCCATCCTTCTTCCCTGTTAATGTGATTGGATGGCTTGCCTCTGTCCCTGCCTCCAGGATGGACATGCCACACGGTGTGATGTGAGCAGGTCACAGCAATTTACCCCAGATTTACTCAGGCCCCTTAATCAACCTAGGAGAACAAGAATGAGCCTTGGGAACTGTTTTCTTGGAATGTTCTGCAAAGAGGCTCTTTACAAAAAAATACAACAACAAAAATGCTCCCAGGTCTTCCAGTCTCGAGATTATCCTTGCCGTCACATGCATCGAGGGTGCCCAAGAATGAAGCTACAACAGAACTGAGAGAGACAACCAAACACACATCATCTTCACTTTGGTTCTGACTTGTATAACCCTCCAATTGGGTTTCTGAGCCCATAACTCTTCACAGGAAGAGAATGCTCATCTTTGGTCCACAAAGAGGCTGATGGATTCAAACTGCTAACCTTTCAGTTAATAATCCAGTATATTACACACTATGCTATCAGGGCGGCAAGAGAGACATATGCTCTTGATAAATAATATCTTTTAAGGACCAAGATCCAGCAAGGCCTGAACTTCTCACAAGCCGTAACCCTACTTACTTTTCAGGTGAGCAGAGATACCTTGTTAAACTAGTTTGAGGTGGAAGTTTCTGGTAACTAATACATTCCCAAGTAATAAACCTGATTCAGAGACAGGTATTCAAGCTCATGGTCCTTGAATGATTTTTCTTAGAAATGCGTAGTTGGTCTTGTTGCATTTTCACTGGAAATATAAGAAAACAGAAAATTAATAGAAGAAAAGGAGAGCTAACATTATTGAGTACCAAAGCCCTATTCTAAGCATTTTACTAAAAGATTGATTTCTTTTTCGTTTTTGCTTCCTTCCTATGTGTTAACATCTACATGGTACAAAGGATTGATCAGGGACTCTGAGAACAATCCCAGTCTGTTTGATTCTAAAACCCACAAAGCCAGGCCGCCTTGAAAGTACTGGTGTCTCGAGGCTCCAGACTCTTCTCCACTATTCTTAAAGGGGTCTTTCTCTGACTGAAGGGCAAACACTGGGTTGAACTCTGATTCTTCCCTAACAGCATGGAATTGGCAGACCCCTGCCCTGTGGAGAAGGTACAGGACGTGCAGATGAATGATTAGAGGCTGAGAGAGGTGAGCCATCAAGTGTCCGGGAGGTATTCAGACCCAGGTGTGATGGGCCCTCAAATCTGAGATGTGCTCTGTGTGCTAGCTAGCAGCAGCCTTGGTGTCACTGGAGAACTTGCTAGACAATCAGCTCCGCCATCTACTCAGATCTGCAGCACTGGGCTCTGAAATCCCCAGAGAGGCGAATGCACTGAGGTTTGAGGGGTGCTGGTCTGGCCCAGCCCTGCAGGGGTTTGGGGTCCCTATAATGTCAGGCTGTCCTGAGCCAGCTGGCCAGCATGCCTGAAAGGGAAAACAAAGACGGTCTGGAAAATGTGTGTCCTTGAATGGCTGTTATCAAGGCAGTGGCCCCTGTGTGGAGAGCCAGGCAACTGCCTGGTTCACTGATCCTCTGTGTATTGGACTATGGTGACTCACAGTTTTTCATTGGAAGTAGACCTCCAGGCCTTTCTTTCTAGTCCTTCTTAGTCTGGAAGAGCCACTGAAAGCTGCTCTGCATCCGGTGGTGGCTGGGCAGGAAGGGTATTGGTCAGGAATTGTATGAAAAGCCTGTATGAAAGTCAGAATTTTACCACCGAACCACTGATGCTCTCATGGCTGAAGACCAGCAGAGAAGCGAAGGCACTTGGCTGCCTCTACTTGGTGCTAGGGAGCAGAGCAGGGGCCAGTACAGTGCTTCCAGCTTCTCCAGGGAGCCCCACAGAGTGAGGCTGCAAGGCCCTCTCATTCCACTTCCAGCCTTCGCCTCCTCACCACCTGGGCCCAGCTGGAGGCCCAGCTGCCAACCCTTTTCCGCCAAGGATTACTGCTGCGAGCTTCCCACAGCACGCCTCGGATTCCTCTCCCAAAGTGCTGTGGGAACAAAGGGCCACCGCAATTTTTGGAGGAAGGAAAGAAAAGTGAGAGCCACATCTGTCACCAAGAACGTGGGAACAGCTTCTTGCCAGAAGAGAAGGAAATACTCTATCACCGGCTGAGCTGCTAAAATGCTTTGTGATCATGAGGTCAGAGGCTGCTAACGTTTGTTGAGATCTGCTGGACACCAGGCATTACATATTTTTATACAAATGCCCTGGCCACCTCAGGAGATGTGGGCATGTTCACCTCTGTAACACACTGGAGGGACTTGACTCAGGACTCTACTGTGACAGGCACAATGGGGCCGCTGCTCCGGGCAACTGTCCAGACCTTTACTTATAATCCATGATGCTCTTTGATGTCATAGAGCCATTGAGTGACTGCGAAAAGGATGCAAATACAATTACCTAGATACTGACATTTTTGTGTATAATGGAGGAAACTGGTAGCTACACCAGTTGCTGTCAAATTGGCTGTGACTCATGGTGACCATGTTTTTGCCCCACTCCTTGCCTCCCCCACAGCTCTGCTGCCACACCCGCAGGGGCCTGGACTGGCTGCCAACGCTGAGGGGAATGTGGGGCTCCAGATACATATTGGGGTCCTCGCTCATCCTGAAAGTAATACTTGCCCAAGGGAGACAGCATGAAAGAGAAAAAAAAATACCCTGACAATTGAGAGAAAGATAATGGAAGAAAAGAAATAGTTGTTTTTTCTGCTGTTTGAACAAGGGCCTCACATTTCATTTTGTTCGGACAACAGCTTCTTGGTCTAGGTATGGTTTCACACGAGCATGATGAAGTATTTTGGAATTCATATTCTTCTCAGTATTAGCTATAATTTTCTATGATCCATACAATCAAATGCCTTTGTAATACCACTAAAACACTGGTAAGTATCTTTCTGGTCTCGTCTGCTTTCATTCAATATGTATCTGACATCAGCAGTGATATCCTTTGAGCCATAGCCTCTTCTGAATCCAGCTTGAATTTCTGATAGTCCCTGATGATACAATATTCTAGGCCTAGTGTTAAGAAACTGCACTGCAATCCTGAAGGCTCGTGGTTTGAGGCCAACAGCTGCTCCACAGGAGGATGGGCAACTTCCTTCCATGTGATTGATCGCCTCTGAAAACCCACTGGAGAGTCAGCTACGGGTTGGTTCCAACTCAAAGGTACACGACAATAACAACAGTTTTTTAAATAATATTTAGCAAGATTTTACTTGCTTGTGATACTAAAGATATAATTTGATGATTTCCACATTCTGTTGGATGACTTTTTTTTGGGGAATGGGAACAAATATAGATCTCTTCCAGTCAGAAAGCCAGGTAGTTGTTTTCCAAATTTCTTGGCATAGATTTGTGAGCATGTCTAGGGATGCATCTGTTAGAACAATCATAAAGATTCATAGTTAAAGATTCCTGGAAACCAAAGTACTTCCTACTTAATGCTAAAATTGGTAAACTCCTATTGAACCTTCAAAACTCTCTTGGTCACACCTTTCCTCATACTACCAGATAGTCAATCTTTTATCCTCCTCCTTCTATTGCATATAGACTTTTAATATTACTTTTATCACATTGCCTTATGCATATCAACTTATAGATCAGTCTCATCCCCTCAGGAGTGTGTGAGTGAGAGATGAGGTCAGCTCCTACTTACCAGATCTCTTAACCTGAGAATAGAATTGTCTTGTCGTCCTCCTGGACCGCCGCGTCTAGTTGGTTCTCTGCCTGGCACAGTTATATCTTTAAAATGAATTTGTTGAACTGAATTGTGAAGAAAAATCAAGGCTCTGTCCACTTTACTTGTCTTTACATGTGAAATTGTTTAGAAGATATAAACATGCTTTGCTTTTTTTCTTGGTCTCAGTTTAGATGAACATTTGTTTATTTGCTCTGAGAGGGCCATTTCTCTTCCACCAGTGCTGGCCGCAGCGAGGGCCACGGGCGAGCCTCGTTACCTGCTTCAGCAATGTTCTCACCGTGTTGCTCTCGGAGGAATGTATGTCCTTCTCCTGCTTTTCACCTGTGAAGAACCAGCTGGTTCTGTGGCTGTTCAGAATCCCAGAGCAAAACCGCTGCAGGGTAAAACCAGTTCTCCAGCAGGTAAAAAAAAACCAAAAAACAAAACCAAACCAACAAAAAACCACCCCTTTTTATTTTCATGGAAAATTTGAGACAAGTATAAAAAATGCTGGGTGTTTCCTTCAACTCTCAAAAATATGTTTGAGTTTTTTGTTTTTCTTTTGCTGGTTTAAAAAGGATTATTATTTTTGATCTCTTCTGGGAGTTGTACCATGTAGCATGTCCAGCTGAAATCCTGACCAAAGCATCTGCCCATGAGTTTGGGACCAAAACAGACCCACTAAAAGTTGAGGGTAAGGAGAGATCCCTAGAGGGTTCTCTGGAGGGGAGAATGTGTGTTGGTTCTATCTATCTATCTATCTATCTATCTATCTATCTATCTATCTATCTATCTATGCTAGTTTTTTTCTTGAGTTTGTATGCCTCTATTGCTGTTTAATTTTAAAATGCTGATTGTTGTGTTCGGTGCTGTTGAATAGAATACAGCTCTTAATGACTGTGTGAACTGGGCTTGAACTTTACCCTATCCTGTGTCAACCTCATCATCTCTGACATACTTGAGCCCATTGCTCTAGTTATGGCATCAATCCATCTCCTTGAAGGTTTTCCTCTCTTTTGCTGACCCTTCACCTTTCATCATATCCTCCAAGGATTGACCCCTCCTAACAAAAAGTCAAAGAGATATAAGATGAAGTTTTTACATCTGTCCATGGGATATTTAATACTCTTCTCCCAACTCCAAAGCCCAAAGGCTTCAATTTTTCATACTTATTCATTGTCCATTTGCATAGCAAATGATTGGAAAGACCATTGCTTGAATCAAGTGCACCTTAGTCTTCAAATTGACGTAATTTGTCCTTAGTGCTTTGGACAGGTCCTTGACAATAGATGTTCTCAATACAATACATCTTTTGATTTTTTGACTCCTGGTACTAAGGATGTTGATTGCAGGTCCAAGTAAAATGAAGTTGTTGACAATTTTAATCTTTCCTCCATCTACCATGATGCTCTCTATTGGCCCAGTGTTGAAGATTTTTGCTTCTTTACTTTGAGGTGCAATCCATATTGAAGGCTCCAGGCCTTGATCTTTTGCAACAAGCTTTTTAAGTCCTCCTTTTAGCAAGCGAGTTTGTGTCATATGCATATCACAGGTTAATGATGAATCTTCCTCAGATTCTTCATAGAGTCCAGCTTCTGGAATGATTTTCTCAGCATACAGTTTTAATAGATATGATAAAACTCTGGCACTCACCTTTCTTGATTTCAAACCACACAGTTTCCCCTTGTTCTTTTGGGTCATCAGCTTCTTGATCTATGTCTAAGTTTTGTACAAGCATAATGAAGTGTTCTGAGGTTCCCATTCTTCTCAGTGTTAGCCATAATTTGTGTTATGAACCACAGAGTCAAATACCAATACAACACAAATAGACTTTCTTCTGGTATTCTCTGCTTTTGCCAAGATCCATCTGACATCAGCAGTGGTATCCCTGGTGCCACAACTACTTCTTCTAAATCCAGATTTAAGTATTGTATTGATTTAGACTCTCTTCTAGTGAGGATGTTGACTCCTGTATAATCAGAACCCACCATATGGGAACCTCATTCTAGGACTTTCATTTACTGGGTTTTAGAAGGAGATCACCAGATCTTTCTTCCTATTATGTCTTAGTTGTGAAACCCCAGAGAAATGTGTTTAAGTTCCCATCAACACTAATGCCTCCATTGATGGGTGATAACTGAGCGTTGGGTGCATTGGCTGGGACTCAAACCATGGTGTTCCACATGGAATGTGAAAATCTGACCACTGAGCTACCACTGCCTTCCCCAGTAGAGGAGATATGCACAAATCAGAGGTATCCTTAGTCAATGGGCCTCCACTGTGAACAGTATCAGAATCCTAGGAGAGCTTGTTCAACACAGTGTGCTGGGTCAAACCCACAGTATTTGGTGCAGTAGATCTAGTGCATGGTTCCAAGGTGATAATGGTGATGATGGTCCAGAAACCAGAGAAACTCTGGCTAAGTGTTTGCAGGGTAAGTGCAATGAAAGGAATCAGGAAGGAGTGAAGAACTTGCCCCACCCGAAGGCCAGTGGGAAAAGGTTCCACAGGAGCAGTAGTTACAACAGAACCTTCCAGGAGAGCTGGAAAGCCAACAGGTGAAGGAAAGGCTTTCCGGGCAGAGGGAACAGCTTTGCACATGAAACAAAGACTATTGTCTGTCAGATTTAGATTTTCTGTTGTCTGTCAGATTTAGATTTAACTGTCTAAGAGGAGGAAAAAAAAAATTACCAAATAGGTTGCTTAAATTAAATGAAGGCTTACTTCTTTTCATAAGGAAGATCAGTGGGCTATGTAGGGCTAGTGTGAAGGTAGCACCAAGTTTCCAGGGCTCCTGGCTCTGCCATCCTTGGCATATGACCTGTCCTCATGGTGACAAGAAGGCAGCTGGTGTCTGGCCAGGATGTCAATGCTCTAAGCAGAGAGCAGTTTCCCTGAAAAAGGGGCAAAGGGTGATTCCTGGTAGCTGCATAATTTCCCCTTAAAGAGATTTCTCAGAAGCCTCACCTAATACCTTGTACCTAAATTCAGGCAGCAGGAAAATGTAGTCTTTTGGTGGGGCCTGTTGCAGCCTGGACAAATCCTATGGGCTGTTATTAAGGAAGAAGGGCAGAGTGGGCCCTGGGTAGGCTGCCAAGGTATGCTTGGAGGAACGTCAAGTATCTTGGTATTGGCAGCTTGTAAGGTGCCAGAGGGCACACTGGGCAGAATGTGGTGTTGCCTCAAAGAACAGCAACAGTTAGGGGGAAGAGAGGACACCAGGAGATTGTTGGAAGTGAAGTAGGAAAAGAAGGCCAGGGAAGCTGTGGGGCCTGGGTAGGCTTCCACGTGGGCCCCCTCACTTGGGCCTTAGCACTCCTCTTCACTGCTTCCTCTCACTGACTCTTTCCTTGTTCCTTCCTCTTCTTCTCACTGACCTCATCTCCACTTCACTTTCAGAGTCTGAGGGATGTGAACCTCATCCCCCATCTGTCAACTTGTTGTGCTGCGGTGACTTGTATGCTAGTGTGGTGTTGAAGCTATGCCACCAATATTTAAAATACCTGTGGGGGTCACTCATGGCAGACAACTTTCAGACTAAGTCTTACAGATTGAGCTAGACTGGGAAGAAAGTGCTGGCAACCTATTTCTGAAAATTAGCCAATTAAGATTGAATTGATCAATGATTTCATCTTGGTTGGATCCATAATCAACACCATTGTTAACAGCAGTCAAAAAAAATCAAAAGACATACTACACTGGGAAAGTAGATCAATGATGTCATGCTTGATGTGGCAGTACTTACAACAGGTTTATATTCTAATTTTTAAAAAAACCAAACCCACACAAACAAACCCTGTGTATGGATCACAAGAGAGTATCGTCCAGGACAGTGCTAGAAGATGAGTCTCTTAGGTTGGTGGGTCCTCAAGTTGCACCATGGTCATAACAATGGACTTAAACATGCCAAGGATTGTGAAGATGGCATAGGACTGTCACATACATTTAAGCCAATTTGGTGACAGCTAACCGTGAGGTCAGGATGAGTAGAAAGGAAGTGAGGTAAAAAGTCTTCTAATTAGCGACAATTGCAAGGTGAGGGAGAGCTGACCTACCTTAGGTGGGAGGTACGCAGCACCACAGGCATGCCTGGGAATACTGGGGGCAGGTTTCTCTTGGGGGAGGTGTTAGGTGGAAGATGTTCATGGAGATGTGGAAGGAAAGAGAGGTAACAGCTCTGGACAGCATGATGCATGCAGATTGAAGTCTGCTGGGAATGACTCCTTCTCTAAAGTACATTTGACTTACTCTTGGCTCATAGGGAAGAAAGCACCATCTTTCTTGGTGATGGTGCCAGCATTTTTTTTTTTTTTGGAAGAAAACCTGCTATGTCATCTTCAGTGGTTGACACTACTGAATATTTTGTCTGGAGCCTCTTTCATTGTCCCCTGTGTCAACTCTCACTGGTGTCATTCCATTAGGTAAAGCTTGTTGTTTGACCCTGTGATTTACCCCTACCCATCCTCACCCCTCTGCACCCACTCTTTCCTCTCTCACACCTCCATACACATTTTACTAGTTATCCTCCTATTTTTGTAATTATGGTCTTACACACTATTTGTCCTTATGAGGCTGAGTTAATTTACTCCACATAATGCTGTCCACTCTCTTCCAAGTTATGCAGTATTTTTCAAAATTGTTTCTTCTGAGTATTGAATAGTATTTCATTGTGTGAATGTTCCACATTTTCTCAATTCACAATTTGGTGGGTGGAGGTAGAGGGGTTAGTGGTGGTAAAAGAAGTGGAAAGATTGGGTGGGGACCTGAAAAGACAGGATAATGGACACAATATATGGAAACAATTCTATGAAATATAATGTCAGTGAAGGAAAGTGTGGAGGGAAATCTGCATAATATATGCCCCCCAAGCTTATTGTTGTTGTGTGCCCTCGAATCAGAACTGGCTCATAGCTGATCTTCCAAGGGGTTTTCAGAGACAGAAAATCCCATGGAAGGAGGTTGCTCATCCTTCTCCTGTGGAGCACCTGGTGGATCTGAACCATGTACCTTTAGGATTATGTAATGTAGCTTCTTACTACTAGGCCTTCAGACCTCCCATATGTAAAGCTTCTTGCTGTTGTTGTTGTATACCGTTGAGTCAAAACCAACCTATATAGCTGACCTTCCAGGAGGTTTTCAGAGGCAGTTATTTGCATGGGAGGAGACTGGCCATCCTTCTCCCACGGAGCATCTAGTGGCCTTGAACTGCGAGCCTTAAGGGTTGCAACACAGCTTTTTGTCACTAGGACACCAGAACTTCCTATGTAAAGCATGTTGTTGTTAAGGTGCTGTCGAGTCTCCTGCGACTCATAGTGACCCTATGTACAACAGCCCTAAATTCTGCCCTATCCTGTGCCAATCTTACCATCTCTGACACACCTACCCCCATGACCTCAGTCACTGAATCAATCTGTATCATTGAGGGTCTTCCTCTCTTGCACTATCCTTCCACCCTCCCAAGCATGACGTCCTAAAACAGAATTATCTGTAATAATTCTGTTTTAGAAGCATGAGACAACTAAGATAAAGTTTAGAGGAAAATCAGAAAATGATAATCCTTAATCATCTGCATTCATCCTCTACTTTCTGCTCTGACGTCCCACCCCTTGTGTGTGGCTACCTCTTTGTTTAAGAACTTGCTTTGTTAGACCTCACTCCTAATCTGTGTAATATCTCTCCCATATGTTGTTCTTAAGAGTCATAGAGTTGACTATGCCTCACAGTGTCTCTGAAAACAGATCTGAGCTGTGCACTCTCCTGTGCCATCCTCAAGAACTCTGGCAGACATGAGCCCATTGATACAGTCATAATGCCAATCTGTCGCTTAAGGATCTTTCTCTCTTTTGATGACTATTTCCCCCCTCCTTTTGGTTTTTTTTTTTTGGTTTGGTTCTTTTTTTATTAATTTCAATGAACATTTACAGAGATTTTGGATTTCCATTCATTGTTGCACTTTTCTCCCTGCCCCTCTTCCACCCCCAGTTCACTCCTCTCCTTGAAAAGCAAAAGAAAAGCTCCTTCATTGGTATACAATATCCCCGCACCCCCTACCCCCACCCCGAGTATACTCCACTCTGCAAACCTCATTCCAAACTCTTATGATAATCATAATGTCCTACGATATATTGCTTTTAAACTGTTCTCTCCCTTATTGGCTTCAATGCAGTATACATAATTCATCCAGTTTTTCTCAGTTCTTACCCTGACGTCAGTCCCATTCTACAGCAGTTGCACTATGCAGTGTTTGTCCTTTTGTGACTGAGATATTTCACTCAGCATAATGTCCTTGAGGGTCACCCATTTTGAACAATATTGCATGAGTTCCTTGTTTTTCAATGCAGCGTAGTATACCCTTTTCTGGCATTATTGCTTTCTTACAATTTTCAGCATTTCTTCTTCCCTCTGCAGGGCTCCTCAGCAGGTTAGTGTTGAGACATACAGTAAACTTTATTGCTCAGTTGATTTTTCACAGTAAGTATTGGTGTTGTGTGTAACATATGGGGCTGTTAATCAAAAGGCTGGTAGTTTGAGTCAGCCAGCTGATCCAGGAGTGAATGATGGGCCGTCTTCTCTCGTGAAGGTTTACCTCCTTGAATGACATTTCAGACAAAGGTTTCATGACAAAAGGTTACAGAATCCTACAGGACCTCCACAAGAAAAAGACTGATAACATGATTACAAAATGGGCAAAAGACTTTTCACAGAGGAAGACATTCAGATGGCTGACAGACACATGGAGAAATGCTCAAAATCTGATAATTAGAGAAATGCAAACCCAAACCACAAGGAGATACCATCTCAGTCCAAAAGCAGTAGCAAAGTTTAACAGGACAGCAAACAATAAATTCTGGAGAAGATGTGGAGAGATTGGAACTCACCTGCACTGCTGGTGGGACTGTAAAATGGTACAATTACTCTGGAGGACAGTTTGGTGTTTCTTCAAAAAGCTGATCATAGTAATCCCATATGACCCCAAGGAAATTAGAACTGAGACATGAATGGAGATATGTACACTTATGATCATAATAGTGTTAGTCACAATAGCAAGGAGATGGAAACAGCTCAAATGTCCACCAAAAAACAAATGGATTGAGAAACTGTGGCACATTCACACAGTGGAATACCAGGAAGCATTTCACAGCAATGATTTAGTAAAATACTACATATCAGGACAGAGTATAGACAGCATTGTGCTAAGAGAACTAAGTCTCTTGAGGGAAAATATTGCACAAGACCATTATTATAAAAACAGAGGGTTAACTGAGCAAGATGCATAAGAGGAAGGAGGAAGGAGGAAAGTCACTAGAATAGCAGAGGTTTATAGATGGATGGGAGTGAGGAAATAGGAAAGATTCAATGGAGACTCAAAAAGATGGGGTAATTATAGGCAGAGATTTATGGTAATTAACTAAAATACTATGTATATGATTGATTATATACAATACAATGTGCATAAATGAAACACAATGTAAATGAAAGATTGTATACAATGCAATGTACATGCATGAAACACAGTGTGTACGAATTATTATATGCAAACCAATAAAAATATTAGAAGAGAAAATAAAGATTTTGTTCCTCAGGAACCTGCTGAATGGTTGTTAGGAGTCAGATCTGACTCAGAGCAGTGAGCTTTTACTGACAGTTTAGGGTTCCATAAGAGAGGAAGGCCCTGAATGACATGGATTGATGTAGAGACTCTACCAATGGGCTCATGTTTATCGTGAAGATGGGGCGGGATAGGGCGGGGTTCAGGTCCATCGTTCAGTAGAGTCGTATGAGTTGTAACTGACTCTGGTACTCAACAGCAGTAGGGCTCTCAGAGAGAAACCTATACATCAAATCTTCCCAAATATATTTGGCCACTGTTGTTGTTTACCGTCAAGTTGGATCTGACCCATAGCTGACCCAGCTGTGAATTTTCAAAGGCAGTTAATCACACAGGAGGGAGTCGCCCATCCTTCTCCTGCAGAGCAGCTGGTGGATTTGAACCAAGTGTCTTGGGAATTGTAGCATAGCTTCTTACCACTAGGCTACCTTAATTTTTCCTTTCTAATACTAACACTGTGGGCTACATGACTTTTGGGGAAATACAGAATTAAAAGAATTTCAGAAGTCTGCAGAATAAGCACAGACTTTCAAAAGTCAGTGAGTCCTGTCAGAGACTGCCCTGGCTCTGTTTTCACGGGGCCTCTCGGAGTTCTCAACAGCGGAAGGCCAGGTCAGACCCTGGACATGTGGAGGCCACATGGGATTGTTGCTGTCAGCGGTGAGTCATGAGGGCCCACATTTGGGACATGAGTATTAGACGTGACTCATGGGCATGTGGAAACCTTATTCAGATCCACCTTCCTTTGGCCCCTAATCCTTTGTAATGCCTGAGTTTCATGATGTCACTTTAGGAGAATTAAGCTTGGACAGCAAAATGATGTCATTCATTTAACTTGGCTTGAGTTCTTCCGCTTACATGACATGTGGTAGCGTCCGCTTGGCAGGGTCATGGTGGACAGGTGGACGGGGATGTCCACATGTGTGCATAGGCTTGGGGAGGGGTCTTCCAGGGAGTCCTTTCACCCTCATTGGTGGACTGTGTTTGAACATTCATGTGAAAGACACATGTTTGGGCATTTCCTGGTCTGGCTGGTGACTTGGATAGAGAAGGTTCTGGAGCCCCAGGTGAGTAGTGTTCTGCTTTTAGAACTTCACCACAGGGCTTTTCTACATAGAGTCACACACTATAAAAAGGTACCTGTTTGTTCATTGTAAATTCACCCAAAAGACTACTCTGATGGCCACTAAGCTCCATTCGAGGAACATTGGTGGTATAGTGTATAATATCTTGGGCTACTGACCAAAAGGTCAGTGGTTCAAATCCACCAGCTGCTTTGCAGTAGAAAGATAAGCAATCACAGTCTCCTGTCAGAGGTGATGAGGATGGTGCAGGATAGGACAGGGGTTAGGTCTGTTCTTCATAGGATTGCTATGAGTCGTTGACTCGATGGTACCTACCGACAACACAACAGCAGAGAAGGGCCGCCCTTGGTGGGGATCAGCTCAGTGGTGGAAGAATTGGTTTTTTTGGCATGTGTATGTGTGTTCCTTTCAGGTCTCTTATTGACCAATTAAGAGGGCTTGGCAGGGACAGTGCTTTGGTCAATAAAGATTGATAAAAATAGTGAAGAATTTCACTGGAGATGGCGGTAAAGTAGCCTCAAATTTCTTTGCAAAAAAAAATATATACTCTTTTCTGTTGGAATTCTTATACTATTGTTTTAACAGTTCCTTCTCTCTGCTTTTCACAAATCAACAATTAGAGATAACTTTTCAAGTCATAGCCAACAAATAGCTCTGACACAGGGAGTCGGGTTTGTTACTGAACGCTGGATGATGGTCTCTCCCCCTGAGGACCACTGGCTCCCTGAGAGCTGGTGGTGCACCGTTGCAGCTCTCTGATCTAAAGGCTCGCCTCCCCTACACACTCTGTCCTGTTACCTCCAGGGGCCGTGACAGCTCCTAGCCGCATACATGGAGGGTCCTGGGGGATGTTGGCACCAAAAGCAGGCAGGGTTGGGAGCGTTGCTTAGTGGCCATACCATTTTACAATCCCAGCAGCAGTGCGTAAGAGTTCCAATTTCCACATCCTCTCCAATATTTATTGTTTAATACCCTGTTACACTTTGCTACTGCTGCTGGAGTGAGGTGGTACCCAATTGTTTTGATTACATCTCTCCAATTCCAAGTAATTTTGAACAATTTTTCATATGTCTATTGGCTAGCTGAAAGACTTCCTTTGTGAAGAATCTTTTTGTGTCTTTTGCCTATTTTATTATTGGGTTAATCAGTCTCTTTTTTATGGAGGCCCTATAGTAGTCTATAAACTTCAGTCATGAGACCCTTCTCTAAAATGTCCTTGCCAAATGTTTTGGTTTTTTTTTTTTCCAACTCTGTGGGTTTTCCTTTTACCCTACTGGAGAAAGTTATCCTATATGACCCAACTATTCCACTGCGAGGAAGACATCCCAAGGAAATCAGAACTAAGACATGAATGGACATTTGTACACCAATGTTCTTAACAGCATTGTTCACAACA
Source organism: Elephantulus edwardii (assembly GCF_000299155.1). NCBI lineage: Eukaryota > Metazoa > Chordata > Mammalia > Macroscelidea > Macroscelididae > Elephantulus > Elephantulus edwardii. The sequence goes on from NW_006399791.1 coordinate 19,338,622, forward strand.
GCTATAACAACAAAACAGCCCAAATGCCCACCAACGAATGAATGCATTGATAAATTGTGGTACATTCACACAATTGGATACTATGCAGCATTCAGGAACAACAATTTTGTAAAATATTATATAACTTGGAAGAGATTAGAAAGCATTATGCTGAGTGAAATAGCTCAGTCACATAAGGACAAATATTGCATAAGGCCATTATTGTAAAAACAGGAGGATAATTGAGTAAGATATGTATAACTGTTTAAAAGGGAAAGGAGAGAAGGGTCAGCAAAAGAGGAAGGGTGAAATCACTGAGACAGCAGTGGTTAGTAGAGGAGGGAATAAAAAGTAATGAGAAAGGTTCAATTGGGACTTGAAAAGTTGGGGTGATAATAGGCAGAGAGCCATGGTATTTAGTGATATATAAGAATAATTGTATAAAACACAAAGCACATGCACAAAACGTGATGCAAATGAATGATTATAAGCAAACCAATGAAAAAATGTTAAAAAATAGTCTCGGACCATTATCGTAGATCTTGTACAAGGAAACAAAGATACAAGGCTTAAACACAGGGTCACACAATTTGATGGGTGGAGGGACGGATTGGCAAAGGAAAGGGGAAAGGTCTGGTGTACAAAGCAGAGTATATGAACTTTATGAACTTTGCATGTAAACTAGTATAAAATGAAATTAAAAAAATAAGAACAAAACTAAGCAATTATTAATAAAACCCAACAGTCTCAATTGCTGGAATTTTAAAGTTGGAAGAATATTTAGAATGACTTTTCCTATGGTTCAAATCCACTAGATTATTTGCTGGAGGAGGGGTAATCTCCTCCTGTGCCAGTCTGATCCAATTTGACAGTACACAGCAAGAAAAAAAAAGGGGTGGGGGGAACTCCATGCTTTTCTTTATACCTTTCCTCCTCCTACACATGAGGAACTTGACACCAGAGTTGAGGAGGCACTGATAGTCCCTTTGTTGGTTGGTGGTTGGCTCCAGCTGAGACCCAGGCCTCCTGACTCTCAGCCAATTTACCCCCTCACTCTGTGTGAATACCAGACCAGTGGTCTTCAACTGTCAATTTTACCTCCCAGGGAGATTATACCTGGAAACATTTTTGGTTGTCATAACTTGGAGGGCTTGGCATCTAGCGGGTAGGGACCAGGATGTTGTTAAAAACCTACAAATACGCAGGATGGTACCCCACAACATAGAATTATCCCGGCCATAATGTCAACAGAGTTTAGGCTGAGAAACCCTGTCCAGACCAAGGAATTTTGAAAAGCTCTGTGGTTGCTGGGAGCCAGTTGTGGTGACTGAAGGCCATGCCAAGCAAACCGAAGTGAGAACATTTCACTAGACTTGGGCTGTCTGACTGATCGGTAAAGCAGAGGGTGAGAGAACATGAGGCAAACCCTTAATGAGACAGATTGACAGAACAGCCTCAACAGTGGGCTTCAATGGATCAAAGATCATGGACATGCCCCAAACCTGGCAACGTTTTATTCTGATATACAGAAAGTTGATATACAGCCAGAGCAGACTTGATAGCCGCTAACAAGAAGGAGCATTCAGACAGAAAGAGAGGAGAGAGAGGAGAGACAGATGGGGGAGAGAGAGGAGATGGAGTGCAGGACAGACAGAGACAAGTGACATGTTATATTTACTCTCACAGGAACCATGCTATTTAAAAAACCTGTTCTTTTTATTACAGCGTTCTTGTTATGTCATTGTTGAGGGGAAACTGACTAATAGCTGACCCTTCAGTGGTCTCTCAAAGACTATAAATTGCTCTGGAGGAGATTATCCCATCTTCTCCTCCTGTGCCTTTTACTGTCCTTGAAAACTCCCACCGGAGGGTCAGCTATGAGTTGGTTCAGATTCGAAAGCACACGACAATATCAAGAGCAACTGGTGGATTTGAACCTCCAGAGAGGTGTGTCCTTTGGGTCAACAGTAACACTCTCTGCAGACTACTGACTGCAGTTCCCCTGATACAGCAGTACCATTTGTTTACTCATGGTAGAAATAATAAGTAAGAGAAAAGAAGAAATATAATAATCCGTGGGCCTGAGCCAAGAGATAACCACCATGATTCTAACATTCTCTTTTTGTTGTATACCGTCAACTGACTGGAAGAGATCTATATTTGCTTCCATACCAAAGAAAGGTATGGAAATTATCAAACAATATTATTGATATCACACGTAAGTAAGAGTCTGCTGAAAATAATCCAAAAATTACTGGAACAGTACATCAACAGAGAACTACTAGAAGTGCAAGCTGGGTTTAGGGCCCTGTACTAGAAATATTATAGCTCGTGTTAGACGGACCTTGGCTGAAAGCCGAGAGCATCAGAGGAATGTCTATCTGTGTTTCATTGACTGTGTTAATGCATTTGACTGCATGGATCACAACAAATTGTGGCTAACCTTGAGAAGGATGGGAATCCCAGAACACCTGATCATGCTTATGTGAAACCTATACTTGTACCAGGAGGCAGACATCAGAAAAGAGCAAGGAAACATTGCATGGTTCAAAATCGGGAAGGGTGTATGCCAGGGATGTGTCCTATCTCCATACCTTTTCAATCTATGTGCAGGAGTCTGGGCTCTGTGAGGAGAAATGTGGCATTAGGATTGGAGGAAGACTCATCAACAATCTGTGTTATGCAGATGATACAAACCTGCTTGCTGAAACTGAGGAGGACTTGAAGCACTTGCTGCAGGAGGTCAATGACTGCAGCCTTAAATATGGATTGAAGCTCAACATAAAAAAAAAATCAGAAAGATTCTCACCACTGGGCTGATTGGAGGCATCATGTAGATGGGGAAGAGGTTGAGATTGATAACAGTTTTAGTTTGCTTGGCTCCACAATCACTCATGGTACCAGCAGCCAGAAAATTAAAAGACTAATTGCCTTGGAAAAGTCTGCTGTCAGAGACCTCTTCAAAGGGCTGAAGAGCAACGATTTCATTCTGGAAACTAAGGTGTGCTTGATCTAGGTCGTCGCATTTGCACGACGATAGGAAGAGAATTGATGCCTTTGAGCTGTGGTGCTGGAGAAGAGTATTGAATATACCATGAACTGCTAGGAGAACAAACAGGTTTGTCCTGGAGAGGGTGAGATCAGGCTGCTCCTTGGAGGCAAGGATTCTGAAGCTTCATCTGACATACTTTGGACATGTTTCAAGGAAGGACTAGTCCTTCACATTTGGCAGGGTGGAGGAACTGTGCAAGAGAGGAAGATCCTCGATGAGATGGATTGATTCAGTGACTGAGGTAATTGGGGTAGGTGTGTCAGAGACAGTAAGATTGGCACAGGATAGAGTAGGGTTTAGGGTTGCTGTACACAGGGTCACTATGAGTTCAGGTGACTTGATGCCACACAACAACAACAACAGCAACCATCGAGTGGGAAACGAGTCATAGCTAACCCTTTAGAGGGTTTTCAGAGGCAATAAATTGCACGGGATGAGATTGCCTGTCTTTCTCCCATGGAGTATGTGGTTGATTTGAACCATGTGCCTTTGGAATGGTAGTGCAGCTGCTTACCACTAGACCACCAGAGCTCCCTTCTAATGTACTACTTTCTGCATATTTCTAGGCTTTCACACACATATTATCTTGTACCTCAGTAACAGCCAACGTTAAAACGGTGGAGTCTGGTGAGTAGAGAGCCCTTGAAGCTTGGTGGGTAGGTGTGGATATTGATGTATAGAGATGCTAAGACAGAGCATAGTTGTTACTCATTGTGCATAAGAAATGACTAGGAAGTTAGAATGTAGAAGGGAGTGTGTACTATGGTTTTGAGGACAGAAGGATGTGAGGATATGGCAGGCAGGAAACATGGAAGCTGATGGGGGAGGGGGCACAGAGATGAGGACCTCAGTGGAGAAAGGTACAGAAGTACCAGGGAGGTGCTGTGTCTGAAGAGGAATGTCACTGTTGGGTGTGACCTGAAAGTCCCTTTTCCAATTACTCTGCGGGAATGTTGAGTGTTCTTACAGTTGTGAAATGTGTGTGTGTGAGTGAACTTGAAGAGGACTGTGTTCCAGCGGGGCAGTGTTACACCACAGTGTTTTCAGAAGCTAGATTTTACAGACATGAGTATAAAGAGTTGCCTGACTATATGTGAAAGGTCGGCGGTTTGAAACCCCCAGCAGCTCCACAGAAGAAAGACGAGCAGTTTGTTCCAGAGATTGAAGCTTCAGGAACTTGTTCGAAGGTGGCTGTGAGATGGAATCCACTTGCAGCACTGGAACTTTGGTTTATGAATATGTGTGAGTATTGTGGCTGGATCCATGTTCCTTACTATTATGACAACAGTGCATAAGTTTTATTTGTAAGTTTTTTTCTTGAAAATATATGGTGACATTTTTCCATGAAGTCAAATGTGGCACTGTACCATTTTTTTAAGTGCAATATTTATTTTTCTCCTAGAATTCCAATTTTCTTAGAGAAAATTTTTATCTTATACTGGTTTACTTACAAAGTTTGTATACATTATTTTTCAGGCACTACATAATTTTAAATGGTGTCTCAGTTTTCTGTTATAGGGATGTTCCTATTATTTATTGAATTAATTCCTTACACTAAGACTTTTAAAAACAGTCCAGTCTTTTACTACTCCTTTTATGTACTTTGTTAATAAGAGGCTTGATCAGTGTTTGCACTATTGACATTTGTTTTTGTTGTTAGGTGCCATCAAGTCAAGTACTCCCTTCACGTCCACTTTTCTAGCACTATTGGAATCTATTGGTCTTCAGAGAGGGGCAAAGGACCAAGACCAGCTGAGCTATCCCAGAGCTCAGGCATAACCATCCAGGTGGTGGGACACACAGGGAGATGGGACCAGTGGAAGCAGTCTGGGCATAAGCTCTGAGCAAAGTACAGAACAAATCACCTCAAAGCTTTCCTCTCTGTGGAGCAGGGCCCAGGACTTGCAGATGGAGTTTGGTAGAAACAGAGTGGGAAGAAAAAGTGAGGTCTTTGGCTGTAGATCTCCAAAGAGACCAGTCTTCTTTAGTGTGGTGGGCAGACTCTGAAGTGAGCCCCACTTGCTGGAATTCACATGGCTGCTTAAGCCTTTCCCTTTGAGTGTGCGTAGAATGTGCAAAGTTGATGGTACATCATTCCTATATGAGGTTACTTTATGGGAAATTACATATTGCTATCAGGCTCCATTGTTGGTCTTTTCCTCTTTCTTTCCATTTCTAGAGTTGAATAAACACCCACCTGATTTCTACAGCTGCCGAGAAAGAAATTCTCACAACCTTCATGAGTTTGGAAGCAACTCCTTCCCCAGCTGAGGTTCCAGAGGACAATACAGCCCTACTTGAAATTTTTATTTCAGCTTTACAGAGGACCAACTAAGCTGCACCCTCATTCCTGACCCACAAAAGCTGTGAGGCAAACATCATGCATTGTTCTAAATCCTGACATTTGTAGTAATTTGTTATACAGCAATAGGAAATTCAGGCATCTCAGTTCTGCATTCAAAGTAGCCCAGAAATCCTGAGCAAAATAGAAAATCAGAAACTAATGAAATTATGATTATGATGATGGCAAAAGCAACAATAATAAAAATAGTACGTTATGCTGTCAGTATGGACTGA
>NW_006399791.1:19347477-19348619 GCF_000299155.1 Elephantulus edwardii
CAGAATAGTATTCCATTGTGTGAATATACCACATCTTCTCTATCCATTCGTATGTTGATGGGCACCTGGGTTGTTTCCATCTCCTTGCTATTGTGAACAAAGCCGTGATAAATAAACATGGGTGTGCATATATCTGTTTGGGTGGCAGTTATGGTCTCTTCGGGGTATATCCCCAGTAGTGGAATTGCTGGGTCAAATGGTATCTCTATTTGCAACTTTCTGAGAAAGAGCCATACCACCTTCCACAGTGGTTGCACCATTTTACACTCCCACCAACAGTGAATCAGGGTTCCAGTTTCTCCACAACCTCGCCAGCACTTGTTGCTTGCTGTTCTATTAAATTTTGCTATTCTGACTGGGGTGAGATGATTTCTCATAGTTGTCTTGATTTGCATTTCTCTTAGAGCTAGGGATATTGAACATTTCTTCATGTACTTGTTGGCCATCTGAACGTCTTCTTTGGTGAAGTGTCTGTTCATATCCTGTGCCCATATTTCAATTGGATTGTTTACCTTTATCTTGTGGTTCTCAAGTATTTTATAAATTCTAGACATAAGTCCCTTATCTGACATGTCATTACCAAACACTTTTTCCCAGTCTGTGGCTTTCCTTTTATACCCTGTTGGAGAAGTTTTTGGATGTGCATAGGGATTTGATTCTTAGAAGGTCCCATTAATCTATTTTATCTTCTTCTGGTTGTAGCTTTTTCAGGATACTTGGAAGACTGTTTATATTGTAGATTAGGACTACTAAAGTTCTTCCAAGCTTTTCTTTAATGACGTTTATAGTCCTTGGTTTTAGTTCTAGGTCCATGATCCACCTTGAGTTGGTTTTTGTATATGGAGTGAGGTGTGGATCTTGCTTAAGTCTTCTGCATATAGTTTTCCAATTTTGCCAACACCATTTGTTAAAAAGACTGTCGTTTCTCCACTTAACTGATTCCATCTCCTTGTCAAAAAGCAGTTGACCATAAGTAGATGGACTGATTGCTGGGTTCTCAATTCTATTCCATTGATCTATGTGTCTGTCATTGTACCAGTACCATGCTGTCTTAACTACTACGGCTGTGTAGTAGGATTTGAAATCAGGGAATGAGATGCCTCCTACCTTTTTTCTATTTTTAAGGAGTGCTTTGCTTATTT
>NW_006399791.1:19348719-19358732 GCF_000299155.1 Elephantulus edwardii
ATTTTGGCACAAATAGTTTGGGCTCTGTGATTAACTGAAAAACTTCCTACAGTGGTTCTGTTGAAGAAAGGGCCGGCAATCTCCTTCCCTGACAATTAGAGTCAAGAAAACTCTGTAAGATTCCTGGATTAACGAATGTGGTTGAGCTCTGCTGTCTGATCTGGGGGATGTGAGATCACTATGAGTCAGAATCAGCTTAACAGCATCTGCTCTTTATTATTGTTATTTAATTTTGTATATATATTCTTTGTTAAAAGTGGATTGTGTCTCAATATCAAGAATCTTACCACAGGACCAATAGGCAGTTTCATGGTGGATCGAGAAGAGATTTGAAGTTTCAACAGCTTTATCCTGTTTGGATCCATGATTAACACCCTTGGTCTGAGCAGTCAGGAAATAAGGAGATGCATTGCACTGGGGAAATCTGTAGTTAGGGAACTCTCCGAATTATTGAGGAGTAATGTCAGTTTGAGGACTAAGGTGTGTCTTATTCAGGCCATAGTCTTTCTGATTACTAGCTATGCATCTGAGAGTTGGGCAATGAATAAGGACGATAGAAGAAGAATTGATGCCTTTGAGCTGTGGTGTTGGAGAAGAGCACTGAATAGCCCATGGACGGGCAGGAGAATGAACAGATAGGTCTTGGAAAGAGTGCAGCTAGAGTGCTCTTTGGGGGCAAGAATGATCAGACTTCACCTCACATACTTTGGACATATTTGGGGCATGTTGCCAGGAGGGACCAGTTCTTGGAGAAGTACACAATGCTTATAAGGATAGAGGGTCAGCACAAGAGAGGAAAACCTTGGATGAAGTGGATTGACATGGTTAGTGGGGTATGAAGAGCAGGTGTTTTGGAAATAGTGAGACTGACTCTGGATTGGCAGGGTTCACAGCTATTGTTCGTAGGGTCGCTATGAGTCACAGTTGACTGGACAGCACATAACAATGACAATGTAACTGATTACTGATATGGTTCAAGGGTGTATGAAAACCACCTGTTCTATCTTTGCAAATTTTTGGTAAGTCAAAAACTATTTTAAAATTAAATCTTTCCCCGTTCTTTTAAAGGAAACCCTGGTGGCGTAGTCTCCTGGGACCTGAGCTGCTAATCTGAAGGTTCTATCCATGGTGAATCGAATCCACCATCGACATCACATGGGAAAGATGGACAATCCTCTTCACTGTGATTTACAGCCTTGTGAATGTGTTAGAGGGTTGGCCATGAGTTTCTTCATACTTGTTAACAAAGTGAGGTTTCTGTTGTTTTTTTTTTTAAAGATTTATGCCTTCACATAACATTTTCGAGTGTAGGAAAAAAGCTTTTAATCAATCTACTTCTTTCTGCACTTAAGAGATTTAACACTTTGAGATGAGGGTCTAGACATTAATTTTCATAAACTTTTTATCTCACTTCATTAGCTTAGGGTAATGATAGAGGTCATGGCTTTTAAATAGACAAAATAATGGACTCTCATTTCCTTTGGAAACTCAGAACTTCAGAGAACTCAGTTTCTCTACTTTTGACTCTAGCATTTTGGTGTTGTCCTTTCTCAAAAGGTGTCTGTCCTGTGGCAGATGGACACTGCCGCCCGGTCTGGGGAGCATTGCCCTGATAGAGCTGTCCCTGACAGCCAAGCCTTCGGTGACACAGCTCAGTAAGTTGTGAACACCCAGGCTTTTCCTGAAGAATGAGATTAGGACTCAGGTGAGGTGGCTGACCTTTCAGGCCCCCGTCAGGATACCCTTGAGGAGCTCAGAGTGAAAAAAAAAACCCCACTACAGCCTTTGAGTTGGAACAAATTCATCGCTTACCCTCCAAACAGGTTTCCAAGGCTGAAAATTGCACAAAAGGAGATTGTCAATCTTTCTCCCTCAGAGCTGCTGGTGGATTCAAACCACCAAAGGAGCAGCCTTGGCATTAATTGCACGATTCCCTTTGGACTATGCCATCATCAGAACTCCCTCCAGTTCATCCAACTGCCATCAAGTCACCTCCAATCAGGAAGGACCACGTGTGTGTATAGTAGATCATGCTCCATAGGGTTCTCAATGACAGATTGTTCAGAAATAGATTACCAGGTGCCCCTGAGTGGAGGTGAACCTCTGACCTTTTAGATAGAATCAGAATACTTTAACTATTTATGCTACCCTGGAAGCCCTGCTTTAATTTCAATACCTGCCCATTTGCTGACTCACATGAGGGCTCTCCCTGGTCCTTTCTTCCCCAGGGGAACACATCCCTTGATGTCCTGCCATCTTTATTTTGTTGGGGATGGAGAAAGTCTGCCATGGTTGTCTGTGTGACTCGGTGGAGATATGTGGTCTTCCAACAGTTGTTGTTGCATGCCACTGAGTCTGAACAGACTCATAGTTGACCCTCCAGGGGATTTCCACAGACAATAAATCCCAGGGAAGGAGACTGCAGCATCCTTCTCCCTTGGAGCAGCAGGGGATTTGAACTGCATGCTTTTGGCATTACAGCACAATATCTTACCAATGGGCCACCTTCCAACAGAGGTAGTAGTATAATGATACCCCCTGGGCTCGAATAAAGTGAGGACCTGGATGCTGGGCATGACTCAGTCAGCCCTGGGCTTCTAAGTATTGTGTTTACTCTCCCAGGATCTCAGTTTCCCCATCAGCAAATGGGGAAGAGGAGCAAGAGGAGGCCACCTGGTTGGTGATGTTCCCCTTTGGGTGGACACAGGAGCAGAGCCTTGTAAACACCCGTCTTTGCTGGTCTCAGCAGAAGTCCAGGTCCTGTGCAGACTTCAGTCTTAGGGCCAGGAGGGGCAAGGCACTCCAGCTCCACCTTACCTGCCTTCTCTGAGACCAGCCCATGGTGTAAGTTCTCTCTCTAACCATTGCTATGGTGAGCTCTAGTGGCTGAGATGTAAAGAGTTGTTGCTCTACCACAGCACGTTTCACTATCTAGGGTTAGGCTTTACTTTTCCTGTTTACAAAAATCCAAGTCTTTTCCTGCTTCCCCTCCAAAGTACTGAGAAGAAATCTGGCTGCCAAGACTAGTGACAAGAAAGATAAAAGCTGCTTTCCTGAGGTTCAATTGTTCTAGAAACAATCTTCCTCTCAGCTCTACTCCCCAGCCCACTCTCACTGCACCCAAGTGTGTATTGCTTTTAAATGTTAAAGAGAAAAAGTAAGAGAGAGAAAGAGAACCCTTTTACTCTTGAATGTCACATTCTAAGGGGAGGAAGAACAAGTGGTCAAATTAAAGTGATGCTGCCTTTTTGTCTCCAGGTCCCCTATTCAGAGCTGGGCTTTGCTCTGCAGCCCAACCTCCTTCCCCCTCCACCCTCCCCACTGCTCACATTGAAATGTCAAATACAGCAGTTTGCTGCTGAATGGAGTCCCTGGTGGGAACTGAATGCCCTTCTAACCTGCTGGGCCCAGCAGTTCTCTGTAGCTTGTGTTTGCTTTCCCCCTTTTGCCTCCTCTGGCTTTCTTTCACCAACAGATGCTGCTTGGGATGGAGGAGGTGCTGGAGGTGGGGGTGGGTGAAATGCCTTCCACCTGGGACACTCCTGACCCCTCCTTTCCCTTTAAGTTCCTCTGACACTTCAGTGGATGCATGAAAACACTCTTCCCTTCCTGGATGGGGTCAGGCAGAGAGACATGAGGACACCGCTGTGACACTGGTCCTCCTTCCTGTCCTGGTATGGGACGTCTTTTCTCAAGGAACAATGGAGGTCAGGAGAGAGGCCACATTGGTGTGCTTGCTTAAAAAGGAATAAGCTGAGGCTTGAAACACCTTCTTTGCATTGGGGTGTTTTGCTATGCTGTGGTTGTTCTTAGGTGCCTTGGGGGAGAAGATGACTCATCATAATAACCCCAAGAACAGTCTATTAGAATTTTGCTCTCTTCTACATTATACATTTCCCTCCGGTTTTCTGGTGTGCTGTGTGCTGGGCTGCTAACCAAAAAAATGTTGGTGGTTCGAATCCCACAGCTACAAGATAAGGCAGTCTCCTACCAGAACGATTTGGAACATGGGCAATCAGGAGTTGAGGAAAATGGTTTACCTTTATATTATTTCTTTTTTTTTTTTCTGCCATGATGATAAACTTATTTTAAAAAGTACCAACACTGGATTTGGCAATTCTACTTCTAGGAATTTTCTCTAGGAAAGTAATTAGGCTGTTGTGCAAAGATTTAAACACAGGGATGTTTCTTCTAGGAATGTTTATATTGCAGCAAAAGAGTAAACATCCACATTTACTTTCATGGGGAATTTAAAACACATCTTCTAGTGGACTATTTTTGAGCCTTTGGAAATGACCAAGTGGATTTATATTCACTAATGAAAAAAAAAAACATGGAATAATCCATGAATGACCAAAAGAACAAACAGATATGTCTTGGAGAAAGTGCAGCCAGAGTGTTTCTTGGAAGTAAAGACGGCAAAGCTTCATCTTTCGTACTTTGGACATGTAGCTAGGTGAGGCTGCTCCTTGGAAAGGGAACTCATGCTTGGGAAGTTGGAGGGTCGGCGAAGGAGAGCAAGACTCTCAACGAGATGGACAGATATGTGACTTCAGCAACAGGCTCAAGTGTGCCAGAGATGATGGCATAGGATAGATAGGGCAGGGTTCAGGTCAGCTCTTCATATGGTCTCTATGAGCTGCATTTAACTCAACAACACCTAACAACAACAATATGGAAAGATACCCAATGCAAACTAAGGGGGTGGGGGTAGAAGCAGGGTTTAAATTCTACTAATTGTCCTTTCTGACTTCTTACATTAGACACTATGTGTGTTAAAAAAAAGGTAGAGAGAGATGTGTGCCAACATTATGTTGGGAGGTAGAGTTATGGGTGACATTTGCTTCTTTACAGTTCTCAATGATTTCTGATTTTTGGACATTCATACGCATTGCATTATTTTTATAACAAAAGTACCCCCAAAAGATCCCCAAGCCAGACTCATTGTCTTCCAATCAATTCCAACTCGTAGCCACCCTCATTGCACTTCTGAGGCTGTACATCTTTTCAGTAGGAGACTTCCCCTCTTTCTCTTGCAGAGAGGCTGTTGGATTTGAACCACTGACTTGCAGTTAGTCAGTTAGGAGCCAAACACGAGAGTGTTAGGATAGCACAGGATCAGGCCCTGATGAGTCCTGTTCTACATGTGAGTGAGAGCCAAATCAATGATACGTAACAACAGCAACAACAACACCACTTATAATGGGGGGGGGGGAGAGACATTTCCTGTTTGTTGTTGTTGTTTTCAAGAGTTTATAAAATAACTTTTACCTTTACCTACAGTAATGCTGGTTTTTTTTTTCTTTAAACTGTACTAATAAAAGTTTCAATCTAACCCTAGACCAAGAGTCGGTTGTGTAAACAGAGAAGGGAACACTGTATGGTTTAAAATCAAGAAATATGGACATCAAGTGTGTGCATTTCCCCAACCAATTTAATGTGTATGCTGAGCAAATCATTCAAGAAGATGAACTTTATGATGAAGAATGTGGTATCAAGATAAAAGGAAGACCCATCCTTGCTTGAGAAAGTGAGGAGGATTCAAAGCTGCTACTACAGAAGATCAAAGACTACAGCATTCATCATGGATTATATCTCAACATCAAGAAAACAAAAATCCTCACCACTGGGCTAATAGGCAACGTCGTTACAGATGGAGAAAAGGTTGAAGTTGTCAATGATGTTGTCTTACTTGGATCCACAATCAGCACCCTCGTTATGAGTGGTCAAGATGTCAAAAGACATATTTCACTGGGAAAGTCTACCATCTCTACAAAGTGCTAAAGAGCTATGATACCAGTTTAAAGACTAAGGTGCACCTGATTCAAGTCATCATCTTTTCAGTCACTTGCTATGTAGCTGGGAGTTGGATAATGAATAAAGATGACAGAAAAAAAAATCAATGACTTTGAGTTGTGGTGTTGGCGAAGGGTACTAAATATCCTATTGCCTGCCAAAAGAACAAAAAAATAAATCTTGGAGAAAGTGCAAACAGGGTGCTTCTTAGAAGCAAAGATGACAAAGCTTTGTCACACACACACTTTGTATTTGTTGTTAGAAGGGCCTATTCTTTGGGAAAAAATATCATGCTTGGAAAGATAGATTGTCAATGAAAGAGAGGAAGACCATCAACAAGATGGATTGACACAATGACTGTAACCATGAACTCAACTATATCAGGATTATGAGGATGCCAAAGGGTAGGGCAAGGTTTAGATCCGTTGATCATAGGGTCACTGTGATTTGTAATAGAGTTAATGGCACCTAACAATAACAACAGTAAGTTAAGAGTGTACATTATAAAATGAAATCAGAAGCTTGTTTCTGGCATATAAAAGCCAAATCATCTAATAGATTGCATAAGATACTGAGAGATGTCCTAATTTTTGCCCTGGCCACATATTAAACCATAATAGTTTTGCAAATAAAGAGCCATTATCTCTCCCCTGCTCTAAATGGATCCTGTTACCACTTCTACTGTAACTTCTGACTGGACTTTTCTCCTTATTTATCTTCTTTCAAGCTGCAGCCTGACTTTCTCTTGATTTGCTTTTCAAACACCCACACACTCAGGTCAACATATATTAATCGCCATATTTAAAAGGAGATTGTCTGGGGCAAACCAGGACATATGGCTATAAAACACATCCCCTACCTTTTAAAAAATGGAGCTGTTCTTCTTTGCCTCCCAGCTCCTCCCCAATATTGTCCTCCAAAGATACCAAAGTTACTATTGGGAGTTTATGTGGTTCTGCCCTGGAGTCAAGGCTGGATCCATCCATTTCTTTACATGTCTCCTGATTAAGATCTTTGGAAATAACCTGTCCTGAAGGTTAAAGTCCTGATACTTTCTACAAACACGTGCTAGCTTTTTAAATACATGGCAGTGCCTGGGGACATAAAGGGGGGGGGGGGAAATCAACATCAGTACACTTAGCATATTAATCACTACATTGTGAAATTGATGGAATGGTCTGAACGAGAGAGACTAAATCTTAGAGACAATGGTCCTTCCAACCTTCCTGGTCTTAAGGTCTAAAGATAGAACTCTGACATGTGGAAATGGGAAACGTGGAAAATGGGGGGAAATGCCCAGTTTTGTTGCATGCTGTTGAGTAAGAACTGATTCAGGGCTGACCCTACAGTGGGTTTTCAGAGACTGTAAATCACATGAGAGGAGGTTGTTCATCCTTCTCCTGTGGAGTAGCTGGTAGATTTGAACCATGTTACCTTTGCATCAGCAGCACAATTCCTTACCACTAAACCACTAGGGAGCTCTGGTGACCTAGTGGTAAGAAGCTGCACTGCAATCCTGAGGGCATGTGGTTTGAATGCACCAGCGGGAGAAGGATGAAGGATGGACAACCTCCTCTCATGTGATTTCCTGCCTCTGAAAACACAGGGAAGGATCAGTTATGGGTTTCTTCTGACGGGATGGTACACAACAACATGCCACCAAAGCACTGTGCTTTTTTGCGAGTTAGTGATGTAATTCAAAGAAACCTGGTAGAAACATTATTGGAAATGAGAATTACAGGGAAGAGATTAGAAGAATGTGAGTATAATTCAGGAAGAGTGCAAAAGGTCATTACAAAGACAGAGGAGGAAGAAAAGACCAAAATGATTGTTAGAAGAAAACTGCACTAGAGCACCAAAAAGCCAAAGCAGAGGGAAGAATTTAAGATATTAAAGAGCTGACAGAAGATTTCAAAAGGCAGTGTGAGAAGACAAAGTATTACAATGAAACATATAAGGAGCTGGAGTCAGAAAATCAAAAGGGCCGAACTCGCTCAGCATTTTTCAAGCTCAAGGAACTGAAGAACAAATTCAAACCTCAAGTTGCAATACTTAAGGATGCTTTGGGCAGAATATTAAATGATTTGGGAAATATTAAAGGAAGATAGAAAGAATATACAGAGTCATTGTACTGAAAGGAATTGGAAGACACAGAAGAATTTAAGGAAACAACATATGAGCAAGAGCCTATGGTGATAAAGGAGGAAGTTCAAGGTGCTTTGAATGAATTGCCAAGGGATAAGTCTCCAGGAATTGATGGTATACTAACTGATTTATTTCAGCTAACAGATGCTGCCCTAGGTGTGCTCACCAAGTTGTGTCAAGAAATATGAAGGACAACCACTTGGCCTACTGACTGGAAGAGTTCTATATTTATTCCCATTCCAAAGAAAGATGATCCAACAGGGTGTGGAAGTTATAGAATGACATCATTAAGATCACATGCAAGCAAGATTCTGCTGAAGAATTATATTGTAGATATAATAATTAATGTTATAAAACAGAAGGTATATGGACATTTGAATGAAAAATTCAATTTGCAAAATATTTGCTCCTGTGTGCCATGTAGTATTCCATTGTATGAAAGTACCACAACTTCTCAATCCATTCATTTGTGGTTTGACATCTGGCCAGTTTCCATGTTCTTGCGATGGTGACTAATGCTGCTATGAACATTGGTGCACAAGTTTCCATCTGAGCCTCAGTTCTCATTTTCTTGGGTATTTTCCAAGCAATGGAATAGCTCGGTCATATGGAATTTCTATGTACAGCTTTTTGAGGAAGCTCCAAATTGCCTTCCAGAGTGGTTGTACTATTGTAGAGAGTTCTTATCTCCTCACATCTTCTCCAACATTTATTACTTGTTGTCCTGTTAAACTTTGTCATTGCCACTGGAGTGAGATGGTATCTCATTGTGGTTTTGATTTTATAAATTACTAACTTGGGAGGCACTGGAGAGAATTATGCTGAGAGAACTAACTCAGTCCTACAGAACAAATAATGTATAAAGCCATTATTGTAAAATGAATATGAGGATCCAAGGTGGGGAGAGGGTGGAAATAGAGGGATGAGAATGGGGGATAGGGTGTTAATCACAGGGTTGCACAATTCGATAGGTATGTGGGGTGAAGGAAATAGGAAGGATCTTTTGTGAAAAACAATGTATTCAAACTTTGTAAATAGATCAGAATAAAACACATACACACAAGACAATGTACAGAAATGACTGTATAAAACTAAAAATGTACATGAATGAAACAATGTATGTGAATAATTATATAAAAATGAATGAGGGCATAAATAAGAATAAATTTAAAAAAAATAAAAAAGAACAATAAATAAAACCAAAAATATCAGTTTGCTTAGTAAACTTTAATTCAAATGACAATTAAAAAAAAAAATCCAACTGGACGGCAATAGATTTAGTTTGGTTTTGGAAGCAGTTCAAGTGGTTTCAGCTGCTGTTGGAAGCTCTGCCGGGTGCACAGAAACATCTCTGGACATGCAAATATCTCTTGGTTATTACTTCTTGGTGGGGACCTCATCTCCTGGAACCATGGGATGGAGAGTTTAACCAAGGACACCCTTTTGATCTCTTGTAAGGATCTCCATGGCCGTAACCCACTTGGGTCTCAGTATGACTCCTTGGCCAGTCCCAGTGTCTTCCTAGCAATTCAGATACAGTTCCCTGTGGGGAGACAAAGCATGAGCTACCGCAGCTTCCCTGGCAAAGAAAGGCCAGTTGGTTAGGAAACAGCAAGGCCCTGCCATGGACCTTTTCATTTATGAACACAGGCCATGCTAGGCAACAACTAGAAGGAGTTTGGGCATTTACGACTATCCGGAGAACAAGTCTTTGTTTTTCCTCTATAAATAAAGGACACATTCTCTAGACCTGGGTGTATTCTATAAAACTTGTCCTCAGTTAAAGCTTTCAGTTGTCTTTCTGTTTCTTAAGTCTCTACAATACTTCCCATTATTTAATAATTCCCATTTTTAATGGAAAAAACCCCTAGGTTTTTAAGATTAAACTTTGTTGTTGTTAGATACCATCAAGTCAAGCATGACTCATAGTGACCTGGTGAACAAGGGGTCTGAACCTTGCCTGGTGCTGCACCACCCCCACCATCTCCGTCATTCTAAATCCCATCGTGGTAGTTGTGCAAAGACTACAACTTTTAGAATGGGTTACATCTCAACATCAAGAAAACAGCTAT
>NW_006399791.1:19360632-19376129 GCF_000299155.1 Elephantulus edwardii
GGTATTTGTATTGGGATTGCATTGAATGTGTAAATTGCTTTTGGTAGTATTGCCATTTTCACAACATTGAGTCTTCCTATCCATGAGCAAGTATCTTTTTGTTTCTTGTAGTAATGTTTTGTAATTTTCTTTGAATAGTTCCTTTGTGCTTCTAGTTATGTTTACTCCCAAATATTTTATCTTGTGATTAGCTATTGTGAAGGGTACTGTTTTTCTTAGCTTCAGCTCTGTATTCTCTTTGTCACTGTAGAGAAATCCAGCTGATTTTGTATGTTGATCTTGTATCCTGCTACTTTGCTGAATTGGTCAACTATGTCCAATAGTTTTCTTGCTGAGTTTCTAGGGTTTTCTAAGTATAGTATCATATCATCTGCATAGAGAGATAATTTTGCCTCCTCTTTGTCAATTTGGATACCTCTTATGTCTTTCTCTTGTCTTATTGTTATCACTAAGAATTCCAATACAATATTGAATAGGAGAGGTGATAAGGGGCATCCTTTGCCTAGTTCCTGTTCTTAAAGGAAATGCTTTTAACCTCTCTCCATTGAGAACAATGTTGTTCCTATATTGAAGAAATTCCCTTCTTTTCCTATTTTGTTGAGTGTTTTAATCAGAAAAGGGGGCCACAGTCTTTTTAATCACTTGCTGTGCATCTGAGAGCTGGACAATGAATAAGTGAGACAGAAGAAAAATTGATGCCTTTGAGTTGTTATGTTGGAGGAAAGTACTAAATATCCTATGGACTGCCAAAAGAACAAATATGTCTTAGAGAAAGTGCAGCTAGAGTGCTTCTGGAGACAAAGACAATAAAGCGTAATCTCACGTACTTGAGGCATGTTGTTAGGACACACTATTTCTTGGAGAGCGACATCATGCTTGGAAAGGTGGAGGGCTGGTGAAAAAAAAGAAGACCTTTAACCAGCTGGATTGATGCAGTGACTACTGCAGTGGGCTCGAGTGTGTCCAGAATTGTGCACAGGGTTCAGATCTGTTGTTCACAGGGTCACTATGCATTGTACTTACTTGAGGGCACCTTGCAACCTTAACAACTCCCAGTAAGTCTCTTGCTCAGGGGTCTTCAGAGTAGTCTGGGTGAGGGAACATATTCAGAGGTTCCTTTATTCTTTGATGAAACTGTGAATAGGCAATGCCACTGTCTTTATTGCGAAAACTAGAAAAGTTTATTAGCAGAACAGATGATGAAAAGTTGGCAGTTTGATTCGACCCAGAGTCTAGCTTAACAGAACTAATCTTAGTTGTATCCAGGCCTCCGTTGTTTATTAACATCTGTTTGATACTTGTTTATGTTCTCTTTTCATGTCTGAAAAGATGATCATTGATCATCAAGATGATAATGAGTGATCATTAATAACAAGTCAACACTAGGTGACAAATGTCTGAGAACAAAATTGTTGGAGAACATCTGAAAATTGAGATATGAATGGTTAAGAGTCATTAACTGCTACTGAGTTTTGACCGTTTAACAGCCTTCTGTGAAAATACTTATTGAGCATTTACAACATACCAGATTCTGTGCTAGGGACCTTTTCTTGATCAACCCTTTTAGCCTTGTTATCAACAAATGGTTAACACACTCAGCCCCTAAAGGGAAGTCTGGGAGTTCAAGTCTATTCAGAAGTGTCCTGCAAAAAAGTCAGTCCTTAAAAGTCTCATGGAACATCATAATGATCTGACACACACAGAAGCAGCGTGTGTTGGTCAAGACCTGACAGTACCTAGTTACCAACCAATGAGGTGGATGTATTCATCATGTTCATAGGGAGCTTTGATGACCTACTGGTAAGGAACTGCACTGCCATCCCAAAGGCACAAGGTTCAAATCCACCAGCTGCTCCTCAGGAGAAAGATAGGTAATCTTCTGTGCAATTAAACTGCTTTGTAAAACCCCTTGGAGGGTCAGCTTTGAGCCAGTTCTGACTCTATGATACACAACAACAACATCAGAAAAGAGAGGCTAAATGTTAAAAGAATTTTTTTTTTAAATTATGACTATCATACAACTGGAGATGCGCGGTGAGATCTAGTGGCCTAGTGGTAAGGAGATGCACTGCCAATCCAAAGATGTTCAAATCCACTACGTGCTCTGTAGGAGAAAGTGGGCTGTCTCCTATCAGTGCTTCTGACTTACTGGCATATAATAAAAACAAAGATGCCTTTTAAGATTTTTATTTAGGGAGCTTTGATAGCTACGTGGTAAGGAGTTGTGCTATTACCCCAAAGACAGTGGTTTGCATTCATCAGTGGCTCAGACTCAGACAACACGAACTTACCACCCTTGACATGAGCCAGTTCTGACTCATATTCTCCACTGGATCCCTGAGACTGTAAGTCACAGCAGGAGGAAACTATCCATCTACCAACATCGGTAATCATGGTGCAGGACCAAGCAAGGCTTGCTTCTTTCATTTGCAGAGTCATGATGAATCAGAATTGACTCAACATCACTAACAGCAACACACTTGCTATATATATGCTTGAATTCTTGGTGCCCACTTTAAAAAAAATAATATAAAACTCTATTGAATATGTTTGAGTTTTAGCAAATGAAAGGTGTTCAGCGATCATTGAGTTTTTAATAGGTGCCAGATCTTGGGTCAAATGCTCAGAGATGTAATTCTGTTGCAACAAGAAGCACATAATGAGGGTGTTAGGGACCATCCGTCTACAGAAGATGAGGAAATAAGTCTAGTGAGATACCTGAAGGAACAAGTCTAACGTGGATGAGCTGACCACACCAGCCCCCTGTCCTTCCAGTTAGCGAGCTATTCATCCCTCCAACAGAAGGAACTTGCGCGGTCTGCACTGTTCCTACCTTGGGGAGGTTGCATCATTTTCTGTGAGATGCTGAGTTAGGCTTACCACCTGGAGGATGGTTCTGAATGAGACAAGGTTGAGAAGAAGCTTCTTTCTCCTCCTCTACATGTTTTATGGGCACAGGTTTTTCTGCAGCCTGGAGCCAAAGACTGCTCATTGGAGTTTGAGGTCGGGGTCTTGCGGATGCTCAGGCTGAGGGTGGAGCTTCTGTTCTGGAATGACGATGGGATTTTTCAGTTGGGCGGGACTACTTTACCAGATCAGAGTGACTGTTTCAATGTGTGAAGGAACTGAACTCACTACGCTGTCCAGCTGCTTTTTACAGTTCACAAAACTATGATAGCATCCCTGGGATGTTGTTTCTAAACTCCTAAGGGGCAGTAGAATCAGATCTCCCTAATTGTGGTCCCAGTCCATTTACATTTGAATGACCTATGACCTTTGCCCTCTGGACAGGAGGAGTGGCCATTTACTGGGAGAATTGCTGAAAATGCTCAATTTGGAGATGTACTCTGAGCTACCAAGTTTAAGTGCAGACAGACCTGGGTGTGAATGCTGGCTAGCCTGTGTGAAGTTGGCAAGTTAATTCAGCTCTTGAAGACTTACTTTCTTCTTTTGAAAAATACGATAATTATAGCTGTGAGGAGTGAATGAGATAATCCACGGGAAGCCCTTGCCACTGGGCCTGGCACCAGCTGCATTCCCAGTAATGTCAGCTCCTGATGTATATACTAACTTTTACGATACTCTGTGGTGTTTGCTCCCTTCCCCTTCATATTGGCATCTCTAAAATCAGTCTGCTCACACTATGGTGTGTGTCCTTCTTTCTTAGTGGTCTCTGAAACTATGTGTGCCTTATAATAGGTGACGTCTTATTTTTCTGGTTACTTGCTTTTGAAATTGGCTTTGACTCTGGATATGTTGTCACTGAAATGTGAGCAGATCTTGTGTGGTCTTCTTCTGATTTGGCGTGCTCAAGTCCATTGTTTTAGCCATTGTGTATTCATAATCTTGGAAGCTTACTTTTGCTGTTGCATCAGAACTGACTCAGAGCTGCCTCTCTAGTGGGTTTTTAGAGGCTTACACCACACAAGTGGAGATTGTCCATCTTTTCCTGACTGAACAACTAGTGGATTCAAACTGCCCTTTTTTTGGTTGACAGCTCACATTCCTACCCACACCCTGTCAGAGCATATTCTGTTGTGATTCATAGTTTTCAGCTACAAAGAGGACAACTACCTGGCCAACTGACTGGAAGAGATCCATATTTATTCCTATCCAAAAAAATGGTGATCTGACAGAGTGTGGAAATTATCAAACAATACCACTAATATCACACACAATTATCCAAAACCAACTGGAACAGTATATGAACAGAGTATTATGAGAAATACAAGCTGGGTTTAGATGAGGCCGGGGCACTTGAGACATTATCACTAATGTCAGATGGATCTTGGCTGAAAGCAAAAAGTACCAGAGCAATGTCCATCTGACAAATCCATCCACAATGGATAATGTCCATCCACAAATTGTGGCTAACCTTGAGAAGAATGGGAATCCCAGAACATGTAATTGTGCACATGCAAAACCTGCATTTGGAACAGCAGGTAGTCATCAGAACTGAGCAAGGAAATACTGCATGGTTCAAAATTAGGAAAGGGGTACATCAGGGATGTGTCCTATCTCCAAACTTTTTCAATGTGTATGCAGAAGACATCATTCAGGAGGCTGGACTTTAATGAGGAGAAATGTGGCATCAGGATTGGAGGAAAACTCATCAACAACTTACATTATACAGATGTTATGAACCTGCTTGCTGAAACCGAAGATAGCCTGAAGTGTTGCCGCAGAAGGCCAAGGACTGTAGTCTTCAGTATGGATAAAAGCTTAACATCAAGAAGACAAATATTCTCACCACTGGACCCATGGGCAGGGTCATGATGAATGGAGTAGAGATTTAGATTGTTAACAATTTCAGCTTGCTACGCTCCACATCAACACTCCTGGCACCAGCCAGTCAGGAAATCAAAAGATGAATTGTGTTGGGAAAGTCTGCTGTCAACGATCTCTCCAAGGTCCTAAAGAATAATGATATCAGCCTAGAGACTAAGGTGCCTCTGATCTAGGCTATGGTCTTCACAATTACTCGCCGTGCATTAGAGAGCTGGATAATGACTAAGGAGAAGAACTGATACTTTTGAGTTGTGGTACTGGACAAGAGTATTTGAACATAACACCATGGACTGCCAGGAGAACAAACAGGTTTGTCTTGGAGAGGGTGAAACCACATTTCTCCTTGGAGAAGGATTTTGAAGCTCCATCTCACATACTATGGGCAAGTGGCAAGGAGGGACACTCAAAGGGACATCATGCTTGGAAAGGTGGAGTGACTGTGCAGGAGAGGAAGACCCTAGATGAGACAGACTGACACGGTAACTGGAGCAATGGGATTAGGTGTGTCGGAGTTAGTGAGTGTCTCAGGATAGGACAGGCTTCAGAGCTGTGGTACATAGGGTTGCTATGAGTTGTGGGCGACTCAGTGGCACAAAACAACAACCACATCATAGTTTTCAACAGCTATCTTTGAGAAGTAAAGCAATACTTCATTCTTCCCAGTCTTTCTTGGTCTGGAAGCCCCAATTGAAGCACTCTGTCATGGGTAACAAACAATGTGGGAGTTTGAAATACTAGTATTATAACTTTCAGTATCACAGTCACCATGGTGGATGAAATATGGATGATAGTGACGGTATCTGAGATTCAGCAAAAGAGGTATAGTTAAGGGCTCTTCTATCATACAGTCTCCTGGAGAAAGGGTGCTGCTTTGTGGGGACTGTCAGTTCTAAGCTGTATTCAATTCCCAGTGACTGCAGCATACACAGATGTGCATCAAGTGAAATCTTGAATACACCCAGTGGGTGGGCTTGCTCTCTGGAGCCCTCCAAGATGTCAGGTGGTTTTCCTCAGACCCTCCCATGGGCCCAACTCAGATCTCCCAGAGGACACTGCAGTGCAGGGCAGCTGGGGTGGGCACAGGGGTAGAGAGGAGTGGACACTTGGCTTAACTTACTCTGCCCTCTTCTCTCACTTGATCTCCAAACTTGCCTTGTTTTATTTCTTTGGCTGGCTCACCTTGGGCTCACTTTTAGAAAGGATTTTGAGCCTAAACTCAAGGTCTAGAAGGTGCTGCTGATATTCTTGGTACCGACTTGACCCAGGATGGGGCCAATGAGCCAATAGCAGGAGGGGAAGGAATCCCCCCATTTCCACTGTCCTCATTCCACTCATGAACCTCGTCCACTGGCCCGTGTGATCAAAATAGAATCTGTTAGCAATCTGGTATTGCTCGCTATTGTCTTTAAGGTGATCCCATGTAAAGGAATAGGTTTGTTTCTTGTGAGAAAGCTTCATCTGGGTTTAGATTTCATATTTACTATCTAAAACCTTTTCAACTGGACTCCTGGGATTTCCCGGATCTATTTCTCTCCAGGCTTCCTTCTTCTCTTTCTCAATCCTGAGACAAGTGTTTGTTTTTATCACATAATCATCAGGGCCCCAACTTTCGGGAATTGCACAGGAGTCCGGCATTGACATGGGAACGGAGTGCGTGCCTTGGGAGAATCGAGCTGCTTGGCAGGCATGCTTCCTGCCCCATGCAGTCATTCACCATGGAAAGCTGGGTGTGGGGGCTTGGCACATTTGCCCAGCCTGCTAGAAGCCTTCAATTTAGAGTAGGAAAGGGACTTTCTCATGGGCTTCCCTCTCTAAAAATATCAATCAGCTGCAGAGAAACACTAGTGATAAAAGAGGGAATTTGCTAACAGGAGAAGTGATCACAAAGGCCAGCAGCAGGCTTTGTGTCTTTTGTCTCTGCTGGTGTCTTGGTCTGAATTCCGGATGGCACAAATGCAGCCTTTGCTGGGTTGGCTGCTCCTGGAGGTTAGAGAAGGGGGTGGGGGGTGGGGAGAGGCGGTGTGCCAGGACTTGGGGGTGGTGGGAGGAGTGCGGAGAGCCCTGGATCTGGACCCCAGAGGAATCTTAGCTGACTGAGTTCCTCTCTCACTCTTCCCTGTTGGTTGAGTGGAGGGATGACTTCTTGCAAATCTACCAGCTTCTGGTTTTTGTTAAATAAACAGCAGGTGAACAGACCAATCTTGGGGGGTAGTTGTGAAGTTGAAATGTACTGAAGTCTAAAATCCCTCTCCAAATGTGGGGCACATTTTTCATTCTTTCTTTGATGAGCAGAATTCATAGCTACTGTTGCTTAACTTTGATTTTTTAAAAACGAGTAATCAAGACACCATTTTATTGGGGAAGAGATGGATACACAGACTAATAACATGAAATACTTTCTCCATCCCAGAAACAGAACTCGATATATACACTCAACAGAGCTAGGCTTTTCCCCTTTTGTTTTTACCAATTCTATTTTTTTTTATGTATGCCCATTAAAAAAAATTAAAACAAAATATTTGCCAGCTTCACAATTGCTATGTTCATTATTCAGTCACATCGGTGGCTCCCTTCATATGACGTATCTACTTTCACTAGTCTTTTCTTACATATTCTCCCACCATTAACACCAACTTGGTGCCCTTATGCTGTAACTCCCCACTTCCTCACTCCCCTGTCCTTGACACTGTGATCAAGTTTTAATTTCTGTGTGCTTGCTGACTTCCTCTAAGTGAGATTTTACAGTATTTGCTCTTTGTGATTGATTTGATTTCTGACTTGTTGTCAAGGCTCATGCCTGTTGGGGTTTGCATCAGAACTTCATTTTAATTACTGCCTTACTGGTTGGATAGTATTCTATTGTGTGCATGGTCACATTTTATTAAGATGATCCACATCTTATTTATCCATTCATTTTGATAAGTGTGGATGTTTAGATTGTTTCTATCTCTTGGCAATTGTGGTCAGTGCTGTGGTAAACATTGTTGTAGAAGTTAAATTTGACTCAACGAGATGGAAACAGCAATTTCCAGTTTCATCTGTAATAGAAAGAGACCCAAATAAGCAAAGCACTCCTGAAATAGAGAAACAAGGTAGGAGGCATCTCACTCCCTGATCTCAAATACTACTCCACAACTGTGGTGGTCAAGGCAGTGTGGTACTGGTACAGTGACAGACACATAGATCAATGGAATAGAATTGAGAACCCAGAAATCAGTTCATCTACCTATGGCCAACTGAATTTTGACAAAGAGATTAAATCAGTTAAGTGGGGAAATGAAAACCTCTTTAACAAATGGTGTTGGCAAAACTGGAAAACTATAGAAAACTCAAGCAAGGCCCATACCTCACATCATACACAAAACCCAACTCAAAGTGGATCCAGGACCTGGGAGTAAAACCGAGGACTATAAACTTCAACAGAGAAAAGCTTGGAAGAACTCTGGAAGCCCTAATCCACAACATGAACAGTCTCCCAAGCATCCTGAAAACCTACAACCAGGAGAGAATAAAATAGATGAATGGGATCCTCTAAGAATCAAATCCCTATGCACATCCAAAAACTTCTCCAATAGGGTATAAAAGGAAAACCACAGACTGGGAAAGAACATTTGGTAATGACATGTCAGATAAGGGACTTATATCTAGAATTTATAGAATACACCAGCACCTCAACAAGATAAAGGTAAATAACCCAATTACAAAATGGGCACAGGATATGAACAGACACTTCACCAAAGAAGATGTTCAGATGGTAAACAAACACATGAAGAAACGTTCAAAATTCCTAGCTCTAAGAGAGATGCAAATCAAAACAACTATCAGATATATCATCTCACCCCGTGACAATAGCAAAGTTGAATAGAAGAGCAAACAACACATGCTGACGAGGTTGTAGAGAAACTGGAACCCTTATTCATTGTTGGTGGGACTGTAAAATGGTGCAACCACTATGGAAATCAATGTGACGCTTTCTCAAAAAGTTGAAAATAGAAATGCCATTAGGCACAGCAATTGTGCTACTGGGAATGCACCCTAAAGAAACCAGATCTGCCACCCAAGCAGATACATGCACACCCATGTTTATCACGGCTTTGTTCACAATAGCAAAGAGCTGGAAACCATCCAAGTACCCATCAACAAATGAATGGATAGAGAAGCTGTGGTATATTCACCCAATGGAATACTATGCAGCACTGAAAAACAAGGAATTAAAAAAATATTATACAAAATAAGTGACCTGGGAGGACATTATGCTGAGTAAAATATGTCAGTCACAAAAGGACAAATACTGCATAATGCCACTGTTATAAAACAGAATTGACATTGGGAGTTAGGGTGAAATAAATTAAAAAGGGGATAAATAATGAACACTGCATTGGAACAGATGAGAAAAAGAACTGTCTAAAAGAATTAAATGATTAGGTATTAATTTCATGACAACAGTCCAGAATTAGAGGCTTTTTTTTTTTTTTTTGCATAGCACAGTGGACTAGGATTCAGGGCAGGGTAGGGAGGAAACTGCAACAACAAGAATATTTTTAGAGAGAAAAGCAAACTGGGGGTGGATGGGTGGGGAGGAAAATCTGCAACAATGAATAGAAATAGAAGTTTTCTGTAAACTTTCATCAAAATATCAATTAAAAAAGAAAAGAAATGGTAGTTGGGAGCAGGTAGATGCCTCGGGAGATAGACCTTTGTGATAACTTGAGCCAAAAGAATCACAGTCTTGAATACCTTGTGGAACACACATCCACTTTGCATACATGGGATGACCATGGGCCAGAATGAATTGGATGGTATCAGATGCTGTCAAGTCAATTATAACTCAGAGTAGAACTATAAACAGCAAATCTGAATTCTGTCCTATCCTGTGACATCCTCATCATCTCTGAAACACTCGATTCCATTGCTGTGGTCACTGTGTTAATCCATCTCGTTGGGGTCTTTCACAGTTCCTCAACCTTTCCAGGCGTGATGTTTCTTTCCAAAGAATAGACTCTCTTAGCAATATGTTGTTGTTGTTGTTATGTGCCGGCGAGTTGCAACTCATAGCGACCCTATGTACAAACAGCCCTAAACTCTGCTCTGTCCTGTGCCAATCGCACTGCCTCTGACACACCCATCTGATTACCCCAGTCACTGAATCAATCCACCTCATAGAGGACCTTCCTGCGCTGTCTCTCCACCGTCCCAAGCATGATGTTCTTCTCCAAGGACCGGTCTCTCCTCACAACATGTCCAAAGTATGTTAGATGGAGCCCCAGAATCCTTGCCTCCAAGGTTTAACCCTTTCCAGAATGAATCTGTTTGTTTTCCTAGCAGCCCATTGTACCCTCAATACTCTTCTCCTTCACCACAGCTCAAAGGCATCAATCCTTCTATCCTCCTTAGTCATTGTCCAACTCTCTGATGCATAACAAGTAATTGTAAAGACCATGGCCTGTATCAGATACACCTTAGTCTCCAGAGAGACATCATTGCTCTTCAGTACTTTAGAGAGGTCCCTAACAGCAGATTTTCCCATGGCAATATGCCTTTTAATTTCCTGGCTGCTGGTGCCAAGAGTGTTGACTGTGGAGCCAAGCAAACTAAAACTGTGAACAATCTCAATCTCTTCCCCATCCATCCTGATGCTGCCAATTGGTCCATGTAAGAGATGAAGCTACACCACTCTTGCTTTCAGGGAGCATTCTGGATCTATCTTTTTCAAGAAATATCTGTTCATTTCTTTGGATGTTGATGGGATATTCAGTACCCTTCTCCAACACCATGACTCAAAGTTGTAAATTCTCTTTTTGTCATCCTTATTCACCGCCCAGCTCTCAGATACATAGCAAGTGATTGAAAAGACCATGATTTGAATCAGGTGGGCTTTAATCTCCAAACTGACGTCATTGATTTTCAGTATTTTGGAGAAGTCCCTGTCAGTGGACTTTCCCAATGAAATACATCTCCTGATCTTCTGAATTCAAGTACCAAAGATGTTGATTGTGGATCCAAGTAAGATGAAATCATTGACAGTTTAAGTCTTTCTCCACCAATCATGATGCCCTAGTGGTGAGGACCTTTGTTTTCTTGATGCTGAGATGTAATCATGATGAAGTCTGTAGTCCTCAATCTTCTGGACTACAAAGGATTAGTGGAATAGCTGGAAATTTATCAAGAAAGTTGCAGTTGAAGGAATAAGGAAAAAAGAGAGTGAGAGGAAAGCAAGTTATTTTTTCCTGTATTTACTCCACTCTTAAAAGCTTTGCTTGCACTGCACACTTTTTTATTGAGCACAAGGTGTTCATCTGTGAGTGGAGCCTGAAGCAGTCCAGGATGGTGAGGGCCTTTGCTACCTGTCTGGTGCTGCTGGCTGGGGTGTGTGGGGTTAAAGGACCTTTGTCAGAGTTTTCCCTGCCTCCTGACAGCTGTGAGAAACTGATGGACAGGCTGGCAGCTTCTAGGCAGGGAGTGTGATGTAGCCTGAAAGGGGTTGGTCCCCAGGGCTCCTCTGTTGGCAAAAGCAGGTTCGGATAGGAGAGGCTCTGCCGTGTGCAGCTGAAACACAGCGTTGGCTGCAATGAGGGACAGTTGCTTTGGGGCAGAAGACACATTGTCTAAAAATGACCCTCTCAATAGAAAAGCAAATACTCTGGAATGACATTAATAAGAATAATTGGATTTATAGGAAAAACTGTGCCCTCTGAATGGCTCCAGGGAGCTTTGAGCTTCTGGGGAAGAGCTGCAAAGGCTTTCTAGTATGCAAATGAAGGCTAGAACAAAGCCCTCAAGATAAAAACTTCCCAAGAATCTCATTCATCATTTCATTAACAGATTGGCTCTGAGGCCTACTTGGAGATTTCATCAGTGTGCAAATTAATTACGCTCTTAAAAGGTGACGCGGAAGCATCTGCAGGCGGGTGTCTTTGGTCTTATTTATAAGAAGAGAGCAGCGCTGGTTCTAATTGTCAGAATAATTATTTCCTACTCTGTGACTTTACTGGCAGGGAATTGAGCACGGTGATTGGCATGCCTTTAATTATCCACAGGATCTGAGGATGGGGCGACATGGGGCATGTATTCACGAAATATCTAGGTTTATACAATGTATAAAATGTCTATTAATCTCTCACAGCGGATTCACTTACTTTAAAGAAATCGTGGTAGCTGGCGAGAGTTTCGGGGCTTGTGGGGCTCAGGGAAAGGATGTTTACCTCCCCATTAGATGGGCTGTATCTTTATTTGTCTAAGTGATTTTTTAATGAGTTTTCCCTCAAACTTCATTTGCAACATTGTTGTAATAATAAGCATTATTAGTGATAATTATTTATTAATGAATAATTAGCAAGGCATTTCAAAGTACAGGCTGAGGGCTAAAATAGAACATTTTAAGAAAACAAATCTTCTTTGTGAAAATAAAATTAATTTCACTAAACATGCCGACGGCACAGAGTTTGAGACCACCAGCTGCTCCACAGTAGAAGGATGGGCAGTCTCCTCCTGTGCAATTAACTGCCTCTGAAAACCCTCCGGAGCATCAGCTATGGGTTGGTTCCTAGGGTCCACATAACAACAACAAACATAAAAGCAGCGTGTTTTTGTCAACATAGTAACATCAGAATCAACTACATTTTTTTCCTTCATTCATATGATAAATTATTAGTGGCAACCTAGTCCAAAAATGCTATTGTTTGAACAGAGCAAGGGAATTGCTGCATGGTTTAAAATTGGGAAAGGTGTGCATCAAGTCTGTATCCTTTCTCCATACCTATTCAATTTGTATGTTGATCAAATCATTAGAGAAGCTAGACTTTTATGAAGAAGACTGTGGAATCAGGATTGGAGGAAGACTCAACAACAACCTGCATTGTACAGATGACAAGACCTGGTTTGCTGAAAGCAAGGAGAGCCTGAGTGAGGTTAAGGACTGCAGCCTTCAATATGGATGATGGCTCAAAATGAAGAAAACAAATATCCTAACCACTGGATCAAGAGGCAACACTATGACAGATAGAGAAAAGATTGAAACTCTCAATGATTTAATCTTGCTTGGACCCACAGTAAACACCTTTGGTACCAGCAGTCAGGAGATCAGAATATATATGTTGTTGTTGATTGTTGATAGCCTTTGAGTCGAGCACGAGTCATAGCGACCCTAGGAAGAAAAGGCCTGAAGTCCCCCTACAACTATCAACATTTATCAAAGTTCATGGAGTTTCCAGAGGCAAGTTGTTTAGGAAGTGGATGCTCCTCTTGCTTTCAGACCTGTCATAGAATATTACTAGTTGAGTCACCTGTGATGCATAGCGATTCTATGTGCAGAAGCACTGAACCCTTCCCTGTCCTGAGCCAGTCTCACTAATTCTGACACACCAACTCCCATCGCCCCAGTTACTATATCAGTTCATCTCATCTGGGGTTTCCCTCTCCTGTGCTGTCCGTCCACCCTTCTGAGCATGATGAATAAATATTCCGAGCACGATGACTATATATAACATTAGGAAAGTTTGCAGCCAGGGATTTTTCTGAAGTTCTGAAGAGCAATGATCTCAGTTTGAAGATTAAGGTGCGCCTGATTGAAGCCACAGCCTTTCCAACCAGCTGCTATTGATCTGAAAGCTGGGCAATAAATAAGACTGGGGGAGAAGAATTGATGCACTTGAGCTGTGGTATTGGAGAAGGGTGCTGACTATCCCATGGATGGTCAAATGAATGAATAGATATGTCTTGGAGGAAGTGTGTCCAGGGTGTTCCTTGGAGGCGAGGATGGTGAAGCTTCATCTCACATACATTGGGATGTTGTTAAGAGAGGCTATTTCTTGGAGAGGGACACTATACTTGCAAGGGTGGAGGATCAGCAAAGGAGGGAAAGACCTTCAACAAGATAGATTAATGCAGTGTCTTTGACAATGGGCTCAAATGTATTGGGGGTGATAGTGTGACATGGGATAGAACAGGATTCAGAACTTTTGTTCATGGGATCACAATAAATAGTAGTGGACTCAAGGGCACTTAGCAACAACACATGACAATCTCTGAACTAGGTAAAGGTACAATAAACAATTGTCACAGAAACAATTGTACAGGTAGAATTGTGCCAGTGGTTGAGACATTGAAATTTACGATTAAGTGAAATAAGACCTGTTGTAATAGTTGTCAAAACTAGGTTTCTTGCGGTCTCATGGTGGTGGAAAACGTTTTCACACTTAACTACTGATTAAAAGTTTGCAGGTTTAAGTCCACTAAGGGGTGCCTTGGAAAAAAAGCCCTGTTGTTCTTCCAAAAAGCCAACCACTGAAAAAGAAAAGATTGTTCCACTTGGATACACATGAGGTCACCATGAATGGAGTTGTTTGATGAATAGGAAGTAACTGGATAAAGTGTGCACACTTTCATCATGCATATATGTGTATGTTGCATGAACTCTAATGCATTGATAATGAAGAGAGAATAACTTATTTGAGATCTTGAAGAGGAAGGAGATTGATTAGTACTTTGTGGAAATCAATACAATTTTTGAGATACAAAACGGAATACTGCTAGCAGAGAAAATTCTCCAGAGAGGTTAAAGAGTTTAAAGAAATTAAATTCTGCTCATTACTTACCACACTTGAAGGGTTGTAAACATCAACTATGCTGAGAAATATTGGAGAAAGAAAGAGCCTGAGGAAATTCTCATGCTACTCAGGGGATGCATAAATGTAGATGATTAGATTCGTATATTTTCTTCATAAAACTTAAAGGCAACCACTAGCAGATTTTTTCTCTCATTTTTGAACTTTAACCACTTTTTTATGCTTATATTTATTCCAGTATGTTCATAGACCCACACAATCAAATGCATGTTTTTGTATAGTCAATAAAGCACAAATAGATATTCTTCTGGTATTCCTTACTTTCAGTCAGGATCTATCTGACATCAGCAATGATATCCTTGGTGCCACTGCCTCTTCTAAATCCTACTTGAACTTCTTGAAGTTTCTAGTCCTTGTACTGTTCAGTAGTTTTTGAATGATCTTCAGCAGTATTTTGTTTGCATGTGATATAAATTATATTGTTCAATAGTTTCCACATTCAGTTGGATCACTTTTATTGGGAATGAGACTAAATATGGACCTCTTCCAGTTCATTGGCCAGACAGCTGTCCTCCAAATTTCCTGACATAGACTGGTGAGAGCATCCAAGGCTGCATCTGTTAATTAAAACAAGTCAATTAATATCCTACCAATTCCTGGAACCTTATTTTTTTTCCAATGACTTCAACACACCTTCTACTTCCTCCTTCATTACCATTGGCTTCTGTTAGTATGATACTTCCTAACAGTGTCAGTCAATTCTTTCTGGTACAGTGACTCTGTGTATTCGCTCCATCTTCTTTTGATACTTTCTGGGTCATTCAATATATTGTCCATAGCAACTTTCAATATTGTGACACGAGGTTTAAATTTGTTTTTAAGTTCTGTTAGCTTGAGAAGTGCACAGC
Source organism: Elephantulus edwardii (assembly GCF_000299155.1). Classification (NCBI taxonomy): domain Eukaryota; kingdom Metazoa; phylum Chordata; class Mammalia; order Macroscelidea; family Macroscelididae; genus Elephantulus; species Elephantulus edwardii. Next base: position 19,375,892 of record NW_006399791.1, read on the forward strand.
AGCGAGTTCTTCCCTTTTTAGTCTCCAATTCTGGCTCTCTGCACATTTCATTATAATACTTTTCTTTGTCCTCTCGAGCTATCCTTTGAAATCATCTGTTCAGCTCTTTCACTTTGACATATTTTCCTTTTGTTTTGGCTTCTTGATGCTACAGTGCAATCTTTGGAATTTCTTTTGACATCCATTTCAATGTTTTTCTTTTTCTTCTGTTTTTGCAACAACCTTTTGCTTTCTTCAC
>NW_006399791.1:19377844-19379787 GCF_000299155.1 Elephantulus edwardii
TTGGAGAGGGACATCATGCTTGGTAGGGTGGAGGGTGGTAGCTCAGGAGGGGAAGACCCTCTATGAGGTGGATTGATTCAGTGACTGGGGTAATCGGAATGGGTGTGTCAGAAACAATGCAATTGGCACAGGATAGAGCAGAGTTTAGGGATGTTGTACATAGAGTCGCTATGTGTCGCAAACGACTCGACAACACATAACAGCAACATCATCCCACAACTCATCTAGTCTTCAATCACTGGTGTTCAATGTCTCAAACCTATTCTTAAGGTGATCATGAAATTCTGATGGAATTATTTCAAGACCATTATCTTGTTTCCTGTGAACTTACATTAATTTTCTTCAGCATCAATTTGAACTTGCATATGAGTAATTGATGCTCTAATTCACAGTCTGCCCCTGGCCTGGTTTGACTGCTGATATTGAGCTTCTCCAACGATTTCTTCCACAAATGCTCTCAGTCTGATTCCTATGCAGCCCTTCTGGGGAGAGCTGTGTGTAAAGTTATTGTCTAATGGGAATCCCAGAACACTTGATTGAACTTATGTGGAACCTATACCTGGGCCAGGAGGCTATTGTGCTAATGGAGCAGGGGAGCTCTGCCCGGTTTGGAATTGGGAAGGGAGTGCACCAGGGCTGTATTCTCTGTCCATACCTACTTTATCTGTACGCTGAGCAAATAATTGGAGAATCTGGACTCTATGAAGAGGAGTGTGGCATCAGATTGAAGGGAGACTCATTAACAACCTGCGTTATGCAGATGACACAACCTTGCTAGCTGAAAGTGAGGAGGACTTTAAGCACTGTTGCAGAAGATCAAGAAATGCAGCTTTCTGTATGGATTGAATCTCAATGTCAGGAAAACAAAGATTCTTACCAGTGTCATGATGGATGGAGAAGAGTTCAGTCTGTCAACAGCTTCATCTTGCTTGGATCCACAATTAACACCTTTGGTACCAGTAGTCAGGAAATAAGGAGACACATTGCACTGGTAAAATCTGCAGTTAGGGACCTCTTCAAATTATTGAGTAGTAGTGATGTCAGTTTGAAGACTAAGGTGCATCTGATTCAGGCTGTAGTCTTTCTGATTACTAGCTATGCATCTGAGAGCTGGACCGTGAATAAGGATGAGAAGAAAATAATTGATGCTTTTGAGGTGTAGTGTTCGAGAAGAGCCTGGAACATCCCATGGATGACCAAGAAAACCAACAGATATGTCTTGGAGAGGGTACAACCAGAGTGCTCTTTGGAAGCAAGAATGATAAGACTTTGCCTCACATACATTGAACATGTTGCTAGGGAGGGGCTATTCCTTGGAGAAAGATATGATGCTGGGAAGGGTAAAGGGTTGACAAAGGATAGGAAGACCCTCAACGAGGTGGACTGATACAGTGACTGCTGCAATGGGATCTTGTGTGGCAGGAAGTATGAAGATGGTTCAGGATAAAGCAAGGTTCAGATGTTTTGTTCATAGGGTCACTATGAGTTGTACTTGACTCAATGGCAACTAAAAACAACAAGCGATCACAGAAGATGCCTTATGAAATTTCTGCTTTTTGGATTTTCTTATTGCATTCATTGTTACACAATATGATTTATTTTTTTATTTTTTATTTTTTTTACAATATGATTTTTTAAAATACCCATTTTATGAATGCTTAGGAAATATATTTCCTTCTGAGTTTACATTGAATCTAATGTAATAATTATATTTACACTACTCAACTATTCCATATTCTAGAAAATACATTTTTAAGAGGCATAAACGCAGGTTATATACCTGGATTTCACCTGATGGCATGCATAGGAATCTGATCGATTACATATGTGGAAAAAACCACTAGAGAAGCTCAATATCAGCTGTGAAAACTAGACAGGAGCTGATTGTGGAACAGACCACCAACTACTCATATGCAAATTCAAGCTAAAGCTGAGGAAAATTA
>NW_006399791.1:19381825-19443901 GCF_000299155.1 Elephantulus edwardii
AACAACATTCTTTTTTGTGGATTTGATCTGTCAGAGACTAAGTGTAGTAAATGAAATTCTCTTGTTACAATTATATTTTGGAAAATTTGCAAATGACTTTAAAATTTCCAGAAATATTTGCATTACATATTTTGATACTGTTATTGATTATTAAACATTTATTACTGTAATGGCTTTTTAAGGAAGGATTGACTATTTTTCTTAACATAAAATTTTTTATTTTATACTGGTTTACTTACAAGGTTTGTTTTGTGGTTTTTTTATATACATTGTTTTTCATACTGGATCTTTCTCATTTCCTTTACCCACCCTCCCTCCACCCATCAAATTGTGTGACCGTATGATTAACCTTTTCTTCCCTACTCATCTTCCCCTTTGCCCTTAGATCCCATACATGTTCCACTAGTTATCTATTTCTACAATAATAGTCTTTATACAGAATTTGTCCTTATAGGACTGAGTTAGTTCATTTAACGTAATGCTCTCCAGTTCCTCCCAATTTAGGAAGTGATTTATAAAACAGTTGCTTCTGTGTGCTGTATTCCAGTGTGAATGTACCATCATTTCTCAATTCATTTGATAGTGATTGGATATCTGGGCTGTTGTCATATTCTTGCAACGGTGAATAACGCTGTTATGAACATTGGTGTGTACAAATCTCTATTTTTGCTTCAGTTCTCATTTTCTCAGGATATATTCCAAGCAGTGGAAGGACTGGATCATATGGAATTTCTATGTTCAGCTTTTTGAGGAAACATCAAACTGCCTTCCGGAGTTGGTCTACCATTGTACAATCCCATCGGTCCTGTTAAACTTTGCCACTATTGGAAGAATTTTTTAAATGATAGAGATAAAATTTACAATCTCTGTCGTTGTAGGTGCCATCAAGTCTCTGACTCAGACTCCGTGTACAGCAGAATGAAACACTGTCTGATGATACTTTGTACCACCCTCACCATTGCTGCCATGCTTCAGCCCCTTCTATACCCATCTCACATTTACTGTGGCATGTCAGGAGAAAGGAACAGTTTTTGCAGAAAAATATCATGCTTGGAAGAATGAAGGGTAAACACAGGAGAGGAAGCCTCTGGATGAGATAGATTAACACAGTAACTGGAGTAATAGAGAGTAGGTGTGTCAGAAACAGTGTGGTTGGCTTAGGATAACGCAGGGTTCAGAGCTATTGTTCATAGGATTGCTATGAGTCATAGTTGACTCGCTGGCACATATCAGCAACAACATACTCACTAGGTCAGTGTATCTTATTGATGGTCTACCTCCTTAACTTCAACTTTTCTAAGCATGATGTTATTCTTCAGAGAGGAATATTCTGTCCTGACAAGTGTCACAAGCTTTCCTTCTAAGGAACATTCTGATTACACTTTTCCAAGACAGATTTGTGAGTCCTCTAGTAGTTTCTCAGAAGAAATATGAGCAATCTCCCTCTGTGCAATTTATAGTCCAAGAAACCCAATGGTCAGCTATGACTTGATGGGACTGAGTTTTTGAGTTTATTGTTGTTTGACAGTCCATGTTATGTTCAATATTCTTGACTGATACCACAATCCAAAGGCATTAATTCTTCTTAAGTTTTCCTTATTTATCGTCCAACTTTCACAGGTCTATGATACTACTGGAAATACCATGGCTTGGGTCAGGTGCACATTTGTTCTCAAGGTAGCATTCTAAGTGGTCGTTGGTAGCACATTTGCCCAAAGTACTATGCCATTTGATTTCTTTACTAGTGCAACATGGGTGTTGATTGTGGATCCAAGTAAAGGAAAATCTTTTTCTAGTTGTTGTTGTACTGGTCCTTGCAGAAGGACATCATGCTTAGGAGGGTGGAGGGACAGCGCAGGAGGGGAAGGCCCTCTATGATGTGGATTGATTCAGTGACTGGGATAATCGGAATGGGAGTGTCAGAGACAGTGTGATTGGCACAGGACAGAGCAGAGTTTAGGGCTGTTGTACATAGGGTCGCTATGAGTTGCAAGTGACTCGACGGCACATAACAACAACAACAACAGTTGTTGTTGTGTACTGTCAAGTCAGGATCGACCCGTAGCTGACTCTCCAGTGGGTTTTCAGAGGTAGTAAATTGCACAGAAGGAGATTGCTCATCTTTCTCCAGCAGAGCAGCTGGTGGATTCAAACCACATGCCTTCAGGATTGCAGCACAGCTTCTTGCCACTAGACCACCAGAACTCCCATTTTACTGGAGTATAAACTTGCATAATAGTTTTATTATTAGTTCTTCCATATATGCAGATGGATAGTATCCTAACACAGAAAGCACTGTACTAGAGGATAATCCTTGAAATGTCATTTTTTACCATTAACTGCCTCTTCAATGTTCACTCCCAGCATGGTAGACCATATAATTTTCCAATTCTGCTAAATAATACCCAAGATACTAATCGTCATATGTTCCATTTCATTTTTGACACTTCTAATTCTCCTGGGTTTCTAGCTTGTACAATCCACGTCCTGATCACTAATGGATGTTCATAGCTGTCACTCTTCATTCTAAGTCACATCATATTAGCAAATGAAGGCCTTTGATTGGCCAAAAACTTGACCCTATCTAAGTCTCAATAGTACGCTCTGAAGAAGTGGCTTTCCCTAGTCGCATGTTAAATCTTATAACCAGAGATAACTCATCTTCTGGAACTATATCAGAGGATTTCCCACTGCTATTCACATGGTTTTAAAGAACTTATTCTTTCAGAAATGAATGGCCAATCCCTCTTCCTAGTCAGTCTTAAGCTGAAAAATCTACTGAAATCTGTCTATCAGGAATAAATCTGGTATTTGAAGTAGCAATGGCATAGCTTCAAGCATCACAGCAATTTGCAAGGCATCACTGTACAGCAAACTGAAAGACAAGTGGTGGTTATAACCCTGGAGTGGATGAAACAAAAGTAAATCTAGTCCATTACAGCAAATGACAGAAGATGAGAATAGCAGGAAAAGACTTCCAATCAAAATACAGTCAGTACAATGGATAAGAAATAATGTAGAAGTCAAGACTATAAGTGATTTTAAATAATTTGCACAAGCTTTAAAATGATATTTTAGAGGTAGCTTATTATATGCTGATAACAGTTAGATGCTGATAACATTTGAAATGCAACACCACGAGGCTGGAAAAAACCCCCAAACCCTAAGATTGGGTAAGCAAGCATAGTTTCCCTGAGAAAAGGGTTACATCTTTGAGGCTACAACATTAACTGGAAACAACAAACCAGATCCACTGCTGTCAAGTCAAACATGACTCACATCAACTGTAAATCTTAACCAGCGGGTGAGAGTAGATGTACATCTACTGGAGTGTCTGGTAGATGCGAATTGCTGACTTGTTGATTAGCCGTCTAACACATGCACTATACTAACAGGCTCCTTCATTACAAGTGAGGGAGTTATATCCTATTGATAAAGCTGTTCAGCACCACAACTACGTGAAAGCATCTGCTGATAATGGTGGTGGCTGTTCATGAGATGTGCTGCCCTAGAATAGAACTTGAATCTCTCACATGGAAGACAAAATTCTACCACTGAGCCTCAAATAAAAAATAAGAACATTATAAATATACTTCGGGGATTATGGATGTAAAATTTAAAAATTACATAAGTTAAATTCAGGACTGTGGCTTTTACTAGCTCCTGTGATGTCTGCTCCTATTCACAGTCACAAATACAGCAGAATGAAGCCTTGTGCCAACCTCACTATCTCGGCTATGCTTAAGCCTGCTGTTGCAAGCATTGGGCCAATTCATTTAACTGAGAGTCTTCTGCTTTTTCACTGACTATCAATCTACTTTTCCATGCATAGTGTCCTTTTTCACGGATTGGTCCCTCCTGATAATAAGACCAAAGTACGTGAGACAAAGTCTCCAACTATATTTGATTCTAAGCAGCATTCTGATTACATTCCTTCCAAGACAGATTTGTTTGATCATTTTCTGTTGTTGTTGTTAGGTATCACTGAGTTGAGTATAACTCACAGCAGCCCTATGAACAAAAAATCTGAACCCTATTCTCTCCTGTGCCATCTTCACACCTTCTGACACACAAGAGCCCATCATGGTAGTCACTGTGTCAAATCACCTGGCCCAGGGTCCTCTCCTTTGCCAACCCTCTACCCTTCCCAGCATCATGTCCTTCTCCAAGGTTCAGCCCCTCCTAGCAAAATGCCCAAAGTATGTGATGTGAGGTCTCCTCATTCTTGCCTCCAAAGAGCATTCTGCTGCATCTGTTTGTTCTCCTGGCTGTCCATGGGATATTCAGTGCTCTTCTCCAACACCACACCTCAAAAGCGTCCATTTTTCCTCTGTCATCCTTACTCATTGTCCAGCTCTCAGATGTATAACAAGTGATTGGAAAGACTATGGCCTGAATCTGATGCACCTTAGTCTTCAAACTTACATCATTACTCCTCATTAATTTGGAGAGGCCCCAAACTGCAGATTTTCACAGTGCAAAACATTTGATAGTCTATGGTGTTTTCAATATTCTTCACCAACACAACAATTTAAAGACAGCTGGTCGATATTCCTCATGCATTGTCTAATTTTCACATGAATGTACGTAAAGCAATTGAAAAGACATGGTTTGGGTCAGGCATACTCTTTAGCACTTTAAAGAGATCCCTCTTAACAGATTGGCCAGAATCTCATGTCCTTTGCTTTCTTGACTATTTCTTGACCAAGTTGCTAACTATGGATCCAAATAGCCTTTTCATCATTTATCATGATGTTGCCTGCTCACAAAGTTTTGAGGATTTTATTATTTTTTTTATGTTGAGATGTAATCCATACCAAAAGTCACAGTGTTTTAATTTAATCAAAAGTACTGCACGTCTTCACTTCCTGCAAACCAAGTAATCCACATATTTCAGCTTGCTGGTAAGTCTTTCTCCAATCCTGATACCACGTTCTTCATCATGTAGTCCAATTTCTTGAATAATTTGTGCAGTACCGAGATTACATAGACATGGTATAAGGATACAACTTAGATAACCACCTCTTCTGATTTTAAACCATGCAGTGTTTCTTGTTCAGTTCAAACCACTATTTCTTAATCCATGTAATGATTCTCAAAGTACAAGCTAAGTGTTCTGAAACTCTCATACTTTTAAATGTTATCCATAATTTATTATGTTCCACATAGTCTAATGCCTATGTATAGTAAATAAGTCACAAATAAACATCTTTCTAGTATTTTCTGCTTTCAGCCAAAATCTTACATTAGTAATGATATCCTTCATTCCACAGCCTCTTTTCAATCCACATGTAAATAGTAATCCAAAAGGGAAGGACATATTTGATATCTCTCAAGCTGAAAGAACTGAAGGAGATAAAATATTCAAACTTCAAATTGCAACACTAAAGGGTTCTATGGGTAAAATGGTGAATGAAGCAGAAAGTATCAAAAAAGATGAAATACACAGAATCACGGAAAGAGAAAGAACTGTTCAATACTTAACCATTTCTGGAGGAAACATATGCTCAAAAACTGATGGCACTAAAGGAAGATGTCCAGGCTGCACTGAAGACATTGGCAAAATATAAGCTCTAGGAATGACAGAATATCAATGGAGTTGTTTTGACACAGCCCTGGATGTGCTCACCAGCCTTTGGCAAGAAATTGGAAAGATAAATTTGTCTGACTACCTTGCTAGATAGATGGTGAAGAGATTGAGATTGTTAATGGATTTAGTTTGCTTGGCTCCATAATCAACACTCTTGGTGCCAGCAGCCAGGAAATCAAAACATGAATTTCATTGGAAAGTCAGCTATTCAAGGACCTCTCTAGAATACTGAAGAGCAACAATGTCAGTCTGGAGACTAAGGTGCACCTGATCCAGGCCATAGTCTTTGCATTTACTTACTATGCATCAGAAAGGTGGACAAAGACTAGGGTTGATAGGAAGAGAATTGATGCCTTTGAGCTGTGGTCCTGGAGAAGAGTATTGTGGATGGCTAGGAGAGAAACAGGCTCATCATGGAGAGGGTGAAACCAGACTATTCCTTGGAGGCAAGGATTCTGAGGCTTCATCTGATATACTTTGGGCATGTTGCGAGGAGGGACCAGTCCTTGGAGAAGGACTTCATGCTTGGAAGGATGGACAGCACAAGAGATGAAGACCCTCAATGAGATGGATTGATTCAGTGGCTGGGGTAATGAAGGCAGGTGGACCATAGACAATAAGGTTGGCACAGGATGGAGTAGAGTTCAGGGCTATTGTACATACAGGGTAGCTATAAGTCACAAGCAACTCGACGGCACATAACAACAACAACAACAACAACAACAACAACAATCACCTTACTAGAAGAGGGCCATATTTGTGACCATTCATTAAAAAAGCAGAATTTGGAAGTTATTGAATAATATAATTAGTACATTCAGAATTAGAATTTGTATAAATAATTCTATGTGAGGAAATTGTTCTTGAAGGTGCATAGGATATAGATACATGCTGAAATATCATTAACAAAACTCTCCACACCTTCATGATCTGAAAAAAGATATTTACAAAAGAACAATGCATGTTGTTAGTTTTGCCATCAATACTTGGCAGATAAAATAGGGGGAAAGATTATATTAAATTATTGTGTTGTTGTTGACTGCTGTCCAGTTGAGCATGACTCATAGCAACTCTATGAACAAAAGACCTAATGCCTTTCCATAACTATCGTCATTTCTCCAAGTTCATAGAGTTTCCAGAGGCATGTGGTTTAGGAAGTGGATGCCACTCCTGCTTCCAAACCTATTTTACAACTGGGAGCTCCACCAAACACTGTCCGAACATTGGGAAACCATTATGATATTTGATATCCCCAGGGCACAAGGCTCAGCATCACAACAAACCCAGGCTACTTCATACAGCACACTGACAAAGAGTGATGTACAAAGTGGAAGAATGTTTCTCTGGATATAACAGCACTAGTCTCATTTAGCAGTGGTTAAGTGTCATCAAGTAGAATATGACTGAGAGTAACTTTTGCACAAAAGATCTGAACTCTGTTCTATAACTAACATAATTTCTGTACATTTATAGAGTTAATAGAGTTTGTAGAATTTCCAGAGGCATCTAGTTTTGGAAGTGGATGCCACTCCTGCTTCCCAGCATATATCAATCTCGAAGCTCATCCAAACATTGTACATAATGGGTAACCATTATGGTATTTGACAAAACTGACAAAACTATGAAATAGAGCATCACAGCAACACTAAGTTGTTCAGTTCAGCAAATAGACAAAAGTTTGCTGTGCCATTTAAAGAATATTCATTCGAAAATGAATAAATTTGGTCTGAGGGCCATAGGTCCGAAGGCTTTGAGAGATTTTAAAACCACACCCTTGAGCAGACCTACAACCTTGACTAAAGGCTCAAGGACACCCATTCTTGGGGGGAAAGAGCAGTAACACACATCAAACATGACCCCGAAAAAACTTCCCTTATGTGACTGACATGACCACTGTCAAGATGCTAGCTAGCAGCCAGACTCCCAGAGTGGAGGCTCCAGCTCCAGCCTGCAGACTCCCCGCCTCTCTAAGGGGATTTTTTTAAGCCCCGAGCAGACCTTTACCCTTGGCCGAAGGCTCAAGAACACCCACTCTTGGGGGAAAAAACAGTAACACACATCAAACACGACCCAAAAAAACTTTCCTTAGGTGACCGATGTGACCACCGTCAAGATGCTGCTAGCAAGGAGCCTAACTCCCAGAGCAATTCTGCGGGGGGGGGGGCAAAGTCATATATATTCAGGTATAACATTACCAAGAAATGCCTGTAACTTTCATGATGAAATCTCCCCACCTTTGGTGAGAGGTGTGTGACCATTTGAATGAATCAAGGGTGTGATGTTGTGTATTTTCGAGCTGGGACCAATTCATCGCTGACCCACCAGCAGGCTTTCAGAGGCTGTAAATCACACAGGAAGAGATTGCCTATCTTTCTCCCTTAGAGCATTTGAGGAATTTGAACTACCTCCTTCTCCCTTAGTCAGGGATGGAGAGCTGATATACCATTCTGAATGACCTAATTATGTAAAGATACTAATTTGTTTAAAGTTAATATATAGACTTCATACAATCTCAATTACAACTACCAGTTTAATTCTTCTGGAAGTTTAGGAGTCAGGATTTAATAATTGTGACGAATCAGAAGGAAATCCTATAGGGAGGGGCAGCCTTTAATGACAAGGAAGTTAATCCTTCACCTTTAGTCTACTTAAGATCTTCGTATACACAATATGGACATCATAAACAGGGGGGTTCGGTGGGGTTTTCCCCTAAACCATGTAGATTCTTTGTGGGGTGGGGGAAACAAGTCAGAAAACTTATTTCAAACACTAAAATAAATTCCAGATGGAGATCAGATTTAAATGCAAAATTATTCTACTGCATCAGTAGTCAAGCAAATGTAAATGAAAAGAAAATGTCATTCCTCACCCGATCCCATTTCATGGCAATGAGAAGAAAGAATATTGGCAGTTTTTTTTTAAAAACCCCACTTTTCTGGTAGGAGTATGCAAAGGATTTAATTCTTCTACAGAGCAGTATTCATTAAAAGTCTCTGAAAAATTAAAATTCTTTGACCTGTAAGTTTTCGTGTCTTGGCATATATCCTGAGGAAAGAATGTAAGAAGACAAAGATTCACAAGCAAGTGTTCGTATTTATTATGTTTGTAATATATAAGGACCAATAATTGGAAATTTGCTAAATATATTATAGCCACATATTGAAATATTATGTAATAAAAAACTTTGATAACTTTACTGATGTGGTAAAATGTTGATAATCTCTGTCTATCTCTATATTTATCCACTCTTTATTTATTAAGGTGGTTTTGTTCCAAAGACCAAGCTGTTATGTGAAAGTATGCATAATGCAAAAGTAGAAGATGACTACATAACTCCACCTCTCACTTGTACTGTGTGTTGCCTGCTGAGATAATTTCCCACCACTTCCCATTCCTCAGCCATGTCACCTTACCAGAGTTCAGTCCCAGCACTGTCCACAGGAGAGTGAGGTCCAGTGTTCCAGAGCTTCTGTGATTGAAGTATTGGCCTCTTTATTTCCGGAATCCCTCCCTCACTCCCTGTCACCATATTTTCAGTGTGGGTGTTTTCCTCAATAACAATAAAATGTTAGTGAATTTGTTCAGGATAGTGGGCCCTGTTTGCAGAAGGAAGGATCTGAGAGCTTTGTGGAGGGTGTATGTTGCCTAATGTGTAGATTCCTCTGCTCTGCCAGCCTCTTACACTTTCCAACTTTCACAGGGTGGTCCTGTTTCCCTCCCCATCTATGAGCGTCAATAGTAAAAAGCTTCCTCCAAGGCCAGGATGCTCAGCCTGGCCTCTGTCCTTGATCTTAAAATGAAGCTGTCACTGGCTGTTCATCCATTGACCACACTCCTGCTCAAGCAGCTGATCTGGCCTCATCTGCACCCCCCAGGAGGGAGCTCTGAGGAAGCATATGGGGTTGTGGAGTGGATGCCAGCCAGCTGACATGAAGCTCGAAGGGGTCTGGGCATCTAAGTGCCTGTCTCAGGAGTCCTTCAGATCACAGCACGGACTGGCCCTGCCCCTCTTAGGGCTGAGAGAGCCACACTCCATGGCCTAGCTTCCTCTCTAGTACCAAAGGGTGGCCCAGCTTTAGGACATCCTGTGCTGTCCTGGCCTCAGCCTCCTACAGACACCAAGGACATACTCCATCCCCACGTCTAGGCCAGTGATAGTAAATGTGTTAAGGTTGTGCTGTTAAAGCTTGATAAAGGTTTTTCAGAGTTGACTTCAGTGCTTCTGTAAATGTGGAGTGTCTATTATTTTCAGTGTGGATTTTATGGTAGGTTTTTCAGTGTTGTTGTAAATGTTAAAGGTCTAGTGTTGGGATATAGTCAGTAAGCAAGAAACAGAATGTTAAATGGAGAAGGATGATACAAACTATACATACAATGTGAACTCAATTTTATGAAAATATATGAAGATACAAAACCTGCAAAAACATTAAGAACAATATTAGCAATGTTGTTGTTGTTAGGTGCTATTGAGTCAAGCATGGCTCATAACAACCCTGAGAAGAACAGATCTGAGCCCTGTCCTGTCCTGTGCCAATGCTTATTATTTCAAACATACTTGAACCCATTACAGCAGTCACTGTGTCCATTAATTTCATTAGGGCTCTACCTCTCCTTCACTGGCCCTGTACCTTTCCAAACACAATGTCCCTCTCTAAGGAAAAGCTTCCCCTGTCAACATGCTCAAAGTGTGTGAGAGGAAACATCATCATCTTGCCTTCAAGGAGTGCTCTGGCTGCATCTTCTCAAAGATTCACTCTTTTGTGTTGTTTGATTTGTTCTTTTGGCAGTCCATGAATATTCAGTACTTTTCTCCAACACCACAACTCAAAGGTCACAACTCAACTCTCCTTCTGCCTTCCTTGTTAATTACCTGAGCTTTCAAGGTCTCACTGAAGGCACTGGGGGAGGGGAGGCCCCAGGAATTGACAGGATACCAATTGACGTTCTTTTAATGATAAATGCAGCCCTGGAATGTTTTGAAAAATAGATGCAGCCCTGGGTGTGCTCACCAATCTGTGCCAGCAAAATTGGATGATGGCCACCTGGCTGATTTACTGGAAGAGATCCATATTTGTTACCATTCCCAAGAAAGGTGATCCAACCAAATGTGGAAATTATCAATTATTTGTAATATTGCATGCAAGCAAAATACTCTTGAAAGTAATTAAGAAAAGACTAAAACAACATTTACAGAGAACTGTCAGAAGTTCAGGCTGGATTTAGAAGAGACCACGGCACCAGGGATATAATTGCTGATGTCAGATGGATCCTGGGTGAAAGCAGAGAACATCAAAAGAATGTCTGTGTTTTGTTGACTATGCAAAGACACTTGAGTATGTGGATCATGACAAACTATGGCTATCATTGAGAAGAATGTGAATAATCCCAAAACAGTTAATTGTGCTTATTTGAAACCTATACCTAGATTAAGAAGTCATTGTACTAAGAGATCAAGGAAATACTACAAAGTTAAAATTAAGAAAGATATGCATCAGGGTGGTTTTCCTGTATCAATACATTGATGTAATCTGTATTCTGAGCTCTGTGAAGAAGAATGTAGCATCAAGTTCAGAGGAAGACTCACTCACCTGCATTATGCAGAGGACACAATCTTGCTTGCTGAAAGAGGAGAGGATTTGAAGTGCTTGCTGCAGAGGATAAAAGACTAAAGTCTTCAATCTGGATTACATCTCAACATTGTGAAAACAAAAATTTTTACCACTGAATTGGTAGGCAACACCATGATAGAGAAAAGATTGCAACTGTCAATGACTTCGTCTTATTTGGATTCACAATCAACAGGTAGCAGATCAAATCCACCTTCTTTGGAAGAGAATAAGGCAGTCTCCGCTCATAAAGATTTACAGCCTTAGAAATCTTTAAAGAGGATTACAGTGAGTTGGAGTTGACTAAATGGCAGTTAGAGGGTATTTATATGTCTCTTGATTTTCTTACTTACTGTATTAAGAATATGGTATTTCAAGATTAGAAAAAATAACAATGTCAACACAACAACTAAAAAGGATACTACTAAACACAAAGAAAAATAATGCTTTTAAATAAAAAAAATTAAAGTTGAAAAAGGTCATGAAATTGAGAGGAAAGATAAATATTTAACTCTGAGAATGAGGAAGAATAAAAGAAACAGAAAAATGATAAATGCAATTGTCATCACTGTAATACACAAAATTTAAAGGCTACATGTTGAGAAATCAAAATAAAATTTTAAAAACTATAAAAATTCTAAAACTAGCTAAAAATATACTCATAACAGAAATTTTAAAAATCAAAATAAATAAGAAAAAAGGAGAAAACCCTCCAAAACAAAAAAATCTCTGATTCATTATTGTCATTTGACTGACTAATCTCTGACCCACTGATGGGTTTTGGGGGGCTGTGAAAGCCATGGGAAGAGGTTGCTTATCTGTCCCCCATTAGGCTGCTGGTGGATGCAGCACCCTCACAGAGGAGGGCAGCCATTGGAACTGCAGCTCAGCTCCCCATGGGCTACATTCTCAGAGTTCTCCAAATTAGACAAAAGAACTGTAAAAGTAGATAACGCAGGAAATCATAGAAATAACAAATGCTTCTTAAGCATAAGAAAAGCCATATTTCTATGAAATCAAACATGTGCACTTTGAAACTACAAGGAAATCGTATCTTTCTGATTAAAATTTACAAGCTTGACAACTGCTCTCAAATTAATATTATGTGAGAAAAGCAAAAATATTTTTTAAAAAGTGAATATATCATTTATTAAAACATATGTGTGGCAAAATGTGTGGAAGAAATCACACCAAATATATTAGCAATGACTATTTCTTAGTGATTGATTAGGTTAGTGGTTATTTTGAATTTTTTCTTTGTTTTCTATGAACTTCACATTTTCAGAGATTTTAAAAGAAAGTAACCAGCAGCTAAGAATCCACATAGATTCCTTCTGTAACAACACCAGTACTTGGATGTCCACTCTATTTGGCTACTTCATCCCTATCAGGTCGTTTCATTGTTCCTATTAGTAGAATGTTCTTTCTCAGATTAATTAAGCTCCTATTCTCCATAATCTATACACATTGTGTCTATCTCTGCCCTACAGTCACAGAAACCCCAAACTTAATCCTTAATCCTATTTATATAAATAGAATATATATACATTATGCACTTATGTGTATATATTTATATATATAAAATTTTGGGAGAGCACTGGTGGCCTAGTGGTAAGAAACTTCATGGCAATCCCAAAGGCACAAGTTTGAATCCATTAGCTGCTCCAAGGGAGAAGGATGGACAATCTCCTCCCATGCGATTTACTGCCTCTGAAAACCTGCTAGAGGTTAAGCTATGGGTTGTTTATGACTCAATGACACACAATAACAGCAACATATATGTTTTACATATAATAAAATACAAAGAAATAAAAATTAGAAAATAGAACCACTTGTAATCCAGATAAAACTCATTCTGATATCTTCAAACATTCTTCTAGATGGTATAGCGCTAGTCCGTGCATTGCTGTACAGAGGTAACTCGTGGTTGCTGTGATGCCGAACACTGTGACACTGATGTGACAAACGTGGTAATGGTGACCCAGGGCAGACAGTGTTGGCTGGAGCCTCCTGATTAAAACAATCCTGGAAGTAGGAGTGGCATCCACTTCTGAAATGACTTGCCTCCAGAAACTATGTATGAACAGTGCTCAGGCCTTTCACTCATAGGGTTGCTATGAGTCGTCTACGAGTCGACAGCACCTAACAACAACAAAAACAACAAAATATGACTACACATATCTATCTCTATTTCTATATTTATATATATATTTCTTTTTTTTAAATTTATATTTTTTCAAAATTTACACTGATTTACCTACAAAGTTTGTATACATTGCTCCTCACACTGGATCCCCCACCTCCCTGACCCTTCCCCCCTCCACCCATCAAACTGTGCAACCCAAATATGACCCAGTTATTCCATTGCTTGGAATATACCCCAAGAAAATGAGAACTAGGCTCAAATGGAAACTTGTACCCCAATGTTCATAGCAGCATTATTTGCCATTGCAAGAACATGGAAACAGCCCAGATATCCAACCACAAACAAATGGATTGAGAAGTTGTGATACATTCACACAATGGAATCCTACGCAGCACACAGGAGTAATGATTTTGTAAAATACTGCTTAACTTGGGAAAGACTGGAAAGCATTATGCTGAGTGAACTAACTCATTCCCACAAGAACAAATACTGAATAAAACCATTATTGTAGAATGAGTATGAGGATCCAAGGCAGGGGGGAGGTTGGAAATAGAGCGGTGTGGATGGCGCTGGGGGTGTTAATCATAGGGTTGTACAATTCAATGAGTGGGTGGGGTGAAGGACATAGGAAGGATCTTTTGTGAAAAACAATGTATTCAAACTTTGTAAATAAATCCGAATTTTTAAAAAAAATCCAAACCAAAAAACCCGCATGCAACCCATGATTACCACTCTCCGCTCATTCCCATCTCTCTACTCCCCTTCCCTTAGATCCTTGTAGACGTTTTACTAGTTATCTATTTCTATAATGGTCTTATACACCTTATGAGACTGAGTTAACTTGTCATAATACTCTCCAGTCCTTTCCAAGTTAGGTAGTGATTTACAAAATCACTACTCCTGCAAGCTGCACAGTATTCCATCAAGTGAATGGACCATAGTTTCTCAATCCATTTGTTTGTTGCTGGAAACTAATCTATTTGTTTGTTGCTGGACATTTGGGCTGTTTCCATGTTCTCATAATGGTAAATAATGTTGCTATGAACATTTGTGTGCAAATTTCTGTTTGCGCCTCAGTCCTCATTTTCTCAGGGTATATTTCAAGCAGTGGAATAACTGGTTCACATGGAATTTCTATGTTCAGCTTTCTGAGAAAGTACCACACTGCCTTCCAGAGTGATTGCACCATTTTACAATCCCACCAACAGTGTATAAGAGTTCCTATCTTGCCACATTCTCTCTAACATTTATTACTTGCTTTTTCTGTTGATTTTGTCACTGCTACTGGACTGAGAAGGTATTTCACTGTGATTTTAATCTGCATTTCTCATATTACCAGTGATTTTGAGCATTGTTTTCATGTGTCTGTTGGCCATTGGAATATCTTCCTCTGAAAATTCTTTTCCTGTCTTTTGTCCATTTTGTAATTGTGTTATGAGGTTTTTTTTCTTGTGGAGGCCCTGTAAACTTCTGATGAGATCCTTGTCTGAAATTCGCATGATGGAGAAGAGAAATGGAGAAGAGATTGAAGTTGTTAACAATTACAGCTTGTTCAGCTTCATAATCAAGACTCTTCGCACCAGCAGTCAGGAAATCAAAAGATGAATTGTTGTTGTTGCTATGTGTCATCGAGTCGCTTGTGACTCATAGCAACCCTATGTACAACAGCCCTAAACTCTGCTCTGCCCTGTGTCAATCACACTGCCTCTGACACTCCCATCCTGATTACCTCAGTCACTGAATCAATCTACCTCATAGAGGGCCTTCCTCTCCTGCGCTGTCCCTCCACCCTCCCAAGCATGATGTCCCTCTCCAAGGACCGGTCTCTCCTCACAACATGTCCAAAGTACGTTAGACGGAGCCTCAGAATCCTTGCCTCCAAGGAACCACCTGGTTTAACCGTTTCCAGGATGAATCTGTTTGTTTTCGTAGCAGTCCATGGTATTCTCAATACTTTTCTCTAGCACAACAGCTCAAAGGCATCAATTCTCCTTCTATCCTCCTTGGTCATTGTCCAACTCTCTGATGCATAACAAGTGATTACAAAGACCGTGGCCTGTATTACATTGGGAAAATCGGCTTCTGTCAGGGACCACTCCAGAGTACTTAAAAGCAACTATGTCAGTCTGGAGACTAAGGTGTGCCTGGTCCAGGCCATGGTCTTCACAATTGTTTACTGTGCATCAGAGAGCTGGACAATGACTAAGGATGAAAGAAGAATTAATACTTTAGAGTTGTGGTGCTGGAAAAGTGCATTGAACATATTCTGACCACCAAGAGAACTAATAGATTTGTCCTGGAGAAAGTGAAACCAAGCTGCTCCTTGCAGGCAAAGATGTTAAAGCTCCTTCTCATGTACTGTAGTCATGTTGTCAGGATGGACTGGTCCTTGGAGAAAAACATCATTGGAAGGATGGAGGGACAGTGCAAGAGAGCAAGACCCTGGAGGAAATGGACTGATATAGTGAATGTTGTAATGGGGGTGGAGATCTCAGAGACAGTAAGATTGGCTCAGGATAAGATAGGGTCCAGAGCTATTGGGTATAGGGTCTCTAAGAGTAGCAAGTGACTTTATGACACATAACACCACCAACAACAAAGTATCTTAATTTCAAAGCTCTTCTGAAACCTGTTTGACATCATAGCAATAAGTTAAGTTGCCTCTGACAGAGAGGTGGTGGCTGTGTAAGAGGTGCATTGACTAGGAATTGAACTTGAGTCCCCTACATGGAAGTTGAGAATTTCACCCCTGAGTCACCAAGGTCACACCATGTAGAAGATGTTAGAGGACTCTTCTCTTTCTCGACATCTTCTCTGACCTCCACCTTGGACCCTGGCTACCTCTCAGATGTTCACATGTGAAAGTTTCTTCTCACTCTGTACGGAAGATTCTGAGAAAAGTTTGTAACTCCAGGATCTAGAGTAGATAAGCCTTCTAGAAATGTCAATGACTGTGAATCTAGTGTCTCTGAGCTATTGTCTATCATTGGTGTCTACTGTGAGAAGAGATAAGTTGATGGATGGTAAAAGTTGCCAGCTTGGTATATTTCTGCAATTTTTTAAGTTTAGAAATTCTGCTTGTAAATCCCTGTTGACATTTATTAGGAAAGGCGAGTAGGATAGGAGTCAAGGCTGAGATGCCTGGCAGGAAAGCGAGGCTCCTCTGGGTGTTTCTAATATGGGCCAGCGTACAACGCTGGCAGGACTTCAGGCTCCTGGTGGTGACTGGGCAAGGCTGTGCGGGTGGGTGGTGGTGGGTGGTGAGGAGTGGCAGCTGTGGTGCACACACGTGCTAGAGCTGAGTCGGTCCTTGAAACGTCCTGGAATTTCCAGGATTACCAAACTCTCAAAGCCATGACATGTACTTGTCTGAGGGGTTTTTATGAGTCCACAGGTTGTAAAAAAATGCAAACCAGGTGTTCTGGGGGTGGAGGTGGTGTTTCACTTGTCTGTCACTTTGAACATCATGCGACATGGCACTCTGTTAGAAACATGTGGGATCAGTGCTTCACCTGGGAAACTGATTCTTCAGATGATGGTTGCAAACTCAAGCTGGAAATTCAAAGCTGTGAGTTGTTTTGTAGTTCTGGATTGTCCCTCAGACAATCATTGTGTTTGCCTTGCTTCAGGGGCTTGATAAAAAGACATGGCTCAAATGCTCCAGCTGAGGAAAGCCCTAAGATGCCATGTGATGGGTGTAATAGTCTCTGGGTGGCTCTCTCTCAGTGTCCTAGCCAAATCTGCAGACACACCCTGCTTGGTAGAGACTCCCAGCACCTCAGAGACTATCAGGAAACGCTGAAATGAAAGCTATTGAGGCATCACTAGGTGCCATTCATATTAACGACAATGGAGAGGCACATCATTTAGAGAGTAGGTTGCTAGAGTTCAAATCCCTCTTTTACTTTTTACCAGCTGTGGGATGTTAGGCATCTTTTCCAACTTCATTCTTGCTACACTGCTCATAGGAACCCCTATTAACAACAGCTTTGAATTTTCCCCTATCTTGTGCTGTTTTCATCATCTCTGAGATACTTGCGCTCGTTGTTACATTCACTGTCAATCCATCTTGTTGAGGATATTCCTTTCTTTCTCTGACGCTCCACTTTTGCAAGCATGATGTGCTTTTCCAAGGACTAGCCTCTACTGACAACATACCCAGATTAGTTGCGATGAAGCTTCATCATTCTTGCCTCGAAGGAGTACGCTGGTTGCACCTTCTTCAAGATGTATTTGTTCTTTTTTTGCAGGTCATAGGATATTTAGTAATCTTCTCCAACACCACAACTCAAAGGCATCAATTTTTCTTCTGTAATCTTTACTCATCATCCAATTTTTAGATGCGCAGCAAGTAATTGAAAAGACCATGGATTGAACCAGGTTCGCTTTATACTTTTACAGTGACATCATTAGTCCTCAGCACCTTAAGAGAGGTCCCTGAGAAGAGACTTTCCCAATGCAGCACATTTTTTGATCTCTTGTCTGCTAGTAAAAAGTGTGTTGATTGTGGATCCAAGTAAAATGAAATTGTTGACAACTTGAATCTTTTCTCCATCTATCATGATGATCTATCAGTGGTGAGGAATTTTGTTTTCTTAATGTTGAGATTTAATCTACATTGAAGGCTGTAGTCTTTTTCTTCAGTTTTTCTACAGTTTTCTTCAGTAAACATTTCAAGTTCTCCTCCCTTTCAACAAGCAAGGGTATATCATCTGCAAACCGTTTACTAATGATGTCTTTCTCAGATCCTGATGTCACAGTTTTCATCAATTTCTCAAATGATTTGCTCTGCACACAGATTGAGTAGGTATAGAGAAAGGATACAGCCAGGCTGCACATTTTCCTTTATTTCCAAAGTGTTCCTTTGCTCTGTTTCATGGTCTAGGTTCAGGTTTCACATGAGCATGATTTAGTGTTCTAGGGTGTCCACATGTATCAGTAATAATCTGTTATGATCCACACAGTTAAATGTCTTTGTATAGTCAATTAGAAAAAAAATCCACAAGTAGACATTCTTCTGGTATTCTTTGCTTTCAATCAAGATCCATTTGACAGCAGTGATAATATTACTGAAGTCACATAATTTTCTAAATCCAGCTTGAATTTCTGACTGTGCCTTGTTGATGTGCTGTTCTAGCCACGTTTGGATAATCTCTTGTAGGATTTTACTTGCGTGTGATATTAATGATATTATGAAGTAATTTTCACATTCTATCAGAATTTTCATATTCCATCTGTTATTCTTTTGGAATGATAACAAATCTGAATCTCTTTAAGTCAGTTGGCCTGATCTGCAGAATATCTTAGCACAGACTGGTGAGCTTGTCCAGGGCTAGATCTGTTTGTTGAAACGTGCCAATTGGTATTTCATCAGCTCTTGAGGACTTTTTCTTTCTCAACCAATGCCTTCAGTGCACCAATAATTTCTTCCTTCATCATCATTGATTGCTGATCATATATTATTTCCTGAAATGGTTCAGTATCCACAATTCATTTTTGGTACAGTGAGTGTGTATTCCTTCAATCTTCTTCTGTTGTTTCCTTCATAATTCAAGACTTTGCCCATAGTTTCCTTCATTATTGCAACTCAAGCTTGAATTTGTTTTTCAATTTTTCTGTTGAAGAAATGCTGAGTGAGCTTTTCCCTTTTTATTTTCTAACTTCCGCTTTTTGTACATTTGTAATAATAGCTTGCTTTGTCTACTTGAGCTATACTTTGAAATATTCTATTCATCTCTTTTTCATATCTTTCCTTTGTTTTGGCTTCTCAATATTCTGGTCCAATATTCAGATTTTTTTTTCTTTGCCATCCAGTGGCCAGAGGGACACCGGTTCTTGGAGAAGGACATCATGCTCAGAAGGCTGGATGGACAGTGCAGGAGAGGAAGACCCCAGATGAAATGGATTCATACAATATTTGGGGCAATGAGTATAGGTGTGTCAGAATCAGTGAGATTGGCTTAGGACAGGGCAGGATTCAGAGCTTCTGTACATAGGGTTGCTGTGACTCGCAGGCAAATCGATAGCACATAACAACAAGGAGCCCTCCTTATGACAAGCCCAAAGTCCGTGAGGTGAAGTTTCAGCATCCTTGCCTCCAAGGAGCACCCTGGTTGTACTTCCTCCAACACAGACTAGTTTGTTCTTTTGGCAGTCCATGAGATATTCAGTACTCTTCTCCAATACCACAGTTCAAAGACAGAGATTCTTCTTCTGAAAATCAGCCAGTGAAAATCCTATAAATCACAGTGGAACATTGTCTGACATGCTATTGAAAGATGAGTCCTGTAGACTGGAAGACACTGAGAATACCCAGGGAACACAACAACAGACCCAGCACACCAGGGATTGTACAGATGGCCCAGGACAGGGACAGGTTCCATTCTGTTCTATAAGAGGTCACTATGAACTGGAGCTGACCCTATGGCAATTAACAACCACCATAACCACCAGCAATAGAGTAATTCCTCAGCTATCTGAGGAAGAGGGCCAAGATTCCTATCCGTGTCAGAGCATCCATCAAACACAGGGAGCACAAGTTTACCAGTGCTCCCTTATTATAAGTGTAATGAACACTTTCAGAGGTTTTAAAAATTTTTATTTTTATGATATCAGAGATTCTCCTTGTAGGTATGACTGATCTCTGTCTCTCTGCTAAATTCATAGCACCTTCTTGCAGAAGCAAAGCCTCTTTCCACATGCTCAGTCTATAATGGGGACGGAATGTTCAGTATTCAAACAATCATAGGTTTGTTTTTGCTTGCTTACTGGTCAGTAGTGGGCCATTTTTAGCACATCTCTCAGGACCATTGACACTGCTCACTACAGAGGAAGGTGTAAGCACAGGTAAGCCCATGTTTGTCTTGTGTGTTGATGAATCTGCCCTTGACTTCTGTGCAGATGGGTAAGCTGAGTCACAGAACACTCATGCCTTGACCTGAAGGTGTTGATCTTTTAAGTGCTTGAATCAAAATTTAAACCCAAGATGTCCAACCTGGTCTGAACATTTAATAACGGTGCTCTATAATCTGAGTCAAATGGATTTAATCTTTGTCATGTTACCCTCATAACTAATGCAGAAACTCAGCGTTTCTTTCTACAGTCTAAGAACTTTATCACTTTTCTTACCTTCAGGGGATGAAATGCCTGTTTACTAGACTTCCATATTTTATTCTGCTGTGGGTGTCTTGTCGTTGTATGTAATTGAGTTGGAACTGACCTATATAGCCAACCCTTCAATGGGTTTTCAGAAGCAATACATTGCATGGGAGTTAATTACCTATTTTTCTCCCATGGAGAAAATGTGGATTTGAACCATATACTCTTGTATTGGCAGTGCAATTCCTTAGCACTAAACCACCAGGCCCAACCCCACCACCACCACCACTATTCAGTCAATTTTTGCTTTCTAATGTCCTTCCATTTGGCTTCCAAATCCATAAATCTATATGACAGGAGACTTTCAAAGAGAAGGACTGCAAAGCATCTAACATACTGCACCACCACAGTCCCTTCTTCCTCTAAGTGGAGGTTTTGTCTTTGGCGACCCGTCTTGCAAATGGTCCCGTTTCTCCACTCGCAGCCTTTCCACCTAGGGTGCTCATTCCCATGAAGACGTGAGAGAGAGAACGAGCTTACACAGGCAAAGTAGACTTGGTTTGGTGGGCAGCCTGATTCTCATCTGGTTCAACCTGATTTCCCTGAAGCTTGCAGAGGAGGGCTGGTAGTCATTGATGGTGTTCTAGTTTTGGTCTTGCCCTCCAGGGCATTTCCCTCCAATTACAAAGATCTCTGTGTGTTGGATCCTAATTCACCCCACTGGTGTGTCCAAGGTGAGGACGCAGGTGAGTGCTTCACGCTGCCGCGAGGACTGGGACACACATGTGCTCTTAACTCCAGTTGCCCATCGTTGATTCCTTACGTTCAGTAAACATATGTTAAGATAGCTAGGAGTTAGCTCTGAGTTGTTAGATTTCTACCAATGAGCTTACAGTTCTCCCTAGCTGACATTCACCCATAAGACCTTCACTGGGTAGCTGAAAGAGTGGATATATTGGTCTTTGGCTACATTTGTTGAGTCACAAGGCTCCACCTTTATCTGGCTAATTCAAAGACTCTGGGTGCCCCTCAGAATGTATTAAACTGCATTTCAGCCTAGACCAGTCAGATCAACAAGAGTCAGTAATGAAGGGCCTCTCCAAAGTCCAGGATAAGGGTCCGTGAGTAAATCGCTAGAAAGTATCTCTGGTCTCAAAGTCCAAGATGTAGATTCTAGGCTGGTGCCATCAACTGATAAGACATGTGTTATGGTGTGGGGCAAGTACACCCCCCACCCCCCCCACCCCCGCTGATGTGGACCTGGGTGGGAGGAGCTCATATCTGGAAAGTCATTTCCTGCTATAAATAGCTGTGATTCTACGATCTGCAAGATTCTCTGCAGGATGTGTTCAAAGTGAGCAAAGATGAAGCCTTGTCATGCCTGCTTCAAGGGAGCATTCTGGTTATATTTCTTCTAAGACTGAAAATCTTACAGATGAGAACATAATGTTACCCAGCTTAGAGGCTCTTTTGTAGCTTTGGGATTTAGAAATTTGGTCTTTCAGATGGAGAGTATAAAGCTTCCTCTGCCAGGTTGCTGAAGTAGCAGTGCTAACTCAGAAAGAACAGCATACACGGCTGACAGTGTGAGGCCTCCTCTGTAACACTGTGTCCTCCTACAGTTCATTTGTGTCTACAAACCTCCAGCACAATTGAGGCAGAGAAGCCACTGGTAATAGGGACAAAGGCAACTTTTGGGGGGTGGGAAGAAAACTCATTCTCAGTACCCCCATGGGGCTCTTTAATGGGAGTTGACCACTTTCTCCCACGTGTGCTTCCAGCAAAATGGACTATTGCTGTTGCTGGATAATTAGGGTCCTTGGCAGAGCCAAGACCAGGGCACAGTGAGTGGCTTTGTTTCAGGCTTGTAAATTTCAACACAGGTTGGAAGGAACAAAATCTTGATTCATGTGAGAGACAGCCCAAGTTGATTCTGTGGAAAGAGCCAAGGGACAGATTGCCTGGAAGCAGCGGAGTGGATGGGGGAGCTGGGAGACTCAAGAGGGTGGAGGGGCCAAAGGCTCCCCAGGAACTCCCCAGAAACACCAAACTTGAGGACAAGTTGGTGTGAGAGAAGCATTTTGCCCTGGTAATGTGACCTGCTCAGGGAAATACCTAGGAAGCCGGCTCTAGAATAGACCCAATAACGGAGCACCTTAGATTGCTACCCGTATTTTAAGAGCCTGATAGCTTCTTACTTGAAGCATGATTTACAAACCTGTGGATGGAATTTTGTAAGCACTATGGGCTTCTTTTACATGTCTCTTTCACTCATGCACAAACAGAGTAGCTGCATAGGCATTCAAAAGGTGAAAGAACTTGGTTGCTTGAGAGAATTCTAGTAAAGAGAGTTGTTGTTAGGCGCCTTTGAAATGAGTATGACTCATATCAACCTTTTGAATAAAAGACCCAAATTCTTTCCTATCATATGCCATCCTTATCATCTCTGATATACATGAGCCCATTGCTGCAATCACTCTGTCAATCTACCTCGTTGGGGGACTTCCTCTCTTCCACTGACCCTTCATCTTTCCAAACGTAATATCCCTTTCCAGGGAATAGCCTCTCCTAGAAATACATTCAAAGTGTGAGAGATGAAGTTTCTCTATCCTTGCTTCCAAGGAGCACACTGTTTGCATCTTTTCCAAGACATAGCTGTTTGTTCTTTTGACATTTCAGGGGATATTCAGTATTCTTTTCCAATCCCACAACTCAAAGACATAATTTCTTCATCTATCATTCTTATTCATTGACAGCTATCAGAAGCAAAACAAGTAATTGATAAGACCATGTCCTCAATCAGGTGCACCTTAGTCTTCAGAGTGACATCATTGCTCTTAAGTATTTTGGAGAGGTCTCTGACAGCAGACTTGCCCAAAGTAAGACATCTCCTTATCTCCTGGATGCTGACACCAAAGGTGTTGGTTGTGGATTCAAGATGATTAAATCATTGACAGTTTCAATCCTTTCTCCATTTGCCATAAAGTTATTGGCTCTTTGGAAAAGACTTGTTTGTTTGATGTTGAGATGTAATCCACAGAGAAGGCTGTAGTTTTTAATCCTCTGCAGCAAATATTATAGGTCCTTCTCACTTGCATCAAGCAAGGTTGTGGCACCTGATGAGTCTTCCTCTGATCCTTATGCCATATTATTTTTCAGAGTCTGCTTCATGAATTATTTGCTCAGCATACAGATTGAATAAGTATGGAGAAAGTATACATCCCTGACGCACACCCTTTATGATTTTAAACCATGCACTGTTCCCTTGTTCTGTTGGGACAACAGCTTCTTGATCTAGGTATAGATTTCTCAGGAGCACAATTAAGTATTCTTGGATTCCCACTCTTCTCAATGTTAGCCCTAGTTTGTTGTGATCCACACAGTCAAATGCTTTTGCACAGTCAACACAACACCACAGACAGACATTCTTCTGGTATTCCCTGCTTTTGGTCAGGATCAATTCGACATCTGCAATGTTATCCCTGGTGCTGCAGCTTTTTCTAAACCCAATTTAAACTTTTGAAAGTTCCTTGTCAATGTATTGTTTTAGAAATTTAGGGATTTAGAACAAGGTGACAGATATGTAGATAGTACCCCAGTATGGCTGCATTATATATTATGAAGGGAAGTGTGTGAAGAGGTTTTTATTGTTTGTTGCTGTCAAGGCAATTCTGACTCTCTGCCTCACGTATTTTGTTTTAGAATAAAACATTGAGGGCCAGACAGTAAATATTTTGACATCTTGGGCCATCTAGTTGCAAATACTTACCTCTGGCTACTCTGTAGCTAGAGTAGCCATAGACCTTCCCCAGATGAATAGCATGGCTTGGTTCCAATAAAATCCTGGACCATTGACAGATGGAGAAGAGATGGAGGTTGTTAACAATTTCACCTTGCTCGGCTCCACAGTTAACACTCTTGGCACCAGCAGCTAGGAAATCAAAAGACAAATTGCATTAGCAAATCTGCTGTTCAGGGACCTCTGCAGAGTACTGAAGAGCAATGATGTCAGTCTAAAGTACACCTGATCCAGGCCATGATCTTCTCAGTTACTTGATATACATCAGAGAGCTGTACAATGACCAAAGATGACAGAAGAAGAATTGATACCTTCAAGTTGTGGTGATGAAGAAGAGTATTGAACATATATACTATGGACTGCCAAGAGAATAAACAGGTCTGTCCTGGAGAGAGTAAAACCAGGTTACTCCTTGGAGGCAAGGATTTTGAGGGTCTTTCTCACATACTTAGGGCATGTTGCCATGAGGAACCAATCCTTGCAGAGGGGCATAATGCTTGGAAGGGTGGAGGGACAGCACTGGAGAGGATGACGCCGGATGAGATGAATTGACACAGTAATTGGAGTAATGAGGATAGATGTGTCGGAGACAGTGAGATTGGCTCAGGACAGGGCAGAGTTCAGAGCTATTGCACTTAAGGTGGCCATGAGTCATAGTCAATGGCACTCAAAACAACAACAACAACATGGAAACTGACATTGGAATTTTAAGTAACTTTCAGGTCTCATGAACCATTATCTTAAAAAAAATAGTTTTCTTAAAACAACTATGAGATATCTTCTCACCCCAGTCAAAATAGCAAAATTTAACAGAACAGCAAGCAATAAATGCTGGTGAGGTTGTGGAGAAACTGGAACCCTTATTCACTGTTGGTGGGAGTGTAAAATGGTGCAACCCCTGTGGAAAGCGGTATGGCGCTTTCTCCAAAAGTTGCAAATAGAGATACCATTTGACCCCGCAATACCACTACTGGGAATATACCCAGAAGAGACCATAACTGACACCCAAGCAGATATATGCACACCCATGTTTATTGCAGCTTTGTTCACAATAGCAAGGAGTTGGAAACAACCTAAGTGCCCATCAACAAACGAATGGCTAGAGAAGCTGTGGTATATTTGCACAATGGAATACTATGCTGCATTAAAAAACAAGCAACTCATGCAATATTACTCAAAATGGTTGACTCTGGAGAACATTATGCTGAGTGAAATGTCCCAGTCACAAAGGGACAAATATTGCATGGTGCCACTGTTGTAGAATGGAACTGTCTTTGAGGTTGGGGAGAGACTGAGTAAGATGGGTTCAATAATGTATGCTGCTCTGAAACAGAGAAGGGAGAAAAATGTTTAAAAGAGATATGTGATTAGGTATTTCTGTCATGACAAGAGTCTAGAGCGATGGCTACATGGTGGAGTGGACCTGGGGGAGGTTTTGTAAAATAATGAAAGAATCTTTTCTTTCTCTTTTCCAAGAGGGTAATGTCTGGTGTGGGGGAGCCTTGGGAGGGGACAAATCTACAACAATGAATGAATGGAAATCCAAAGCCTCTGTAAATTTTCACTGAAATTAATAACAAATTTAAATTAAAAAAAATAATTAAGGTAGAGTAAGGATGGCAATGGAACCACCTTACCTCTGTAACTTGATTTGTGCCACTATTAGAACCTCTACTCAGAATATTATTGCTTTTCAACTTTTGACTCATGCACTTTTAACTTGTTAGTTAAATTTGTATCTTCTAGGCTGCAACACTTCCATGATACATCTTCAAGGATATGAACATGCATGGCTAAGCACAATTGATAAAAGTGCATCTAAATTCCAAAATCAATCTCCATAAAAATCTATGTGTTTCCTACTGCCAAAGGGGCCCTTTAGAGTAGTGAGAGAAGACCTTCACCCTGAAACCCACAGCGTCCCTTTTCAGCAGGAAGTAGCTAAGCGAATACACCATCCCCTTTTTCTTATGAATCAGGGTGAAGTCTCTCTCAGGGAGGAGTGATAGGGAATGGCAAGGGACACACTGACAAAGGAGATTAATCAGAACTGGCTTTGACAAGCACTGTGGCAATTGGACAATTAAAACAGACATGGGGGGGGGAAGAAGAAAGAACTGAGGATGAGGGTGGAGAAAACAGTGCAACAATGAATGAATAAAAACCCAAAATCTCTGTAAATGTTCATTAAAACGAATAAAATTTAATAAGAAAAAAAAGGAAAAAAAAATAGTTTCCAACCCTTAAAAATACATAAAAGCCAAGGTGCCAGACCACACAAAACCAAGCTGGGATAGGATTTGAACTGTTGTCTGCAATGCACAGACCCTGGCACTATTTGTCCAATGTTCAGAAGAAAAGAGTTCTTAAAAGGGCCAGCGGATTTGTTAGTGTGACCTGAGGGTGTCGGCCCAGCCCTGCAGGCTGCACATGGGTCTGCCCTGAGACAAGAGGGCACTGGGGCACAGTTCCTCCCAGCTGGCAGGCTTGAAACCTGTCTCCTTTTCCTTAGACAAGTCCCAACCACACAAGAGTTCTGGCGGCCCGATCATTAAGCCAATCATTGCAAACCAAAGGCTGCAAATGGAACGTATCTGTATTTCTTCAGGAGAAGGGCCTAGCACTCTGCTCTCATGAAAACCACAGCCGGGGGGACTCTCTGTGAGTGGTTCTGCTCTGTCACATAGGATTGCTGTGGATGGGGACTGAATGGAAAACATCCGACTAGAACAACACTCAGACATCCCGTGTACTCTCTGTGTGCAGTGCACATGCCCTCACTTTCACACACTCACGCTTTCTGCCTTGTGCTGGTGATAGGGACTGTCTATAACTCAGAGAGAGACCCTGTGCACAGGATTTGCACCCTGCCCTATCCGGTACCATGCTCACCGCCTGTTTGTGAGCTCCCTTAGAGCACGAGTGTAGTGACATTTGGACAGCTATAAGGTTTCTCCTGACCCTTCAACTCTCTAATTCCATGAAGTAGAGCTGATATTTTGTGCAATTGTTTTTCTTTCTTACTCTCTTTCACACTGCCTTATTCTCATCTCCCCCCTCTAACTCTGTGGACTTCCTCTCCCTGCACCCCACCTATACCCTCCTTCTGCCCTTGGACCCTGCTCTCCTCTGATCTTCTATTTCAAGGCTGGTGGGATTATCGTAGCTAAAAGCATTGCAGGAAAGAGCAATGGAAATATCCAGGATTATAAAACAAGCAGGCAAGAGGTTAAGGGCTATGCAATTGCTATTCTTTGTTGACTTGGAAAACTGCATGTCTTAACTCTCTCTTGAAAGAGGGATTTTTTGTTTTATTTTTAGGAGGCAAATGTAATACATGTCTTACTTTAGCTTTTACAAAGAAAAGGGAATAAAAATCAGAAGAATTAATTTTCTTTGGGATTAGCGTAATCTTTTTTTCTTCTTTTATGTTGACAACATGAGTTTTAGCAGATCTCTGATCTTGTGCTGAATGAAAAAAAAATATTGTATTACAATAGAGCTCTGGGGCTGAGGGCTTGAACCCAATTTGAATTACCATATACAGCAGTGGGAATTCTTTACCTAATGGGGCGGGGCGAGCCTGGTGCTGAGGGATAGCCGCCCTGGACTGATCCCTGCCCACCCTCCTTATTGTGTCCCTTAATCTGAAGACAATCACTGGGAGACTAAGCCTCACAATTAGATGCTCAGAGGTCATAGGTCAGCCAGGTGGGTCCAAGTGCCCGCTGTGCTGAAGCTGAGACCCTCGGTGACCTGGCAAGCTTGGTCTTAGGTGAGAACGTGGGGATGTTTGCCACTGCATTTAACCTCTCTACGTCTCAGTCTTATGGGTCAGTCACATTTGTACACTCATGTTTCCTGAGTCTATAGGAAAAAAAGGGATGTAGGTCTGGGTTTGGAGACTGATTCCCCTCACTAATCCTTTGCAAGTCCTCTCCTCTGCCTCCTCAACCCCTGCTCCCACTTGTCTCTCATCTGACTTTCACCTTCTCCCATCTCTGTTACCTTGAGGCATTTTCAGATGGTAATTTGAAAGCAGACAGGCTTCATGATGCTTGCATTTTCCGAGTCCCAGCTCCTCTGTCACACTCCGTCTCACACCCGAAGTGGCAATGCTGATCCAGAGTTTCACAGAATCTCTCATAGAAGCAGCTCTTTTTGCTCTGTGCTGCTCTCTCTCTATGGGGCTCCAATGTGTCATGGGGCTGTTGGAGACAGAAGGCATGCTACACTCTCTATTTTCTTGTGTTTCCCATCATTCCCTAAACACGATACTTTCTCCCCTTCACAAACAAACAAACAAACAAACAAACAAACAAACAAGCAAACAAGCAAACAAACATGTCAGTCTGTAGTTTATGGTGCTAAATGCTGAGGTGGCTGCCGGCCCTGTTTCCATGTTTCCGGTCTCATTGTGAGCTCAGTCTGAGCCCCTTGCTGTGCATCCACCTATCTCCGTGCTGAGTGATGATTCCTATAAAATGACCAGAAATGAAATTAGATAATGGGGCTGATACTTGGTGACCTCGTGTGTATCAGAGTAGAATTGTGCTTGGTAGGGCTTTTGAGAGCTGGTTATTCATAAGCAGAGCACCAGAACTTCCTTATGAGGTTCCTGTGTGTGGACTCAAACTTCCAACCTTATGGTTAACAGCCAAGTCTATTAACTATTTTTACTGGAGGGTTCCTTGATGATGGAAGTAGCCAACAAGTGCTGAGGGCTTGCTCTGTTCCAGGACTTGACAAGCGTTATTTACGTCCTGGAGTTCCTAAACAGCCCAAATTCAGAAAACAGTTCCTGAGGAGACAAAACCAAACCAACACCACTGCCAGTGAGCCGATTCTGACAGAGGAGAACTGCCCAACAGAGTTACACAAGCTGTGATCTTTCAGAAGAAAATGGCCTTATATTTCTTCCTATTGCCGAGTTGAACTTCTGACCTTCTAGTTGGCACTTTAGTGACATTACGCAGGAGCATGGAGTGTGTTCCTGTCGGCAGCAAGACTTGATCCCACCAATCTGATTCCAGGCAGGACCCTCCTCCTTGAGGACTACTTGGTGTGCAGGCATTACTTTGCACAGGGGCATACAGTGGAAACCCCTCTTAATCACACCTCTAACGTGGACCATTGAGAAGGTAATGGGGAAGCCAGGGCAGAGAGGGAAGTGAGGACTTAACAGAAGGGCAGAAGCGACAGTCCAATTAGTGAGCGCTGCTGGTGCTGACTGGGAGGGTGGCAGGTTTTAATAAGTAGAGAAAAGAAGTGACTCACACGAGGACCCTCATCCTTTTGAGAGGTGCTGCTTCTCAGGAGCTTTCGGGATTTAGACCCTAGGGAACCAGGCTGCTAGCTCAAAGGTGGTGACTCTGGTGGTTCAAATTCACCAATGGTTCTGCAGGAGAAAGACAGGCAATCTCTTCTTTTGCAATTTACAGTCTCTGAAAACCTTCTGGAGGATCAGCTGGGAGTCTGCGTTGACTCCACGGCAATGAGTTTAAGGTTTCACACATAAGTTTCACACATAGTGTCTCACATAAGAAGCTCTGGTGGCACAGTTCATATCAGACAACTAATTGAAAGGCCAGTGGATCAAATCCACCACCATCTCCATAGGAGAAAGATGGGTAGTCTCCCTCCAATAAAGATATTTTCAGTCTTGGAAAAGCTATTGAGGGTCAGTGTTGAGTAAAAATTAACTTATGATGGTGGTGGGCTACTTTTCAAGGCTACTGGAAGTTCTCAAGGTCAGAATTATTTGGGATAACTGTTTATTTGAGAAACTATTGGCCAAGTGGTAAGGAGCTGCTCTGGCAACTTAGAGGTATGTGGTTCAAGTCCACTAGTTTCTTCTCCTGAGAAGAATATGAAATCTCCTCCTGTGCAATTAACTGCTCTGAAAACCTGCTGGAGGGTCAGGTATGGGTCAGTTCAAACTTGACAGGATTCAACAACAAAAATAGGGACATATTGTTCAAGGAATAAGGAATTTTCTTTTAAGTCATGGTGGTTGCACAATATGAGTATAATAAATATCACTGAACCATTTGCTTTAAAATGGCTGATTTTATGCTATGTGAATTTTATTTCTACTAAAACTTATTTATAATGAGCCAAACAGAATACATAACTGTAATTATTAGATGTGTTTAGAATATCTCTATCCCATCCGAATTTCAAAACCATCTCAGGAACAGGTTTGAGGCCTTGAATACTAACGAGTAAAGACAAGATGAGCTGTGGGAGGATTTAAAAAATATCATCCAGGAAGGTCCACGTTTTAAGCCTAAAAGGTTTGTTTAATGAAATATCACCCAACAATTTTATTCTTATTTTTTTAAAGGTAAGAACTTTTATAAATAAATGAAAAGCAAGTGTTATTTTGTATTGGTTTGCTTACAAAGTTCATATACATTTTCCTTCATTCATATTCCCAGCTAGTTTTAGATATTTTATCATCAGGAGACTGGGGAAAACACTTGTTTAGCAAGACAGGAAAAATACAAAGTAATCTTTGTCCTTGGATTTAAAAATTCTGAGACCACCACTCCAGCTCTAATGATAATGAATTATGGATTTTAAAGAGAAAAACAGTTGTGTTTTTGCAATGAAATAAAAAAGAATATCATACATAAAGAATGGAAAAGGTCATTACAGACAGCTCTGGTGGTCTAGTGTTAAGAATCTGTGCTACTATCCTGAAGGCATGCAGTTTGAGCTGCTCCTGAGGAAATCTTCTTTCATGTGATTTAAGTCTCTGAAACCCCACTGTGGGTCAGCTCTGACTAGATGGTACAACAACGATCTTGCCCAGCTGGGAAAACATCAAAGAAGATGTGGATATTAAGCCCATGTCTTCAGGCTGTAATTGCTCCACACCATTTTTGGCTTTTAACCTTACTTTGGGTTAGAGAGTCAAATGACATAACTAACACAAACAAACAAACAAAACAAAAATAGTCATTACAAAGATGTTGAGAGGCCAAAGCAAAGGGAAGAAATCAGGAAGTTATGGAGTTGAACAGAAGATTTCAAAGGGCAGCTCAGGAAGACAAGGTAAAGTATTATAATGAAATGTGCAAGAAGCTGGAGTTGGAAAATCAAAAGGGCTGAACTCGCTTGGCATTTGTTAAGCTGAAGGAACTGAAGAACTAATTCAAGGCTCAAGTTGCAATACTTAAGGAAATCTTGGGTAGAATATTCAATGACCCATAAAGCATTAAAAGAAGATGGAAGAGACAAAAAAAAAAGAAGATGGAAGGAGTATAGAGTCTGTACCAAAAAGAATTGGCTGACACAGAAGAATGGTGATGAAGGAGGAAGTTCAAGCTATTCTGAAGGAATTGGTGAAAAAAAAGTCCTCAGGAATTGACTGCATATCAATTGACATATTTTAACAAACAGACACTGCCCTGGATGCACTTAACAATTTGTGCCAAGAAATCTGGAGGACAACTACCTGGCCAATAGATTTGAAGAAATCCATACATATTTGTTTCCATTCCATTAAAAGATGACCCCACAGAATGCGGAAATTATCAAACAATATCATTAATATCACATGCAAGCAAGATCTTGCTGAAGATTATCCAAAAACAACTGCAACAGCACATCAACAGAGAATTATCAGATATCCAGGCTGAGTTTAGAAGAAGTTGTGGTACAAGGAATATAGTTAATGTTAAGTGAGTCTTATTTGACAGCAGAGAGTAACTGAGGAATGTCTGTGAGTCATCAAAAGCAGTTGACTGTGTGGATCACAACAAACTGTGGCTAACTCTGAGAAGAATGGGAATCTCAAAACACTTGATTGTGCTTATGTGAAACCTATACTTGGACCAAGAGGTAGTTGTCAGAATAGAGCAAGAAAATAATTCGTAGTTAAAAATCAGGAAAGATGTACACCAGCGATGTGTCCTATCTCCAAACCTTTTCAATCTATACACAGAACAAATCACCTGGGAGGCTGAATTGTATGAGGAGAAAAGTGGCATCAAGATTGGAGGAAGACTCATCAACAACCTGTGTTATTCAGATTACACACCCCTCCTGGCTGAAACTGAGGAGGACCTGAGGCATTTGTTGAAGAAGGTCAAGGACTATAGTCTTCAGTACAAATTGAACCTCACCATCAAGAAAACAGATTCTCGCAACTGGGCCGATTGGCAGATCATCATAGATGATGGAGAGATTGAGATTGTTAACTTCAGTTTGCTTGACTCCACAATCAACACTCTTGGTGTCAGCAGCCAGGAAATCAAAAGACAAATTGCATTTGGAAAATCTGCTGTCAGGGAGCTCTCCAGAGTACTGAAGAGAAATTTTCTCAGTTTGGAGACTAAGGTGTGTTTGATCCAGGTCATGGTCTTCGCAATTACTTGCTATACATCAGAAAGCTGGGCAAAGGCAAGGATGATAGAGGGAGAATTGATGCTTTTGAGCTGTGGTGCTGGAGAAGAGTATTGAATAAATGATGAACTGCTAGGAAAACAAACAGGTTCATCCTGGAGAGCGTGAAATTTAGCTGCTCCTTGGAGGCAAGTATTCTGAAGCTCCATCTGATACACTTTGGGCATGTTGCAAGGAGATACCAGTTAGTGCTTGGAGAGTGACATCATTCTTGGGAGGGTGGAGGGAGAGCACAAGAGAGGAAGACCCTGGATGAGATGAATTGACTCAGTGGCTGGGGTAACGGGGGTAGGTGTGTCAGAGACGATGAAGTTGGCTCAAGATAGAGAAGGATTCAGAGCTGTTGTATAGGGTTGCTATGAGTCGAAAGCAACTTGATGCCATATAACAAAACAAGAGCACCTAGAGTGGGAATTCTTCTGACCACTGTCTGTTCCCAGGCTGCTTTCAGCAGGACAGTACCAAGCAGATGTACCCTTGTTTGACAACTTAAGTGGCAGACTGCTCTTTTGTGATGGTTGAGGCCAAAGACAAAATGTCTGGTAAGAACATCTAAAGGATTTGAACCCACAAGTTGGCATGAGGTGATGTGTGTGCGTGTGTGTGTGTGTGTGTGTGTGTGTGTGTGTGTGTTGGCCTTGGATGTGACTGCCATCCTGCGGTGGCACACGTTAGCTCTGCTCAGTGTTGGATGACACAGCTCCATGTCACTGTGATTTGAAAGTGGCAGGCAGGTAGCAAGGAAGAGCCTTGAGGGGTGTGCTGGTGGCTGGTTGATCAAAGAGAAACGATAGACACTGAGGCCTTGAGTACCCACAGTTAGAGCTGGGTCTCTCTCTTCAACCCTGGGGAATGAAACAAAAAAGTTCTATGTTGAATGCCTCATACCTAGTGTGAGAATTCCTTAGGCTCCTGTCTGTGGCCGGCTGTTTCAGCAGGACAGGACCTAACTAACCCACGTGAGTCAGGTCTGGGGATTCTGCTAGCTTCCACCGTACTGCCATAGTCCTCACTCGATTAAGGACCTTATAGCCATCCGATAGTGTGGTGAGAGACAAAACCGAAGGTACCCCAGACAGCTTCAGAAAAGTGGATGAGGCACGGGCGATGGCTCCTGGCTCCGTAATCTGTGGGAGGAGTTTCTCTCCTTGTTGGAATCCCCTATTTCCTGTTTTATCTTGGTGGTCAACACGAAGAAGAGATCGTTTCCAAAACGGTTTTCTTAGTTGACCAAAGGAGTGCTGTGAAAAGGGCCCAGGGGGCCAGAAAAGCCAGCGGTCCCCTATGCCGTCAGGCTTTCACGGGCTCCACCCACCAGTTCTAGAAGTCACCTCCATGGTGATGTGAACAATCATTGGCCCCGCCCAGTGACCATCATCCTGGCTTGCCTGCTCAGACCTGGGGGCAGCCAGCAAAGGGGTCCGAGTGGATGTGACATGGGGCCTGGGGTGCTCTTCTGGAAGGTGTTTAAAAGGAATCTTTCTTTGGTGTGTGACTCGGCCAAGGGAAGCTGAGCCTCCTCTTGCCAGCAGACGGGACACTTGGAGAGGTGCCTGCCCAGATAGTGGGGCACCCTGAGAGACCATTGGTTATTGGAGGCCTTTCTCAGTCAGCCTGGGGAATGACTGGCCTGCAAGAAGGAATTATATCCTGCTTCCTGAAGGAAGGCTGGGTTTGCCCACTCTAAGCGTAAGTAGACACCAATGAGTAGATTCTGTCCTCGCAAACGTCCGAGTGACACTTCAGCTCCATATGGGGTGGACTGCACTTAACAGATGGCTGAAGCCACAGGTAGGATGTAGCTGGTGTGCTGCTTTCGTGCTGGAAGCTACAGTGTTATTTAAAATATGAGAAGGGTCATCCACGGGGACAGGTTCCAGTGTTGCTTTCAGACGGACAAGGAAGATCGATCTGGAAATGGACCAATCAAAACTTTACAAGTCACAACAGGCCACTGTCCACTACTGTGCTGGAAGATAGGCAACCTGGGTTAGAATTCAGGGTGGTCACAGTGGCCTCCAGCAGGCCAAGCTCATGGACATGGCGCAGGGCCCTGCGTTGTTTCCTTTTGTTGCACCTGGGATCCAGGTGAGTTGGTGCCTACTTGATAGCCAATAACAACAAAAACATCAATAATAATTAAACGTGATAGTCGATGGGAAGTGTCTGGCATATAGTAAATCTCTGTATGTCTTAAAGTGCTTCCTAATCTCTTAAAATTTTTTTTCAAAGGAAGAAATATTTGTTTTATTGGCAAGTAGATGTAAGTACAGATGATAGTTATGACAATCTATTTTATTCAGGAATTCTAGAGAAATAGTTTGACAGCTTTGTTATTTAATCAATATTTAAATTAAAGAACTCACAGACCTTGAATTGGTTCTGACTCATAGTCTCCTGTGGGTTTCTGAGGCCATTAAGGATAAGACTGTCCATCTGTCTCTCGAAGAGCTTCAGGTGGATTTGAACACCCAAAGACTTGCAGCCTTTTAGTTTGCCGTGCACCATGCTGTGGACTGCCTTTGCCAGAACAATATTCAGTCTTTTCGTATAAATAGTTTTCTGAGCTGGAAGTGAAATATGAACACTTGATTCGTCTCCCAGACAAACATAATAACTCTTATTCACCCTTTAAACTATACTAAATGCACCCCTCAACAGCTCCATCTTGAGTTGTCCTTTCTCTGGAGAGCAGTCCTTAAACAGCTCCTGGTTATATTCCTAGTTGAGAATTTAATCAGTGCCTACCTGTTTCATGGTATTTTCTCCTTCTAGCTCTCCTCCTAATTCCCCAAAGGCTGGCTATCAACATTGATGTGCTTGGCACAATCCCAGAATTCACTTTGCCTTAATCCCACATTACTGACTAGCAATTCTCTGCTGGCTTCCACTCAGGATATAATGAAGCAAATGGATGAAATTATTTCCAACTTTAGGGATGAACGTTCCATTATTATGGAATGTGTTCTTTTGATTGGGTGACCAATAGTTTCTCATTTTGCTGGCTGAGACCTAACTATAGATTCCAAAGTCACCTCTCAGGCCTCCTTTTTGTCCTTTACAGGAAATTTATAAATGGAAATGGAGTTTAAGTTAAAGATTTGATTTGTGTGGTTACTGTAAATCAGACTCCAGATACCTTATTTATAATTTTGATTTTTATTCCCTTCAGCAATGTTTGAACAATATTAAAATGGAAGTAAGTTCAAAAACATTGCTTACTATTCCTCTAAATTAAAATATTGACTGCTTTCAATGGTCTGCACTTTTTCTAGTTCCTTTTAAAATGAGTATATGTGATTTTTACACAGTCATTGCACCAATCGTAAGAACATTCCCAGTTAAAGCAAAGCTATTATTTACGAACACTTAATATTTGCCAGTAGAGGTCTTAGATATTTGGCTACTGGAGGATAAGTAGTTCAAATCTACGCAGCTGAGCCATAAAAGAAAGCTCTAGTTCTGTGCTTTTGGGGGGCAAAAAAGTCAACCTTTGAGAACCTTATGGGACAGGGGCACTCTAATGGCCTAATGGTTAGGAGCTGCACTGTCCATCCAAAGGCTCGCAGTTCAAATCCACCAGCTGATCTGAGGGAGAAAGATGGGCAATCTCCTCCCATGCAGTTTATCGCTCCTGAAAATCTGATGGTGTATCAGCAATGAATCAGTTCTAACTCAATAGTACACCACAACAATAACAATGAGGCACAGAGGGTTACTATGAATTGGAATAGACCTGGCAACCCAGCAATTGGTATTGTTTTATGGTTTAATATTTGCCTAGCAAAGGTGCTCCCCACATGTGGGGTTTTTAAAAAAAAATTAATTTTAATGAAAGTTTACAGAGACTTAGGGTTTCCAGCTATTCATGGTTCCATTTTTCTCCCTGTCCACCCTTCCCCCCCAATTCACTCTTTTCCTTGAAAAGTAAAAGAAAATTTTTTTTTATTGTTTTGCAACCCTCCCCCCAAGTTCACTCCACTATGCAGCCTTCATCCTGGACTCCTGTCATGACAATAATACTCAATCATATATCCCTTTTAAGCAGTTTGTATTCTGCACACATGAGTTAGATATGAGGTCGGCATATTAATGGTCTTATCTTAAAGATGAAGACACCAAGTAGTGAGGAGGTTGACTTCCCCAAAGCCACATCCTCAGGGAGTGGTGAGGCTAGAGCCCCAGCCTCTTTGCTGGATGAGTTAGAGTATGTCTGGCTGCGAGGCAGATCACAAAGACTAATAGGTCAAGTCTGAGATTGACCAGGAATAGAGGGTCCTCTGCTCCCAATTGCCCTAAGTGAGGCATGGAGTCTGATGATCTAACCATATAGACCATTTAGGCAAAGAGTGGAACAGTCTTTAGTGCTGTGAAGGTTTATAGGCATCTGGACCAAACGTTTGTGAAATACCAGTATTAGTTTGAATTCTCTTACCACCACCAAAGAGACCTTGGCAAGCGAGCAAGGTGCTGGGAGCCCGTCCTCATCCTGGCCTTCTCAGCACAGTGTAGGGTTCCCTTGCCAAGTGCTGGGGAATATAGACACGTGGGTGCCAACGGAGTGTCCTGGGGCCACTCGGTTCCCAGCAGCAGAGGTAAAGCTGGCCTCAGCATCCTGTAAGATGTGCATGGGAGGCTGAGGACAATCTGATGACACTTTATTACTGTGGTGGATGGTATTCATTCAAAACTCAGACTCCTCCAACTCACCTCCACCCAATTCCTCCCAATTCTGTGACCCTCCTCCTCCACAGGGTTTCCAGGGCTGTGAATCTTAATGGGAGGAGACTGCCCATTTTTTCCTGTGTAGCAGCTGGTGGATTTGAACTGCTGAAGACTTAGCAGTGCAACATGCTGTGGACTGCACCACCAGAACTCCTATCTTAGGTAGATCTGAAAACCATGTGGTTCTATGAGTGGCTGGCTGGCTGGATCCAATTGTTTATTCTAAGAGACCATGCTCCTTCTTGCTTGGGAAGGACTAGAATATATAAATGACCCTGCATCTTATGTTTCTGGTTATAAATGGAAAGCAGAGTGTGTGCAACTGAGTGTGTATGAGTCTGTGAGCTTGTATATCAGAAAGTGTGTGTGTGTGTTGAGAATCATAGGTATGTGTGTGCATGTGTGAGTGTGTAAGCATGTGACAGAGTGTGAGGGTGTAGGAATGTGAAAATGTTTCTAGTGTGTGAGAGAGGATACGTGAGTATGAGGGTATGTGAGAGTGAGTGTGTGAAGCTATGTGTGTATAGGAGTGTGTGTGAGTCTGTGATGTGGAGGGAGATAGGTGATGATGGATGAAAGAGAGAACTCCCACTTGGCAGGACCGACAAGAAGCCTGAAGATGACTCCCATTTTCTCACTCAGTACACCCAGCGGCAGCCTGTGGAAGATCCTATACTCTGCATTTACCAGACATGCAAATAACATTCAGAGAGATTAAGTGCCCTGTCCCAGGTCCCTCCGGGAAATGTACATCTGTCTCTGGCTCCTCAGGTACCAGAGATGATCACCTGTTTGTTGCACCACATTGAACAGCTCAACAAAACACTACTCTTGCCCTGAAGGTGTCCATAGTAGACACCAGAGATGCTATCTGAGAGAGCTGCACTATATACATCCTGGAAAAAAGAATCAGGGAACAGGCACTACTTAGGGGTTCCTGGGGAGAGTTGGCCAAAGTAGGAACCTTCTTCCACCACTGTTTATAAGATAGCAATTCAGGGAGAATCAGCTGTTAGGAAGAGAAGCAGCCTTGCAGGTAGGATCATTTGAGAGGATGGAAGTTTCCATTAACACTTAGGCCTCTCTTCCTGGCTTGAAAACTACTGGCAATAGGTCACTTTTCTAGAAAGCCCCTTTAGGTCCCTACGTCCCCCAGCCTCCTTCCTGTAAGGCCTAAAGTGGATGTCCCCAAGCCAGAGCAAGGATTCAAGCCAAGTAAGTGGAAAAAATTTACCCTTTCCAAAGCCCAAAGACAACCCTTCACCCATTTTCTTGTAAAATCCCAGTATCCATGACAACCGGAGACAGGGAGGAAGGTGGCTGCCCCTCCCCTCCTCATTGTTGAACTTTCAGTTGCTGCAGCAACTGATTCTGCCTGTGGCCCCGCTCCCTGAGCGCTTTCTCTCCCTGTCTCTCTTTATTGTGGGCCCTACTTGGTGCCAGCACTACTTTGTCTGTCTTGGGAGAAGTGTGTGAGAATGAGGATGGGCAAAGTGTCAGCGTGCTAAGAGAACGGGGACTGTTGAAAATCCTTTGAGCCAGAGAAGTCACTGAAACAAAGAGGTGGAGGGGACGCAAAGCTCTGAACCATTTATGCCTCTGCATCTAATGGCCTTTATCATTTAAACCTTGGGATTTGAGAGTGTCTAGCTTTGCCTTTCCCAGGGAGGATTTGGCAAGGATACAGAGAGTGGGTCTTGGGAACTGGTTGGACAACAGTCTCAGCAAAGAGAACTCCCCTGGGAGACAAACCCTAGAGTACTTAGGGGTGTGTGTGTCTTTCTTTTTTATCTCATTTCTTTTCTTCTATATTTTCCTTTTCTCTCCCCTTCCATCTTTCTCTTCCTTAGCTCTGCTTTCCACCCCCCCTCCTTCCACCTTTGCCTTCCTTCCACCCTTCTTTCCTTTCTCCCTAATTTCATTCCCTCCCTTTCTAATTTCCTATCCTTTTCTTCTTTATCATATGGTTTTGGCTGGGAGCTTGCCACTTGA
The DNA here is from genome assembly GCF_000299155.1 of Elephantulus edwardii. Taxonomy (NCBI): domain Eukaryota; kingdom Metazoa; phylum Chordata; class Mammalia; order Macroscelidea; family Macroscelididae; genus Elephantulus; species Elephantulus edwardii. The sequence goes on from NW_006399791.1 coordinate 19,421,194, forward strand.
AGGAATTCTAAACATTTAAGCAGAACTTTAAAAATCTTTGTGCAATCACACTCTTCAACGACCAGTTCCAAGGAAATAAGCAGATATTTGCATGATGATTTCTCTCCTTAATGGTTCACAGAAGTGTTGTTGCATCTGGGGCACATCTAAATGGCCAAAAAGAAGATTGGTCAAATATGCTCTGGCTTATCTATAGTTTGGCAAACTGATTCCCTTTTCCTTGTGTAGCTTTATCTTAGCTTTGTGATGAATGTTGTGTCTCAGTTATGAATGAATGAGACTGATGTGATCCTTGATACTTGGACAAAATGGAAATAGACACTGGTCTCTAATCATGGTCAGTGTCATGCACAACGACAGGATATGAATAGAAGGCAAATTAGTGACATGTAACCTTGTCTGAGAGTCAAGGAAGATCCTTCTACACCCCTTGCACTTGGAGCTGTGTGGAGATATGGTGACTCAGTGGTTAAGTTCTACCTGCTGACTATCATCAGCTACCCAGTGGGAATGAGATATGACATTCTTCTTCTGTAAAGACTTACAGCCTTTGCGGCAGTTCTATTTTGTCCTGTGCGGTTAGTGGGACCCAGAATTAACTTGGTGGCAAAGGGGTTTTTGCTAGCTCTTTGATCTGAAAACTGAGTCAGGGAAACCTAGCGAAGGGAAGTAGCGTGAGGAAGGAATGTTCTAGGAGGAAGGTCATGGCTACTGTACGGATCCACGTGTGGAGGAAGCATGTGTGTTCAGAAAACCCTAGGGAAGCCGTTGTTGACAGATACATGTGTGTATATGTGATCATTTGACTCTTGCTGTCTAAATGGAAGCCATACTACACACTGTACTTTGTAACTCTGCATTTCACTTAAAAGACCGTGAACTTTCCCTCATTTCATTCTTTGTCTACACCAACAGAATATGGAGAAGAATATGTTGGGTGGAGCTCCCCGATTAAAACAAACTTGGAAACAGGAGTGGCATCCACTTCGGTAAATAGCTTGCCTCCGGAAGCCCTATGAACCTGTCAACATTGGCCTATTTCCCGACACATACTACTTTCACTAGTTAGATTCTGCAAATTGCTTTCGAGTCAAATCTAACTCAAACTTACAGTGACTCCACATTGTTGTTGTTGAGTACTGTTGTGTCAGAACTGACCCACAGCTGACCCTCCAGCAGGTTTTCAGAGGCAGGCAGATTACTGCACAGAAGGAGATTGCCCATCCTTCTCCTGCTGGTGGATTCAAATTGTGTGCCTTCGAGATTGCAGCACAGCTTCTTACCACTGGGCCCAAGCTCCCTATATGCTGGGTCATAGAATTGTCAGTGAGTGATTTTTCAGAAGTAGATCTCTAGGATGTTCCACCGAGAGGTGCCTTCAGGAGGATTGGAACTTCCAACCTTGCAGCTGGCAGCCAATTGGTTAACTAGTCACTCGCAACACCAGGAATTACAGGTGAGCTGCAATTTAAATCTTTGACTTTGTACTTCCTGTAGTTTCCAAATTTACTAAAATAAACATGCATTGCACATACAGAAAAAAAATATAAAAGTTTGTTTTCATTCTGTTTTTCAAAAGGAAACTAGTATAGTATCAGTTTAAAAACAAACAACTTGTTGAAAAATACATTCTTCAATCTGAGTAGAATAGTGTCAAAACAACAGCAACAACAACAAAACCCCAAACCTCAAACCAACTGAGAAAAAAACCCACCAAAACCTGTTGCTGTCGAGTTGACCCTGGACAAGCCATGTCTTACAGGATAGAACAGCTCCCTAGGGTTGGCTCAGTGTGATCTTAAGGGAAACAGATCCCCAGGCCTTCCTTTCACAGCCGCGCTGAATGCCCAAACCACCAACCGAGTTCAGCAGCTGATTGCAGTCCACTTGGGTCAGATTGCACGGTGACACCTTGTTACTCGAAATGGCATCTTTTCTTACTGGGACTCCATGAGGGTGAAGTCCTTACTCCATGATAAAGTGCACCTTTCCTCAGTGGTTAAGGAAGCAGAGAGGATGTGGTAGTTTGAGGACCATCCTGTCCCTGCTCAGAGCGAAATTCCAATCACATCAATGACATTTCTGACCACTCGGGTGCTTTTGATTAGCAGAACTGAATAAAGGGAGAAAAGTGTATCAATTTGCTTTCATGAAGAAACCTTGTGGGACATTTCTACTCTTTTCTCTAAAGTCACTATGAATTGCAGTTTTGAGTGTGATTTTTCATCTCTCTCCTGTGTTAGGATGCGGTATAGTAAGGTCTCTTCAAGATATTATGCCCACTTCCCCATTTCTTATATAAGGGGAGTGTTGTTATGCATCACTGAGTCAGAGCTGACTCATAGCTGACCCTCCAGTGGGTTTTCAGAGGCTGTAAATTGCACAGGAGGAGATTGCTCATCCTTCTCTCATGGAGCAGCTGGTGGTTTTGAACTAAGTGCCTTTGGGTTGGCAGAGCAACTTATTACTACTGAGCCACCAGAGCTCCCTCATGTCTGTGAGAGCAGACGTGCGCTTTTACTGCAGAGTGGACTTATTGGGAACATGGAGATGGTAGATAGCCATGCTGTTGTTAGTTGCTGTTAAAGTCATACCCACAGCTATCCCATGTACAACAAAATGCTGCCCAGCCTTGTGCCACCCCCATGATCAGTTTCGGATCAGATTGTTGGTGATGTACCTGATTTGCATTAGGCAAACACCAGAAACAGATTTTCAGGTCTTTCTTCCTCATTTGTCTTAGTCTGGAAGCTTTGCTAAAACCTGTCCAGCTTCATAGCCTCATGCAAGGTCTACTGACAACTAGATGGTGGAATACTATAAATCAAACCCAACCCGCTGCTGTTGCTTTGATTCCAACTTGTAGCAACTCTTTAGGACAGAGAAAAGCCCTACAGGGTTCTTAATAGTTGCAAAGCTTTACAAAAGCAGACTGCCACCGAGTGTTTGGAAGGGAAGCCCCTATCCTTGCCTCTAAGGAGCACCCTGGTACACTTTCTCCAAGGCGTATTTATTCTTTAGGTAGTCTGTGGGATATGCAATACTCTTCTCCACACGGTGACTCAAAGGCATCGATTATTATCTTCATTCACTAACTTCCTGATGCATAGGAATCAATTAGCAATGACAGATCAAATGCACCTTGGTCTTTAAATTGACATCATTGCTCTTTGGAACTTTGAAGATACCTTTGACAGCAGATTTCCCCAATGTGATACATCTTTTGATTTCTTGACTCCTGTTATCATGGTTGTAGATCCAAGAAAATGAAATTATTGGTAATGTCAATCTTTTTTCCATCTATAATGATGTTGTCTAATTAGTCAAGTAGTGATTTTATACTAGTTTATACAAAATTTGAATACATTGTTTTGAAATCAGATTCTTTAAATTTCCCTCACCCCACCCCCATCAAATTGTACAACCCTATGATTAATCCCCACCCCGTACCCCTGTACATCCTTATCCCTCTGCTTCCACCCTCTCCAACTCTCATGTACTCTTATACTCATTCTACAATAATGCTTTTATATAATATTTATTGTGGTGGGACTGATTTAGTTCACTCAGCATAATGCTCTACAGTCCCTCCCAAGTTAGGCAATAATTGACAAAATCATTGCTCCTGCATGCTGCATAGTATTCCATTGTGTGAATATACCATAATTTCTCAATCCATTTTGTGGTTGGACATTTGGGCTGTCTCCATGTTCCTCTGATGGTGAATAATGCTGCTATGAACATTGGTGTACAAATCTCCGTTTGTACCTCAGTTCTCATTTTCTCAGGGTATATTCCAAGTAGTGGAATAGCGGGGTCATAAGGAATTTCTATGTTTGGCTTTTTGAGGAAGTACTAAACTGCCTTCCAGAATGGTTGCACCATTTTATATTCCCACCAACAATATATAAGTGTTTCTTTCTTGCAGTGGTGATGCTTTTTGGTTTTTTGATGTTGAGATGCAATCCATATGAAAGGCTATATATAGTCTTTAATCGTCTGCAGCAAGTGTATCTAAGAAGCAGAATTGGTCACCCACTTATAACAGCCCTTTGGAAACCTGTTTGATGTACTACCAGAATTAGAGACATTTAAAAACTAGAAGGAACAGCTGCAAGCATCCATTAAAAAGGAACATAGAATGCATGAATAGAACAAGTGGGAATGAAAGTTCATTTTAAGCTATGCCACACACACATAAAGAATTGACCTTCAAGAATTTCCACTTGTCCATTTTAGAGACCACATTTTACTTTGAAACTCACACACCAGCTTCTGAGCTTTGGTCGGAGTTATAAATTACACAAAGGACCTCTGGGGATATTGACAAAACTGGAAGAAGCAGTTGTCTCTAGGTCAATATGAGTGAAGGGAAGTGTGAGAGAGTCAAACATATAGTGAGAGAGAAAAAATACATAAATAATCGGTGTTGGCTATTGAGTCACTCATCATGCTCTGTCCCTGCTTTGAGGGGCTGCTTTTGGTAGACTTGACATCCCGAGTGAATGAATGCTCATGAAGACAATGAGATGCTCAGTGGGATTTGTGCAAAAGAATTGTGTATGTGTGTGATTATAACAAGGGAGCTCTCATGGCTTAGTGGTAATGAGTTGCACTGTCAACCCAAAAGAACATGACTCTAACCCACCAGCTGCTGTATAGAAGAAAGATGGGCGATCTACTCCTGTGTGACTTACTGCCACTGAAAACCTACTAGAGGGTCAGCTATGCAACACTATGAGACTTAGATACTCTACAATTTGAAGATCATTGTTAGTTTCTGTCCTTTTTTTTTTTAATGTTCCTTTATGACTTCGAGGCAAATAAATGTAGGGAGTTTGGGAGATTGTTGTGTTGTGTACCATCAAGTTGGAATGACTCAAAGCTGAAACTCTAGTGGGTTTTCAGAGGTATTCAGTCACAGGAGAAAGTTGTCCATCTTCCTTCTGGAGATCAGTGGTGGATTTGAAACATGTGTCATTCAGTTAGCAGTAGAACTCTTTACCACTAAGGCACCAGAGCTTCCTTTGGGTGTTGTGATTAGAAGCATCTTTACATTGGGAAGGTAGGTATTTTAATTGGTTGCGTTAGAAGCCTTTACCTATATTCTTTTCCAAATATCTGACCCTTGGGTGGGAGTAGGGGAAGGATATGGCTGCATCTATGCCCCCCCCTCCCTCAGCAACATACTTTCAGCTAGGAAAGGTACCTCAGCCTCCACCTTCAGAAGCCCTCCTCGCAGCTACAAGCAAGATTGAAAGCATGAAATCTGTTCCTACACTTAATAACTCCCAAACTCCCTGCTGGCCTCTGTCTGTACATCTCAATGCTGGAAACCGCATAGTGTCCTCCTCGACAATTCAGTCCCTGTCAGCAAGGGACCTTCTCCACAAAGGCCATCTTAACAATCTTCTTTTCTATTTTGGACCAAAGAAAATGTCAGGAAATTTAGCCTTACTTAGCTACATGTGCAAAATATGTGAGGTGTAGTTTTGCCATCCTTGCCTTCAACGAGCCCTCTGGCTTCACTTTCTTCAGGAGGGTTTGTTGTTGTTAGGTGCTGTTGAGTATGACTCACAGAGACCCTATGAACAGTGGATTTGAACCCCATCCTATCCTGTACCATCTTCACACTTTGTGCCACACTAGAGTTCATTGCAGCAGTCACCATGTCAACCCACCTGGTTGAAGATCTTCTTTTTCTTCACTGACATTCCACTCTTTGAACTATCATGTCCCTTCCCTTTCCAAGGAATAGCCCCTCCTAGCAATATAACTGAAGTATGTGAGGTGAAGCCTCATTATCCTTGCCTCCAAAGAGCACTCCAGCTCCACCCTCTACAAGATATATTTGTTTGCCCTTTTGGCCGTCTATGGGATGTTCATTGCTCTTCTCCAACACCACAGCTCAAAGGCATCAATTCTTCTGTCATCCCTATTCATTGTCTAGCTCTCAGATGCATAACAAGTGATTGAAAAGACTATGGCCTGAATCAGACTCACCTTAGTCTTCAGACTGACATCACTACTCCTCAATAATTTGAAGAGGTCTCTAATTTCAGACTTTCCCGGTGCAATGCATCCCTTTATTTTCTGACTGCTGGTACCAAGGGTGTTAATCGTGGATCCAACTATTGACAGTTTCAATCTCCTCTCCATTCATCATGATGTTGCCCATCGGTCCAGTGGTAACAATCTTTGTTTTCTTGACATTGAGATGTAATCCATGTTAAGGGCTGTATTCCTTAATCTTTTGCAACAAGTGCTTCAAGTCCTACTCAGTTTCAGCAAGCAATATTGTGTCATCTGCATAATGCAGGTTATTGGTGAGTTCCCCTCTAATCCTGATACCACATTTCTCATCATAGAGTCCAACATCTCAAATAATTTGCTCAGCATACAGATTGAATAGGTATGGAGAGAGAATACAACCCTGGCACATTCCCTTCTTAATTTTAAACCACGCAGTGTTCCCCTGCTATGTTTGCACAGCAGCATCCTGGCCCAGGCATAGGTTTCGTATGAGCACAGTTAATTGCTCTGGGACTCTCATTCTTCTTGATGTCAGTCACAACTTGATATGGATCAAGTGGTCAAACATCTTTGAATAGTTAATAAAGCACAAATAGCAACAGACTAAACAGCATTGCTGTTGAGTCAGTTCTGACTCGTGGGGTCTGTATGGCTTAGAGAACCAAACTCCTCCATACAGACTTCTTTCATATAGTATTTATGCTAGTGGTTCGTTAGGTCTCTCTTCTGAGGTTCTACTGAATGGATTTGACTCCCAACATTTTTAGGTGAGCAGTCAAATCGCTAATGTCACAAATGATTTTACTTTGGGTTGTGCTTGTTGTACTTTTTCAGTCTTGACTCCCTTTCCTCCTATCTTTTACATTTTGGAGCTGTAGATTTTGAATGGGCTAAGGGAGTTTCACAGTGGCACTGTAAGACGGGGCAGAGCTGTTCTCCAGGGTTTCCAGGACTGTAGATCTTAATGGAAGCCCCTGCCTCATCTTTCCTCACACAGTATGGCTGGAGGTTCAAACGGTAGAACTTTCAGTTAGTAACCCAATGCTTAAGTCACTGAACCACCAGGTCATTATGAAACTAAATCAACTTGATAGCAGTGGATTATTTTTCTAAAAGGAGCTTGCCTTTAGGAGATCAAAAAGGGATGGAAAGTGCTCTTTCTGCATTTAGATCTAGAACTCATTGTTGGCCTCTCACGTCTGCCCAGATGGGAAGGGACATGAGCAGACCTGGGGTGAACTGCTCCCTGCTGGACCCAGGCTCTGGGCATGTGTCCTTGGACCAGTGTCGACCAGGAATCCTGAGCTTATTCATGGGACATTGCTAGTTTCCCCAGAACAACTTGTCATTGAGTCACTTGCAACTCCTAGCAACCCTGTGTACAACAGCTCTGAACCCTGCTGTGTCCTTAGGATACTGGTAATAAGTAAAGACTCTGAGGTTGCCCATGCTACTTCTTTAAAGTCAGCTTCTCTCTCTTGCTTTCTCTACAGTTCCTACTTTTTCAAGTATGTTTATTATCAGAGACATACTCTTGCTGTTCTTAGTTAGGTGCTGTCCAGTCAACTAAGACTCATAGGTGCCATAAGAACAACATATCTGAACCTTGTCCTCGCCTGTGCCACCTTCACCTCTCTAATACACGGATACCCATTGTTACAGTCACTGTGTTAGTCCATCTCCTTGCAGGTCTTCCTCACTTGCACTGACTTTCTATTTTTCCAAGCATGATGTCATTTTCCAAGAACAGGCTGTTCCTTAAAACATGCCTAATGTATGTGAGATGAAGCTGTGCCATTCTCACCTTTAGGGCACACCCTAGTTGCACTATCTCTGAAACACACTTGTTTGTTCTCTTGGACGACTATAAGATACTCAGTACTCTTTTCTAACACAATTCAAAGGCATCGAATCTTCTGAAACCCTTTTTCAGTCTTAAACTTTCAGAGTCATAGCAAGTAATTGAAAAGACTATGTCTTGAATCAGATGCACCTTAGTCTTCAAACTAACCTCATTGCTCATTAGTACATTTAGAGAGGTCTTTGATAGCAGATTTTTTTCAATTCAATATGTCTTTTTATTTCTTGACTGAGGGTACTAAGGATGTTGATTGTGGATCCCAATAAGATGAAATTGTTGACTACTTCATTTTTCCCCCCTCCATCTACCGTGATGCCTAGTGATGTCTAGTGATAAGGAGTTTTGTTTTCTTGATGTTAAGATGTAATCCATGTTGAAGGCTGTAGTCTTTGATCTTCTGTAGCAAGTATTTCAATTTCTTTTCACTTTTAGCAAACAAAACTATGTCGTCTGCTTAACACAGATTGTAGATACACCTTCCTCTGATCCTGATGCCATATTCTTTTTCATAAAGTCCACCTTCTTAAGTGATTGACTTTGCATACAGTTTGAACAGGTGTATGGAGAAAATAAACAGCCCTGATACACAGTATAACAGAAAAAGAGAAGAATAGACTCTGTATTTCTCAAATGAAAGAGCAAAAAACAAAGTAAAAACTCGAGTCACAATACTGGAGGATGCTATGGACAAAATTTTAAATGACCCAGGAAACATCAAATGAAGACTGGAGGGGTACAAAGAATCACAAGAATTGGCTGACTGAGTACCATCTCAGGAAGTAGTAAATAATAAAGAACCGATGAAAGAAGAATTGCAAGCAGTACTGAAGGTATTGAAAAATTAACTAACTAACTAACATCCCCAAAATTTATGAAATATCAATTGACATGTCTCAACAGACAGATGCAGCACTGGATATGTTCACCAGGCTGTGGCAGGAAATTCGGAAGACAGCTTCTTGGGCAACTGACTGAAAGAGATCCATGTTTGTTTCTGTACTCAAGGAAGATGTTCCAAAGAATGTGGAAATTATCATATGAGTTATGCTGAAATTCAATTACTTCAGCACACTTCATTTCTACCCAAAATACCACATACAAAATAATTCTGAGTATATGTGCCTACCTTTGGAACTTTTTCTTATTTAACCAGAAATCATCCTTCTACTTTAGTTAATGTACTTTATGCCAATTAATTAATTGTTATAGTCCAGAACTCTTAGGAAAGTGCTAAAACATCCAAAGCATCTCTTTTATTATTGGACAGACCTGAGTTCAAATCTAACTTCTGCCAGTTCAGAGACATGAGACCAAAGCTTTCTGAGCCTCCGTTATCTCATCAGTCCTACTCCTACAGCAGTTCTAGAAGGATCAAGGGAAGATGATTGATGTGTCGAACATGATATTAGTTACATGGGAAGTATTGTACAAAACCTAATTGTTTTATTCTATCTTTTGAAAGAATATGGTTGCTAAATGCAGTCTTAGATAATTCTGATACTGCTTGTCTGGGGAGCATACTTTGAGTTCCTGAGTGACACAAGTAAGCTCCAGCTGCTGTGGGTTGCTTCTGTGACCACCTCAAGGTATACAGAATGACAGATCTGTACACATCACCCCTTCCAAGTCTGAGGGCCCTGTGAGGGAAGGAAAGAAGACCTTGCATGCCCTATAAGATGCATCTTCTAGATGGAGGTGCACGATAACACAGGTTCTAGCCACAACCTTGGCATGTACCAGCCAGCTGTCCTATAAAAAAAGACATTGCAGAATTCACATGCCAGGAAAACTCATTCTCAAAGCCTTTCTCATTAGCAGGCTGTCTTCAGATTGTAATTTCAAAATGATTCTGAAGAAATTGTTGATGACAGGTGGTGTTGAGCCATCGGCCACTCATAGTGACCCTATAAACAACAGATTTGTACTTTACCCTGTCCTGCACTATTCTCACAGTCTTTGTCATGTTCAAATTCATTGTGGTAGCCACGGTCAATGCTTTTGTTGAGGATTTCCTTCTACTTTTCTGACCCTCCACCTTTCCCAGTATGATGTCTCTCCTTAAGAATTGGTTCCTCCTGAGAATATGCTCAAATAAGGATGAAGTTTCACAATCCTTGCCTCTAAGGAACATTCTGGTTGCATTTTCTCCATGTTAGACTCAGTTGTTCTTTTGACAGGCCATAGGATATTTAATGCTCTTAGCCAACAGCCCAATTTAAACACTTCTTCTGTCATCTCTATTTATTGTCCAACTTTCAGAAGTATAGGAAGCAATTGAAAAGTCCAAGAGTTGGATAAGGTGCACCTTAGTTTTAAACTGACGTCCTTGATCTTTAGAGCTTTGGAAAAGTCCTTGACAGCATATTTTCCCAGTGCAGCATCATGTATTTTGTCTTCTTTGCTGCTGCTACCGTGGATGCTGATTGTGGATCCAAGTAAAAGGAAATAATTGACTTTAACCCTTTGTCCATCTTTCATGCTGTTGTCCAGCAGGAGGGATTTTTGTTTTCTTGATGTTGAGGTGTAACCCATATTGAAGGGTGTAGTCTTTGATTTTATGATCTTATAAAAATTCTATCTTATTATTTGAAAATATTATGAGATCTTACGTTCATATTATCTAGAAAGGAATTGTTCTATTTGTGTATTGTTGAGTTGGGATGGACTCATAACTGATCTTCCTATGGATTTTCAGAGACAATCTCATGGGAGTAGATTGATCATTTTTCTTGCACAGAGCAACTAGTGTATTCAAACCACATGTCTTTGGGCTGACACTGTAATTCCTTAACACTAGTCTACCAGAAACCCCTGAGCTGAAAAAGAAATTAATAAAAGATCATAAAGCCTTCGTGAATCTGTTGAACTTGGAACAGAAACATACTGCAGTGTATAATCTTGAAATTCAGTACATTTTACACATATAAAGGACTTGAAGTCTGCCCTTATTTGCTAGGAATTCAATGGAGATAGCAGTTGTTGGACTTTGATCTCAAAACAAAGGAAGACTCTTATGTGTAGTATTGACAGAAGTAACTAGATGCTAAAACCACATCCAAAGTTGCATCTATTTGCTGAAATACATCAACTGATATTCCCTCAATTACTGGAACCTTATTTTTTGCCAATGTCTTCAGGGTATCTAGGACTTCTTTCTTCATTACCATTCATTCTTGATCATATGGTACCTTTAGTATTTCAAATATCAGTAGGGTCATTCATGGTGACAGATTTCATCAGAGCTTCTAGACTCAGACTAAGAATAAGGACTGGTCATCACTTTTGAAACAACAGACCTTAAAAAACCATATGGGTAACAGAAGAACATAATGATAGATGGAGAAAAGATCAACATTTTCAATTATTTCACTTAGATCCATGATCAACATTCATGGAAGTAGTGGTCAAGAAATCAAAAGATATGCATACCTATGCTTGTTACTGCTTTGTTCACAATAACAAAGAACTGGAAACAACCTAAGTTCCCATCAACAAATGAATGGATAGAGAAGCTGTGGTATATATATAATCTCCCCCAAAATGGAATACTCTACAGCACTGAAAAATAAGAAACTCATGCAATATTATTAAAAAATGGGTGACCCTGGAGGACATTATGCTGAGTGAAATATCTCAATCACAAAAGGATAAATACTGCATAATCTCACTGTTATAAAACAGGACTGACAACAGGTTTAGGGGAAACTAAGAAAAGTGGGGATAAATATGTACACTGCATTGAAACAGATGAGGGAGGGAACTGTTTAAAAGGAATATATGATTAGTTATTATTTCAAAAGTCCAGAATAGGAGCTGCATAACAATGAAATAACTTTTTTTTCTTTTCAGAGAGAAAAGTGAACTGGGGGCGGGAGGGGTTGGGCAAATGTGCAAGATGTGTAACAATGAATGAATGGAAATCCAACTTCTCTATAAACTTTCATTAAAATCTCAATAAAAAAGAAAAAAGAAATCAATGTATTATTTTATTGAGGGACTCTGCTGTCAAGGACCTCTTCAAAGTGCTAAAGGGCAAGAATACCAGTTTGAAGATTGAAGTGCTTCTTATTCAATCCATGGTATTTTCATTTGCTATCTATGCATCTGAAAGTTGGATAATGAATAAAGAATACCAAAGAAGAATTGATGCTTTTGAATTGTAGTGCTGGAGAAGAGTATTGAATATCTTCATGGATTGCCAAAAGAATAACCAAGTCTGTCTTGGAAGAAGTTCAATCTGGGATGCTTCTTAGAGGCAAGAATGGTAAAATCACATCTCACATACTAGGGGCATGTTTTCAGGAGGGGCCAATTTTGGGGAAAAGCTATCCTGCAAAGAAAGGTCAGTGAAAAAGAAGATGAATAATCTCAATGGGAGGAATTGACTCAGTGGATTTAAGTCATAGAGATGATGAGGATGATATAAGACAGGAGAAGTTCAGATCTATTTTTCATAGAGTTTCTATAAGTCATAGTTAACCAGATAACATTTAACAACAGCAACAACAATATGTTAATATGTTGTTGTTATGTGCTGTTAAGTCACTTGCGACTCATAGCAAAACTATGTATAACAGCTCTGAATGCTACTCTATCCTGAGCCAACCTTATTGTCTCTGACACACCTACCCCCATTACCTGAGTCACTGAATTATTTCATCTCATTGAGGGCCTTCCTCCCTTGTGCTCTACCTCCACCCTCTCAAGCATGATGTTCCTCTCCAAGGACTAGTCCGTCCTTGCAACATGCTCAAAGTATTGTCAGATAGAGCTTCTGAATCCTTGCCTCCAAGAAGCAGCCTGGTTTCACCCTCTCCTGGATGAACCTCTTTGTTCTCCTAGCAGTCCATGATATATTCAATACTCTTCTCCAACATCACAACTCAAAGACATCAATTCTTCTTCTATCATCTTTAGTCATTTACCAGCTCTCAGGTGCATAGCAAGTAATTGCAAAGACCATGGCTTGTATTAGGTACACCTTAGTCTCCAGAGTGACATCATTGCTCTTCAACACTCTGGAGAGATCTCTGACAGCAGATTTTTCCCAATGCAATTCATATTTTAATCTCCTGGCTGCTGGTACCAAGATTGTTGATTGTGGAGTCAAGAAAATGAAGCTGTTAACAATCTTAATCTTATCTATCTATCTATCTATCTATCTATCTATCTATCTATCTATCTATCTATTCATCTATCTATCATCATGATGCTGGCAATAAGTCCAGTAGTGAGAATCTTTGTTTTCTTGATGTTGAGCTTCAATCTATATTGAAAACAACAGACCTTCTGCAGCAAGTGCTTCAGTTTTGGCAAGCAAGGTTGTATCATCTGCATAAGACAAGTTGTTGATGAGTCTTCCTTCAATCCTGATACCACATACCTCCTCATAGAGCCCAGCCTCCCAGATGATCTGTTCCACATATAGATTGAAAAGGTATGGAGACAGGATGCACCCCGAGTGTACACCTTTCCTGATTTTGAACCATGCAGTGTTTCCTTGCTTTATTTTGATGACTGCCTCCTGGTTCAATTATGGGGTTTACATAAGCACAATCAAGTGTTCTTGGATTCCCCTTGTTCTCTGTGTCTGCATTTAGGACTTTCCCTCTTGGATGCCTGAGAAAGGCCACTCAACAGGAAGCATCAATAGTCAAGTTAAGCACATGTGTCAACCATATGAGACCAGACCGCTACAGCCGACATCCTGGATGACTGCACAGATTACTAAGACCAACAAAACAATGACCTGAGCTCAGCGCTGTCTGTCCAAAAATTGGAAGATATTAGTGGCTGTTGTTTCAAAGTACTTTGGGTGGGGAGCTTTGGTGGCCTTTTAGTTAAGGAGCTGCAGTCAACACAAAGTGGCCTGTTCAATTCCACAGTTGCTCCAAAGATGAGCAATCTCTTCCTGTGTAATTTATGGCTTCTGAAAACTCACCGGCTGGTCAGCTGTGAGTTGCTTCCTACGCAGAGGCACTGAGAGAGTGTCGTCATAGATGTCAGTCATCTAACTCTGTTCCTTACCCAACTTCCATTCTGCCTCTTCATCTTCAATCATCTCATTGCTGTCAAGTCAGAATTGACTCATAGCTGACCCTGCAGTTGATTTTGGAGGCTGTGATTTACACCAGAGGAAATTGCCCTTCTTTACCCATCAGAGCTGCCAGTGGATCTCAAACACTACAGACAGAGGCACCACCATCAGCCTATCAGTACAACTCCCAGTAGACCATAACCCAATAATTCCTTCAGTTTCCTCTAGTTCTTGACTTTCAGTTCTTTGAACTTGGAGCCTGAAAGATGTGCTCCTGGCCTCGGTCATACACTCCCTCTAATGACCTGACCTTGAATCCCTTACTTGGATCTCTCTGCACCATCGGTCTGGCCTCCTGTTATGAACTCCACCTTCTCTCATTTCCTATCTTGTTTGTCACCTGTCCCCGCATTTTGAGAAGAGCTACTTAGGAACCAGGTCTATTGACAACAGCGTTATATGTCTTAACCACAGAAATAAGAGTGATACACATAGAAATAAATAAGACAAGGGAGAAGGCAAAGATTATTCCCTCCTCTAGACTCCTCTGTCTCTCACTCTGTGCTGGTGTGCAGGAACTCACCCTTCGTTGGATTTCTGTCTCTGTAAATTGCCCTGGGGAAGATTGCTCCTCTTTCTCCTGAAATGCTGAATTGCTGGTGGATTTGAACTGACAGAAAAGGGAGGTTTGTGGGTTAACAGTGTGACTCATTATAGCCAATGCTCCCAGAGCTCTGTCGTTTAGATTTTTGTTGTTGTTAGGTGCCGTCTAGTCAGGTATGACTCATGGTGATCCTATGAACAACCGATCTGAACACTGTCCAATGTCATGTCATCCTCACAACCTCTGACACACTCAAGCCTATTACGGTATTTAGACTAGTCTTGCTTTATTTCTCATAAGTTTTCTTTTACTCTCCTCTGAGGTGACAGAACCCTCTTACCCTTCTTAAGTTGCTTTATTTGAATGGGTGCTTAAAATAATATCAAGATGAAAGATTCCAGAGGTTAAACTAAGAGATGACCTTAGAGTTGTTCTATGCCCCACACTGGAATTCTCTACTTTGATATTTGTCTTTAAAAGAGGTACAGACTTCACATTCAGCTACACTAAGAATGCCAAGGATATTATTGGATATTGGGGAGCAATGTCCTTCCTTCTGAACATTGAAGGATGAGTTTAATTTATACGAACATAATCTATTATCGTTTCTTCAGATTTTCGGTTTCTAGAACTTTAATGAATGACTCATCTCTCTGAATCCATTACTAATATACACATAACACCCACACCTATTCACATGAGCGAGCGCGTCCACACACACACACACACACACACACACACACACACACCCTATTGTGGATAGTCTACCTTCTTCTTAATTTGTAAAAATCTCTATCCGGCAGGGACAAAGAAGAATGAAGCACAAATTCTTGAGAAATTGCTGACTCCTTAATCTGGAACATATAAAGGGTGAAATTATGTTGACTGCATGAACCAGGCATATTCAGGTCTACAGGTAGGATTCAACAAAGGCTGAAAGTGTTTTAACCTTTTGAGAGACACTGGTTAAGAAGATAGTTTAAAGAATTCATGTTTCCCCTACAGGGGAGGCTTGGAGGCTGAGCATGAGTGGGCACTGAATCCAGGGCAGCATCTTGCCTCCTGGGCTGGCTTGGCAGTCATCTGAATCCCTGCTCTCCCCCTTTGGAAGAGAGTGCCTTGTGGGATCCAAATACTCTGGCACGCTTTGGACCAATTTATGTGTAAAATGTTTCTGTTTCCTCTTTTAAATAATGTGAATGATTAATACAACCTCTGAGGCACAGTGAAGATGTTGTGTTTTTCTAAGGAAGAAGCCATGGACGGGGTTCATTTAGGTTAGTGGATCTTTCTCACTTGAGTAAATGTGCTCATGAAATATAAGTCTCTTATGCATATGGGCTTTAGAACACGAAATAGACTAAATTGAAGAGATTTAATAGAGTAAGAGCCACTCTGGCCTTAGGCAAAATAGAGCAGCAGGGAAAACTGCCTGTTGGCTTGTTCCTGTGTGTTGTTTCTTCTCTGTCCCCGAGACCTGGAGGACTGCTTTGTGCTTCTCTCCCTCCTTGCCTCTCTTCTCCCAGAGCTCCCATCAAAACCTGCATTTTGCTGTGCAAGTTATCTAAATCCTTGCCTCTGCCAGGTGACACTGGATTAATTATGTAAGCAAGTTCCTCAAACTTGTTTGAAATTTGCTAGGTTATCCTGAAGACATGTTGTCTCTGCTGTAGTCATTATAAAGCAAGACGATAAAGGGTAGGTGTTTCAAGCATGTTGTAGGAGGCATATGGATGAGACTTTTATGAAAATCCAGGTTTTTGAAAATACCTCAATTAATTGTTGTTAGGTGCCATCCAGTCACCTACAACTCACAGCAACCCAATGAATGACAAATCAGAATCCTGTCCTCATCCTGTCTACCACGTTAAAACCCATTGTGTTAATCCATCTCATTGAGGGTCTCTCCCTCCTTCACTGACCTACTTTTCTGAGCATGGTGTCTTTTTTCCCCCAAGGACCAGCCCCTCCTAACAACATGCCCAGAAGGAGAGACAAAGCATCCCCATTGTTCCCTCTCAGGAGCATCCTGACTGCCCTCCCTCCAAGACAGTTTTCTTGGTGGTCCACAAGATACTTGGTGCTCTTCTTCAGCACCGCAACTCAAAGGCATCCATTCTTCTTCTGTTGTTGCCCATTCCAGCTGGCGCCCATTCCTGCCCATCTTCTCCTGGACTGCTTTGACTTGTGTAGATGTGGAGGGTGGGGTGGGTGCTGGTGGATGGAGGAGGGGGAGCAACTGAGATACTTCATGGCAAATGCAGTGAAACTGTTCACCTCCAGGTGGGGCACTTGGAGGGAGGGGATCCGTTTCAAGTTAACAGGTACGATTTCTGGTTAAACTAATACAGATTATGTCATTCCCTTCTTCATTAATTCTCTTTGACTTAAATAATCATTCTTTTTGAATTGATTCTGCTTTGTTAAAAAAGAAAATTCACACAACTTCATGGGATTTATTCCCTTCTCTGGCTTGGAGAGTAAACCCATGGCTGGAGGTGGAGTTCTTTAAAATTGTCAAATTGATTTAAACTCATGTTAATCTCAATGCACCAGAGCAGAGCTGTGTTCCACAGAGTTTTAAAGATTTGAACGGTTTATTTCCAGACCTGGTTTGCAGGGAGACCCTATATGGATTTGAACCATTAATCTTTTCATTTGCATCAGCTGAGGACTTCTAAGTGTTGTTAAGTGCTGTTGAGTTGATTTTTTTAACCCTTATGTGACAGGGTAGAATTTTTCATAGGACTTATTTGGCTGAAATCTTTATAGGAACAGATTAACAGCTCTTTTCCCAAGATGTCCCTTAAGTATTTATATTAGGGCTTCAAATCATTCCATTCCAGGTCAACCTTGCTTGAGAATTTGAAATTCCACTCCAAGTATACTGAATCTTACTTTATATTTTAACAAGATCCCCAAGTGTTTCTTATATATATGCAAGAATCTTCTGGGCATCAGTAAGAACGACCTTGTTAAAATGTAGCCCAAGATTCAATAGATCTGATGCAGGGTTCATTGAAGGGCTTGACCTGGAAATGATCTGGCTTATAGGTCCTGATTGAAATCACTCACCAGCTGGTTAGCAATTAAGCATTTAGCCATTGAATCACCAAGCCGTCCAAGTGTGATGACCAGCAAGCTTCACATTTGAAAGCTTAGGGGAGGGACTCTCTGACTTTATCCCAATTCCTCAATAAACTGCTCTCAAAAATGAAAAAAAAAAAGTGTTTGTATGAGTTGGAATCCCAGCTCTGTTTTTGCCCCTTTCCCTCCTAGAGCTCAGAAAGAATAGAAGGGCAATGAAAGATGGTCCGGATGCTAATCTCCTTCTGTGAAGGCTGCCCTGAAATTCAAAGAAGCATTATTATTTCATCCAATTTAAAACTCTGTGGATGCTGAATGGGCAAGCACCTAATTTCACCTCTAGAGGCAAATGGGAAGCTTTTTTTGTGATGAAAGAAAAGAGAGGAGACAAGAGGATTCTGGAGGGTAATTGAATGGAAATCCCTTTAAGGTGGCAGAAAACTGCTCCCTTCCAAAAGGAATGGAACGAGGTCAGACTATATTTGTTAAAAGTGTAGGGCATGAAAACCTTAATTATTTCTTTGCAGAGTCATGTCTTTGAGCCTTAAACAAAAGCTTCAAGAAAGTAGAAGCTGGGAGAAATTACCCGTGGCTTTAGAAGAGGTGAATCAAAAAGAAAGCAATTACTGGATAACAATGGTATATTAACAGTGATTATTCTTTCAGATTAGGGGATCCTGCGTTGTTGGGGATGAGATTTAGGGGAGATGGCCTGGTGACTGCGTCTGAGAAGAATCAGAGAGGGAGAGGGAACACAGTGGGAGGAAACAAGAAGGGCTATAAGGGGCATACAGACTTGCTGAAAGAAAGATGTAAAGAAAGAATTCTTCTTGGTATATTCAGAGGGAAATGTTCTTTGTTCTGATGAAGAATGGTAGGCAGCTTTTTGTAGCAAATGTTTTAGATCTAGGTTGGTTTAGATATATGTGTCTTCTAATCTCTAATTTCTCTCTGGTCTTTGGTATATTTAAAAAATGATCTTCATTTGTGAAGTGGGGTAAAGTCTTATCAGCCACACACAGGGTTTAGCGTAAGGATTAAATAGGTAGTGTTGGAACTAGGACATAATAGATGCTCCCCACCCCAAACATCCTTTATCCAAGTATCTCTGGTGGTGTAGCATGTAACAGGTCAGACTGATAACTGAAAGGTCAGTGGCTTGAATCCACCAGCCCCTCCACAGGAGGATAAACATTCTCCTCCCTTAATGAGTAACAGTCTTGCAAGCCCAATAGAGAGTGGCTATGAGTTGAACTTAATAGTAGGGGATTTCAGTGAATCCCTAATGTATCTCTCCTGTGTTCCTTAATGTGTCCCTAGGTGTCCCTTAAAGTAATAAACAAGTGGAAGACCCTCCAGGAGGTGCACTGAGATAGTGGCTGCTACAATGAGCTTAAAGCATAGGAAGAATTGTGCGGATGGCACAGTGCTTGGTGGTGATTAGCTGTGTCGTGCAGAGTCACTTGCAGAAGAAGGATGGACAATCTCCTCCCGTGTGATTAACTGACTCTGAAAACCCGCTGGAGGGTCAGCTCTGGGTCAGTTCTGACTCAATGGTACAGGACAACAAGAACAACACTAAGAGCCAGAACTCACTAGACTGCACTAAAAACAGATTACTTTTCTCTGCATCCTTTGCCTCTTCGATGAGTTTGGCTTCTGGGAAAGTTGCCCAGATGCTAGAAGGTTATTTCTGTTTAATTTATAAATTAGAGGTATATTGGAGTAGAATGGTTCTTATAGGGGTGTAAATGAAAGGCATAATTATCTCTTTAGAAATCATTTTATTTTTTCAGATGTAGATCTTCAGAACTTTTTCACTAAGGTGTCCTTGGGTAGAGTTGAATCCCCATACTTTCAATTCGTAGCCAAGCACTTTTAACCATCTGCATCACTCTCTCCCTATCAGAATTCACCAGCTGCCCCACAAGAAAAGGATGGACAATCTTTTCCCAGGCTGTTTTCTGTCCCTGAAAACCTGCTGGAGGGACAGCTATACTTAAAGGCACACAATAACGACAACAGTCCTGTAAGAAGTCAAGTTGAATTAGTCTTTTTCTAGCAAGAATTGGTATTGCTGTTGAGCTGGCCCTGGCTCATACCTGGCCTTCCAGTGGGCTTGTGGAGGCTGTAAATGGCACGTGAGGAGATTGCCTGTCACTCTCCCACAGAGCTGTGGGTGGATTTGAACTGCCAGGGAGGCTTTCTGGATTAGCAGCATGACTCCCCATGGACTAGACCACTAGAGCACCCAGGAAGAAGTCACATTGTCGTACTCTGCTGAGTGAATCAGTACAGGAGGCTTCCTGGGTGATCAAATTTTCACATTATCACCAATCTGAACACAGACCATTTCCTCGTAGATGTGCTGGATTTCACAGTAATTAGGTGTTGGACATCTTGACAGAGAAAATGAAGGATATTAAAACAGCAGCAGAGGTGGCAGCTTGATTTTCCAGCTCCATCTCCTGATGGGTGCCCAGGAGAGAGATGTATTCAGTTTCCTGCCTTGTCTTTTTACGTTTGTAGCTCTCAGTCCCTGAGGCAGATGTCAGCACTGTGCAAGCAAGTGGAATTTTCTAAAGCAGAACTGTCTCAGCAGTAATGAGCCTTCTGTCCCCAGAGGCGTTTAAGTTGAAGAGTGCATATCAATGACAAAGGGAGGCAGGAAAATGCGTGCTCAGGGGATGGGACAAACTCTGAGGCTGACATCCCTGCACCCTGCTAACTCACCAGATCATCTTGATAGCTTGAAATAATCTGGTCATAGATCTGAACACCAACACAGACTTGAGACCTGTGTGGCTTTGGATGGGCGTGCCTATTGTTCCAAACCTCCCAGGTCATTCTTGTGAGAGGCATTCTTCTCTCTTTCAAGAAAAAAAATTCCTCATAAAAGTAGACTAGGAACAAAATGATGTCCTAATACTCAGGACCTGAGAGACACCCCTCAGAGCTTGGAATGGTTTTCTCGATTCTTCCAGACTGATCCTCCCTTGTCTTCACCTTTAGTATTCTTTGCTTACACATTCACCTTCTGTTCTCTCAGGCCCCAAAGCCGGCGGCTCCCCTCTTATGTTCACAGTAGCGATCTTATGCAGCATTACCTTTTTGTGACTGAATTATTTTCTCTGTTAATCCTGTGACTTCCTGTGATTGTACACTACTTTATACCCTGGTTCCTGTTTAGCTTTGCCTCCATTTTCTTTCCCTGAACCTTTTCTCTCTCTCTCCCCCCCTCCATCTTTTGTCTTTAAAGACCACCTCAGCTATCTGTGTTCTGTTCTAACTACTCACCCTTTCCACACAGTGACCTCTAAGATCCCTTGCCCTCCATATCTGAGGTGAGGACCCCTAAGTGTGTCACTTTCGTCTATCTCTAGCAGATATAATGTCTGTGAAGAGAGCTGGCCCTGTCTTTGGGTGGGTATAGGAACCGGCACAATGCGGTGAAATAAAAGTTGAAATTTCCTTCAAAGCTCGCTCCGGAGAAAAGGATTGGTTTCTTATTCACAGAACCTAAACCCTGTTTCATAAGGGAATTAGCATTAAATATACACTATACTCAGAAAGCGCTGTGAACACAGGGTAGTTTAGCTGCAAACATCAACATAGTAGGAAGACCTACAGCGACTGAAAAGGATACATTTGTATGGGGATTGGTGCAGGAAATCCAGCTACTTTGCATTGTCATTAGAAACAAGTACAGTAATGTTATTTCCATTAACTAATCAATTACTTGACTAATATAATTTTTTCTTTTATTTAAACACTTATAAAGTACCCAGCACTGTGCTAGGAAATGAAGTGAGAGAGGTGAATAAAATGTAGAGCTTGTCTTAGTGAAGAGATAAGACAGGCGGGCAGTACATTTAAAAAAAATAATTCTATTCATTGATTATTGCACATTTTCCTCCCTCCCTCTTCCTCTTGCCTCCCCCAGTCCTCTTTGCAATGTGTCTCTTATTCCAGATTGCTGTCATAAATATAGTGCCTAATCATAGATTCCTTTCAGGCAGTTCTTCCCCTCATCTGTTCCAATGAGGTGTTCACTATTTATCCACTCTTTTTGTTCTTTCTCCCCCCTCCCCCCCATGTCAGTTTTATTTTCTGAGAGCAGTGTTATTTGTCCTTTTGTGACTGAGATATTTCACTCAACATAATGTCCTCCAGGCTCACTCATGTAGTATAATTTTTAATTATCATTATTATGACTGGAGTGAAAGTTTACAGAACAAACTGGTTTTTCATTCACCCACTCAGAGTTTCTTTTGTAATATTAATTACAGTATCCACAAAGTAATTTCATTATTCCCACCTCCTCTCTTTGATTATTTCCATTAATCCTTCATTCCTATGCCTTCTTGCCTTCTAGGCTTTATCCTTGGACAATGCTGCTCTTTTGACCTTACATGTCTTACTTGTTATTATTGGCTCTTCTAAGGAGTGAGTGACACCCTGCTATTGGTCAACTTCTGGACTGGAGTATTGTTTGGCTCAATGTTGAGCCACTTGCAGTGAGTGTTGATCCAGGTTCAAAGGGTTGTAGAGGGTTATAGACTTGGAGGTTCCCTCGGTCTCTAGCAGTCCAGTAAGTTTATAATTTTTTATGTTTTTTATAGTTTCATTCCACATTTCTCCCCAGTGTATCCAGGATCATCTACTGTGATCTTTGTAAGAGTGGGTCAGTGGTGGTAGCCAAGGTACCATCTAGTTCTTCTGGTCTCAGGATCCTGGAAGTTGAGAGGTTCATGGAGTCTATTTGTCCTTTGTACTGATTGCTTAATACATCTTAGTTTGTGAGTTGCTGCTTCAAAATCCTTGGTTCCAAATAGAAAACTGGTTTCACCCTTTCCAAGACTTGCTTGTTCTCTTGGCAGTCCATGGTATGTACACTACTCTAAAGGCATTGATTCTTTTTTCATCCTTGGTCATTGTCCAGCTCTCTAATGCATAGTAAGTAATTACAAAGACCATGACCTTGATCAGGCGCACCTTAGTTTCTAGACTGACATTATTGCTCTTTAGCACTCTGGAGAGGTTCCTGACAACAGATTTTCCTAATAAAATTAATCTTTTGATTTCC
>NW_006399791.1:19448916-19452301 GCF_000299155.1 Elephantulus edwardii
ACTGGTCTTTGGAGAGGGACATCATGTTTGGTAGAGTAGAGGGGCAGCGCAGCAGAGGAAGACTCTTGATGAGATCAATCAATTCTGTGAGTGGAGTGGTGGGAATAAGTGTGTTTGAGACCGTGAGGTTGGCACAAGATAGAACAGTGTTTAGGGCTCTTGTACATAGGGTCGTTATGAATCGCAAGAGACTCGATGGCACATAACAACAAGAACAGTTTGTATCAGCAGGAGCAAAAGAAGTGATTACTACTTGCTGCCCTGCTGAGGTTAATGAACTGGAGTCCTTTTCTTACCTTGGCAAGGTCACACATTTCTGATGATGCATCATTTGTGCCTGCCAGTATTCAATTGTCCCTCACAAACCAAAATTCAAGTAGCCCAGGCCTGTCCTATACTCCCTATGCCTCCCTAGCTTTCCATACTGCACCATTGCCCTGCCAGGGAGCTGTGGGGGAGTGTGAAGCTGATTGCAGCTGCCACCTCTCACTTTCATATCGTTTTTGTAATGACTTTGACCTGGAAAGTCACCAACAGATCTTCTGTTTGAAATGAAGAGATTCTCAGTATTTTTCTACTAAGGACTAACTCACTCAAGTTTCTTCAGCTACACCAGTCCAACGTTTGGTGGATATTTTTGTGTGCAACACCCCTGCTATTTTACTACATAATCATCACTTTGCTCATTTGCTTAACAGATACGTTTTCTCTCTTCAGGGCTCTGATCTACATGAACTTACCACGTGTCCCAGAGTGTGTCAACACTACATTGTGCCAAAGTCGAGAAAGGTGATAGGTTAGCTAGCCTGGGCAGTGCTTCTGGGGACCAATGCACGAATTTATGAGAGATTTTGAAAGTCTAGAAATAGGTACAGAATCTCAACTCTTTTTTTGAGGACCTCTGAGACCTGGGGATCTCAAGTTGGTAACAAGACCTTTATTTTATTTTACTGTGTGCATGGAATGAAGGAAAGGAGAAGGTGGAGAGGGCTTCAGTGTGTCCCATTAGGAATCCACCATGATGGAATGCACTTTTACTCAGTGCAACACCAGTAGCAGTTGTCATGGACACAATTCTGAATCAAGGTGACCCTCTGTGTGTGGCACTGCTTGAATACTGGAAGGTATGGCTCACACGTTTGCAGATTGTGTGTGACAGCACAGATGTAGATCTTTATGTAAAGACACAGGTAACCCTGGTTCCTTCTCTTGAAGAGACATTCTGAACCTTGTGAGGACTGAGCTGAGAGAAGAAGAGAAATGGGGAGGGAGCAGGGCAGCAAGTCTGGGCATGTGAGAAGCAGGGCTCAGCTGGAAGAAAGACTTTCATGTTAACATTGATTTCAGACAATTGCAGTTACCAAGAAAGAAATCACAGCTGGTGAACAGCAAGTTGTTCTGTGACCTAGAGTCAGAAATGCAACACGAGTCCAAAATAAATATCTGTTTATATCATCTATATCTAGATCTCATCAATATCTCTATCTATTAGTGGTAGAGAAGTAAGCCACCAGCCCAAAGGCACACAAACAGCTCTGCAGGAGAAAGATGGGCAATCTCCTCCCTTGTGATTTACGGCCTATGGAAATCCACTGCGTAGTTTAGCAACACAGACATAGAAATATATAGAGACAGAAGATGGGGATAGGAGAGGTGGGAGGGAGAGAGAGGGAGGCCCGCCCCCCTGCACCATTCTGAAGCATTCTAATTTTGGGGGCTAAATGCTTTCTTTCATTACTTTTACCCAATTAAAGAATAGAACCATGCCTCTTTCATTACTTTTACCCAATTAAAGAATAGAACCATGACTTCCGTTTTGGAATTTGCATATATGGTGGTTTTGACTCTTGTTTTATACTCTGCCATTTTGTATTCTTGGAATGGTTTGTGTGTTGCTGGGTTGCATGAAGCTATAGTGGTATTTTTTAAAATTTTTTTTTTTTTAATATCAGTAAGGTCCCCCATGGTGGGTAGCCTTCAGTAGCATTTCCAGACTAAGAAAGACTGGGAAGGAAGACCTGGCAACCTGCTTCTGGAAATTGTGGCGTGACAACCCCAAGGATCCGGCACACCTTAGTCACTAGACTGACTGCAGATCAAAGACAAGGAGAACGAGGATGAATTGTGGTCACTCTAGTCTTCAGCAGTACCATGATAGATGGAGTAGAGACTTAGATTGTTAACATTTTCTGCTTATCAACACTCTTGGGACCAGCAGTCAGATTATCAAAAGATGAATTGCACTGGGGGAGTCTACTGTCAGGGCCTTCTCCAAAGTGCTAGAGTGATGATGTCAGTTTAGTGACTAAGGTGTGCCTGATCCAGCCCATAGTATTCACAATTACTTACGATGTATCAGAGAGGGCAGTACAATGACCAAGGATGACAGAAGAATCAACGTCTTTGAGTTGTGCTGTTGGAGATGAGTACTGAACATTTCATGGACAGCCAGGAGAACAAACAGGTCTTTCTTGGAGAGGGTGAAACCAAATTTCTCCTTGGAAGAAAGAATTTCGGAGCTCCATCTCATACACTTTGGGCACATGGCCAGAGGGACCAGACCTTGGAGAACGACATGCTTGGAAAGGTGTGCCAAACCCTGGATAAGATGAATTGACATAATAACTGGGGTAATGGGGATAGTTGTGTCAGAGACAGTAAGACTGGCTCAGGATAGAGCAGGGTTCATAGCTGTTGTACATAGGATTGCTATGAGTGTCAGGTGACTCAATGGCACATAACAACAACAACAACAGGAGAAAAACTCATCCATTACAGAATAGCAGGAAGTGAGACGTGGAGTCATATTCCTGCATATTGGTTCCTGCCAGGTGATTTCTAGATTTTGTCTCAATTATTACTCTTTACAAAGAAGCCCTGGTAGCACAGTGGTTAGGGATTTGACTGGTGGTTGGAACCCACCAGCTGCTCTGGAGGGAGATGATGGGGCAGTTTGTTTTCATAAAGACTTACAGCTTTGAGAAAGCTGTGGGCAGTTCTAGTCTGTATCACAGTGCCACTTTGAGTTGGAATTGACTCGACAGTAGCGCGTTTGGGGTTTTGGTTTTTTTGTGACTCTACAGAATGAGTTGGGTATACTAAGTCCCATTTTTTCAACAGAGTATACTGTGGTTCACATATATTCCATATTAAGGATTGAATTGTGTTCTATCCAACCATATGTTGTTGTTGTTGTTATGTGCTATCGAGTCACTTGCGACTCAAAGTGACCCTATGTACAAGAGCTCTATAAGTTCTTCTATCCTGTGCCAACCTAGCCATCTCAAATGCACTTATTCCCAGCTCTCCAGTCACAGAATCGATCCATCTCATCAAAGGTCTTCCTCTCCTTCGCCGCCCCTCCAACTCTACCAAACATGATGTC
>NW_006399791.1:19453426-19454768 GCF_000299155.1 Elephantulus edwardii
CTCAAGTTCAGCCACAGTTTGTTGTGATCTATAAAGTCAAATGCTCCTGGATTGGGCTGCTAACCAAATGATTGATTCAAAGTTCAAGTTCACCCAGAAGCATCCGGAATAAAGGCCTGGTGATATCAGCCATTGAACAACCCTGTGGAACATAGCTCTGCTTTGACACACTTGGAATATCCATCATTTGGCTTTGGCTTCCTAGCAATTGGTCTAGCACCATCCTTAACCAGTGGACTTTCAAGAATTAGTGCATTTCAGGGTGGAGAAGCTGAGATATTTGCACAAATCATGCAGGATTGGCAAGGATTGCTATAGGGGTACTGAATCCATGTCAGCTCATGAGGCAGGAACAGTTCTTGCCTCCAAAACAAAGGATTGGGCTCCATATCAGTTTTGCTGGTTTAATGTCTCAGTGTCCTCATTGATGCAAATGGTACAACAACGGCAGGTCTGGCTCCCGGAGATTCACAAAAGCAAAAGATTGATCCAGTACCGTGACTTCCAAAAGATTGTTTGCACAAATCCTTTCCTAGTAAGTGGTCAGATTTTTTTCCTCCATAGTCCTTGGAATGGACCCCCACAGCGCGCAACTCGGTCGGTCGCTGGGCGCTTAGAAGGGCAGGAGGCAGGCAAAAGACAAGACACCTCAGCAGAGCTAACCCCCACCCCGCCAAAACAGGTAAAGTGGAGGACCCCCAAAGCGCACAACTCGGTCCTGCGGCCCTCAGGCCAAGAAGAAACGTGTACTCACCAGTTTCACAGGACACATCATCTCCGTTCGGGACACATTACCACTAAACTTAGGAGACTCTGGTCACAGCATAAGAAACTATTAGCAGCTGATGAATCTGGAATCACAGAAACCAAGGAAGCTTTAGATATAAGCTATCAGATCAAGGGCTAGACAATACGAGATAGGTGATGAAGGGAGCAGGTAAAAGTGGAGGGGTATCTTGGTGGATGGTGGAGCAAAGAAATACATGGGTCAGGGCACTTGAGCCAAGGGCAGGGACAACACCGAAACTGATGGCTAATTCCACAATAAGGGATATATTTTCACTTTTTCTGTAAAATGTTTATCTGTTGGATACTTCTCTAGATCTGAACATTCAGATTGACATACACTAGGAAGAAGGATTGGCCATCCACTTCCAAAATAGCAGGCCTCTGAAAACCCTGTGTACAACAGAACACACATAGAATGACAGAAAGGACAACTGAGTATGGAAATACAAAGGAAGAGGAACAGTTGTAAGCAGACACTAGGGATTGGAACATGGAATGTGAGAACCATGAATGTGGGAAAATGAGATATTGTTAAGGAGGAAATGGAACACAT
>NW_006399791.1:19461663-19466261 GCF_000299155.1 Elephantulus edwardii
TTTCTTGATGTTGAGCTTCAGTCCATATAAGAGGCTGTAGTCTTTGATCTTCTGCAGCAAGCGTTTCAGGTCCTCCTCAGTTTCAGCAAGCAGGGTTGTGTCTTGACTCTTCCACCAATCCTGATGCCACATTCCTCTTCGTATAGCCCAGTGTCTTGGATGATCTGTTCTGCATACAGACTGAAAAGATATGTTAGAATCTGAACTTCTGTGCCTGTGAGTGTGACTGTTTAGGTACAAGATGTTCCTTGTTGTGTGGTTGTTTGTGGATGTTGTTGAGCTGACTTCAGCTCACGGTGACCTCACGTGCTAGAGCAGAACTGCCTCATGGAAGTTTCTGGGTTGCAATCTTTATGGATGTAGATGGCCAGGACGTTTCTCCCACCTATTGCACCACCAAAGCTCCCGCTTTTTAATACCAATATTAAGATGTGTCTTACACTTGATAACGTCTGTGTTATCAAAAGAACATCATGACACAGAGATGTAAGCACAAATTGGGGAACGATAGATAATCTGTGAGAATCACTATAAGAGCTACATTCCTAGACACTGGGGCAGGAGATACTGAAAGAGATAAGGATGTTTGCACTGGGCAAACAGAGAGAAAACCTCCCCCCAAAGTTGGTAGCCTCATTTCTTCATGTGCTGTGAGAAAACAATTTTCTTTCCATTAAAGCCACTCACTTTGTGATTTCTGTTGTGGTAACACTAGGTGATTAAGGAATTATGTTTACTTGACTGACGCAGTAAAGGGAAAAAGACAACATTCAACCCAGGGTTTTCCAACCCCAAAGCCATGGTCATTGCTCTTATAATGAAGGATTTCCATTCAGAAGGGAGTCAGTTTCTTCCACAGTGAAAATATCCAAGTGGAGGTCTGGGAACACTGGGCTAAGTGATCTCATGTGATTGTGTCAGAACCTCTTTTTTCCTTTTGTGTTCAGGTGATTAGGAAAAGATTATTTGGATTCTATGGCTGCTGCCGAGTCAGGGTGCTGGAGATGGGGCACCAAGATCACACATCAGCCTCAACCTCCTCAGGGGTCAGTTTAGATGGACTCAGACCTGTGTCCATCAATCCCTAAGTGTCTTAGGAAGACAAGACTCCCTAAAATCTTGTCTTCGGTGGTGTGGTGATGTTTCTTGAACAAATACCAACATGATTTTGAAAACTTGATTCAGGTGTATTTCTATGTTATGTTGAGATATATGTATCTCAATAACTGAGAATCTCCCTTGTTAAAGATGCTTTATATCCACCAGTTTTTATAACAAGCTTGATGGTATTATTTGGAGCAACCACAAGGTTAGTTCTGTTTCATGGATAAAGAGTCAGAGGCTCGGTGAGGGTCAGTAAACCACCAAAGCAATCCAATATTTAAGTTGGAGAACTGTGACTTGAGAGCTTTCAGGCACCAGTGTCTGTGTTGTCACATGTTAGGCGTGCTCCGGCTAAAATGGTCTCCAGACCATATTTGTCACCTACTTAATAAATTGTGTTGAGAATTTATTTAAAAGCCCTGTAGAAGCCTGCACTTGAATGACACTATTATTGAACTTGGAAATAAAGGCCATTTTCTTCCTGTATTGAGAGTGGCTCACACATTTTAAATACAAATGCATTTTTTATAATAGATTTGTTAAAATCTAGTTCATCAACGATATAATTCACCTTTTTTAAAGCATACAATTCAATGTGTTCTCTAATAGAAAGATGTGCCCCTCCCCCCAATTTGAGAACATTTGCCTGCACTACACAGAAATTTAAAAGCCATTTCAAAAACAAAAAATCATCTTAAGAACAAGTTTGAGGCATTGAACATTAGCAATCAAAGACTAGATGAGCTGTGGAATGACACCAAAGTAATAATCTATGAAGAAAGTAAAAAGTCATTGGAAAGACAGAAGAGAAAGAAAAAGGCCAAAATGGATGTTAGAAGAGACTCTGCATAGTGCACCAGAATGCTGAGAGGGCAAGACAAAGGGAAGAAATAATACAGTGTCAGAGTAGAACTGAAGATGTTGAAGAGCAGCCGGTAAAGCAAAGTATTCTAATAAAGTATGCAAAGGAGTCAGAAAATGAAAAATTAAGAACTTGATCTGCATGTCTCAAACTGAGGGAACAGAAGAACAAGTTCAAACATCGAGTTGGAATACTGAATAATGTTATGGGCAGAATCTTGGATGACCTAGGAAATTATCAAACGCAGATAGAAAGAATACATAGAATCACTGTATCAAAAAGAATTGGCTGACACAAAATTATTTCAGGAAGCATGATAGGATTAAGAATTGATTAAGGCCGTGATCTTCACAGTTATGTGTTGTGTGCATCAGACAGCTGGACAACAACTAAGGATCACAAGAAGAGTTGATACCTTTGAGTGGTGGTGCTGGAGAAGAGTCTTGAACATAACATGGAACACCAAGAAAACAAATAGATCTGTCTTGAAGATGCTGAAACCAAGATTCTTCTTGCAGACTAGGATTTTGAGGCTCTGTCTCACATTCTTTGGGCACATGGGCAGGAGGGATCTGTCCTTGAAGAAGGACATCATTCTCAGAAGGGTGGAGGGATAGTGGAGAGAGAAGACTTTGGATGAGATGTATTAACACAGTAACTGGGGTTATGGAGGTAGGTGTGTTGGAGTTAGTGAGATTGGCTCAGGACAGGGCAGGCTTAAGAGCTGCTGTACATAGGGTCACTATGAATTGCAGACAACTCGACAGCACATAACAACAACAAAGGAAATTTTCTTACACAAAGTATGTTTTCCTACACAAGAGACTTCCCACCCAAGCTGATTGTAAGCGTGATCAGATACAGCTTACACTTGATTGCTAACACAATTAGCAATTGTACTGGGAAAATCTGCAGTTAGGGACCTTTCCAAATTATTGAGGAGTATTGATGTCAGTTTGAGGACTAAGGTGAATCTGATTCAGGCCATAGTCTTCCTGATTACTAACTATGTGTCTGAGAGCTGGACAATGAATAAGGATCACAGAAGAAGAATATATGCCTTTGAGCTGTGGTATTGGAGAAGAGCACTGAACATCCCATGGACTGTCAAGAGAATGAACAGATATGTCTTGGAGAGGGTGCAGCTGAGGTGGAGGTAAGAACTATGAGGCTTTGGCTCACACACTTTGGACATGTTGCTAGGAGGTACTCTTCCTTGGAAAGTGACATGATGTTGGGAAGGGTGGAGGGTCGGTGAAGGAGAGGAAGACACTCAACCACTGGATTGACATGGTGACTGCTGCAAGTGGCTCTTGTGTGTCAGGAAGTGTGAGGATGGTGCAAGACAGAACAGGGTTCAGACCTTATGTTCAAAGGGTTGCTATGAGTCATGCTCTACTTGAAGGCATGCATACAACGACAACAACAAAAGTGGCCCAATAGAATGTGGAAATTATCAAACAATACCATTAATATCACAGGCAAGCAAAATTTTGTTGAAGATTATACAAAACCAGCTAGAACAGTACATTGACATAGAACTGCTAGAAATACAAGCTGGGTTTAGAAGAGGCCATGTAACTAGGGTTGTCTTTGCCAATGTTAGATGAATCATGGCTGAAAGCAGAAAATACAAGGAGGTTGTCTGTGTTTTACTGATTATGCAAAGACATTTCATTGTTAGATCACAACAAATTATGGCTAACATTGAGAAAAATGGAAATCTCAGAACCCTGGATTGTGCTCAGGTGAAACCTATACCAAGATGACAAAATCATTGTCTACACAGAGCAAGGGAACACTGCATGATCCAGAATCAAGAAAATTGTGTGTCTGGCATACATCCTTTTCCGTATCTTTTCAATCTCAATGCTGAGAAAACCATCCAAGAAGCTGGACTTTATGAAGAAGAATGTGGCATCACAACTGGAGGAAGACTCATTAACAATCTCTGTTATGCAGATGGTACAACCTTGCTTGCTCATACTGAGGAGGAGTTGAAATCCTTGCTACGGAAGCTCAAAAACTACAATCATCAATATGAATTGCATTTCAACATCAAGGAAACCAAATCACTCACCACTGGGCTAACAGACAACATCATGAAGAGCCACAATCAAAAGGAAATAAAAAGATGATTTTCACTGGGAAAATCTGTTGTCAAAGACTCAACCAGAATGTTAAAGAGCAATGATGTCAGTCTAAAGACCAAGATGCTCCTGATCCAGATATGTTCTTCTCTATTGCTTGCTACATCTGAAAGGATGGCAGAATAATCAATTGCTTTGAGTTGTGGTTCTGGAGAAGAACCTTGAACGAGTATCCCATGGACTGCCAAGAGTATAAAGAGATCTCTCCTAGAGAGGGTGAAACCAGGTTGCTCCTTGAAAGCAAGGGTTTTGCAACTCTGTCTCATACACTTTGAGCATGTTGGTAAGAGGGGATGGTCCTTGGAGAAGGACATCATGCATGGAAGGGTAGAAGATCAGCACAAGAGAGGAAGATTCTTGACAAGATGGATTGACACAAAGACTGGTAATTGGTCAGGCGTGTTGGAGATGGTGAAGTTAGCTCCCGCTAAAGCAAGGTTCAGAGGGTCGACCCTACAGCACAAAGCAACATCAACAATGAC
>NW_006399791.1:19489945-19493439 GCF_000299155.1 Elephantulus edwardii
GGTGGAGGGACAGTGCAGGAGGGGAAGACCCTCTATGAGGTGGATTGATTCAGTGACTGGGGTAATCGGGATGGGTGTGTCAGAGGCAATGTGATTGGCACAGGATAGAGCAGGGTTTAGGGCTGTTGTACATAGGGTCGTTATGAATTGCAAAGGACTCGACAGCACACAATAACAACAACAACAAATAAAGAAAAACATTTTAAGTAGAATTGGAAAAAGAAGCAGCTCTTGCCTGATTCCACTCTGCCTCAGGTTTAGCTCTTCTAATTACTACCTCACTTTCCCTAGTTCTTATTAAGCAACTATGCAGGGCTGCCTATTCACAGACATCCTGCATGCCCTGATGTAACGAAGCAATGTGAAGCTGATGTTTTCCATGTTGTTCCTTCTCATTTTTAAAGGTCTGTAAAATGTGCTCACGTGATTGTGAAATGCTTAACTAAACCACTCCTTTTGCTGAAGCCTTCCACCCCCTTTATCTATCATAAATAATGCTGCTGTGGACATCCTTGCACATAAATTTCATTTCCCCTGTTGAATGTATTTCTTAGGTCTGCATTCCCAAGGTTGAGATTACTGAGTTAAAGGGGATGAACAATTTATCGCTCTCAAACCCTCCCCCATGTTTGTTTCTAAAGAGGTGACACACACGCGTACACACACACACACACACACACACATAAATGTATACTTTCATACGTAACAAACCATTTAATATTCCCAAGGTTTGGAGTTGTGCTGTAGAGCAGCACCTGGAAGGTCAAACAAACTCCCTGTCGTGGGAGCAGGGAACATTGTCCTTTATGGGTCCCACCTGGTGGCTTAAATAACTTTACCATTTCCCTTAGAAAATTATTCCCATGGTAAATGATTGCCTCAAACTCCTGACCTTTCATCAGGGGATGGTGGCCTGGGACATCGTTTTGTGTCCAGCTGTTGTGAAGAGTCACTGTTCCAGCCTTTAACTCTTTGAAGGCCCACAGGGCACAGCAGTCTGTGGGGAGAACTTGCATATTATTAGTGCTATTGTACCACAGGTTGGCATGAGCTGTGGTTTTTCTCACACAGGAGAAAAGTTTGAGATTTTTGTGGTTGAAGAAATGTCCTCAAACTGCTGTGTGGTATATCTCAGGCATGTGGGGACTCTGATACTAAGCATGCCCACATAACATACTATTATACTAGTAACCTTTAATTAGTATAAATGCTAGTGATATTTATGACCAAGGATGACAGAAGCAACCTGAAAGTATCAAGAAATTCATTCTTAGAAGGTTGTTATTATGTGCTGTTGAGTCGACTACGACTGATAGTAATCTATGAACAACTCTTGAACCCTGGCCTATCTTGAGCCAGTCTCATTGGTTCTGACACACCTGCCTCTATGACCACAATCATTGTGTCAATCCACCTCATCCAGGGTCTTCCTCTCCTGCACTGTCCCTCCACTTTTTCAAGCATTATGTTCTTCTCCAAGGACTAGTCCCTCCTGACAAAATGCCCAAAGTATGTAAGATAGAGTTTCAAAATCCTTGCTCCCAAGGAATAACCCTTTATCACCCTCTCCAGGACAGACCTGTTAGTTCTCTTGTCAGTCCATGGGATGTTTAATACCAGCACCACAATTCAAAGGCATTTTTTTCTTCTGTCATTCTTAGTCATTGCCCAGCTTTTAGATACATGGAAAGCAGTTGAGAAGACCACTGCCTGGATCAGGCACACCTTATTCTCCAGACTTACATCACTGCTCTTTAACACTCTGAAGAGGTCCCTGGCAGCAGACTTTCCCATTGCAACTCTTCTTTTGACTCCCTGACTGCTGGTGCCAGGAGTGTTGATTGTGGATCTGAACAAGAAGAAATAATTAACAACTTCAATCTCTTCTCCATCTATCATGACACTACCAATTGGCCCAGGAGTGAGAATCTTTGTTTCCTTGAAGTTGAGATGCAGTCCATATTGAAGATTGCAGCTACCACTCATCTGCCAGTGGAGGCTTTACTTGCTGTTAATTCGAATAAAACTTTCAGAAAAAGACACTAAGAAGAAAGGCTTGGTGATGTATTTCTGAAAATCAGACAGTGAAAGCCCTCTTGACCATGTGGTGCAGGATCAGACATTGTTTCGTCCTACTGAGCGGGAGTTGGCTCAGTGGCAGCTACCAAGAGTGACAAGCCATCCATTGGACAACTCTTGTGCATTTCCAGCCTTTCACAATCTCTCTAAAGCCAATGTGAAGGAGGTTGAGAAGCAGGTACAGGAAGAGGTGAGCTGGGGTTAGAGGAGCCTCACAAGAGGGCCATTTGGTAGACTTGGTCGAGGGTTCCTGACGGGCTCTTGAGCTGGAGTGGTTTTCTTCTTTGTTTCCTGATGTCTCATCTTTTCTTCTATTTTTTGTGTATGGAACCCACCCATAGGTGACCCTCAACTGGCTTCTCAGAGGAAATTAATTGCTTAGGAGGAGTTTGCCCATCCTTCTCCTACTCAATTGGCATTTACCTTTTACTGAGTGAGAGGCATTTATTAAAATAACTGTTGACTCCCTCTTCCTATTACAGAACAAAAAGGTTTCCAAGGTATTAGCCAGACCAGGGAGGGCCTGTGCAGCATAGGGAAAGGGAGTGCTGAGGGCACAAATCTTGGAAAACCAGGTCAGGATCCCTAGGAGATGATCCAGGGAGCAGGCAGCTGAGGCTGAGCGTGGAGCCAGGGGAAAGGGTGAGTCTGAAATGAACTCTGAGGACCCAGAAGTGATTGAAAGGACTTGAGGTATGTTCCAAACCTGTTTCCTGAGCTGCAGTCAGCTTGTGGCCTGAAGAGAGGAGAGAGAAGGCAGCTTGTGGCACCTAGATAAGAACTATCCTCAGGCTCTCTCAGAAGCCTCTAATTTTTTTTTCTGCCCAAAGGAACAAGAGTGAGTTCTGGTAGTCTAATGGTAGAGAGTTGTGCTGTCAACCCAAAGGCACATGGTTCGAATTCACCAGCTCTCTGAAGGAAAAGATGGGCAATCTCTTTCCTTGTGAATTTCCAGCCTCTGCAAATCTTTTGGAGGGTCAGCTCTGAACGGGTTCTGATTCAATGGCACATAACAACAACAACAACAACAACAACAACAACAACAACAGAGCAAGAGTGGGAATCAGGGACTGCTCACCACTCTGCTGCCAATAGACTGTATGATCTGAGAAAGGTGGCTTCCCTTTCTGTGTTGTGTTTCATTTCTTCATTCTTCATCATTTTTGTTGAGTGAGAGAAGGTATGATAGTTTATCTCAGAGTTTTTGAAGCATGCTATAAATCACCCTTAAAGAGTTGATTGTTAACTCCAGTATAAGCTGTTGGTGGCTTAGGTGTGACCTTCTCCTAGGGTTATTTGCGTTTTATAATGTACTCCTTGGAGACCAACAAGCTTTGCCCTGAAGATTCTAAAAGAATGGAATCCTAATGGTGTCATAAAGGGGATTTGTGTGTGTGTGTGTGAGAGAGAGAGAG
>NW_006399791.1:19493541-19497045 GCF_000299155.1 Elephantulus edwardii
AGAGAGAGAAAAGAGAGAATGAGATTTTCTTTGAACTGCCTCAAATCTTAAGTCAGTGTCTCTCCCTCTCTTTCTGTAAATATATATAAATATAAAATTTCTCCCCTCTTTTCTTTTTTGGCTCAGTAGTTCAAGCATTTAGCAACTATCAGAAACCAATGCCAGAGAACTGGGAAAGCCAACTGTTCCTCTGACATCAAGCCTTGTTCCTACTGTATTGAGAAGAGGCAGAGATGTTTTGTTTGAAACTACTTGAATATTGAATGCTATGTTGTTATTAGATGTCCTCGAGTCAGTTACACGACTCATCACATCCCTGTGAGCAGCGGATCTGAGCCTTGCCTTATCCTGTGCCGTCCTCATCATCTCTGACATACTTGAGCTCATTATTACAGTGCCGGGGTCAATGAATCTTGTTGAAATCTTTTTCACTAATCTTCCATCTTCCCCAGCATGATGTCTTCTCCAAGGACTAGCCCTCTTAACAACTTGCTCAAAGTGTGTGAAATGACGTTTTACCTTTCTTACCACTAAAGAGTACCTGGTTGCATCTTCTCCAAAACATACTTCATTGTTCTTTGCATAATCCATGTATAACTCAATACTCTTTACCAATACAAAACTTCAATTCTTCAGATGCACAACAAATAACTGAAAAGGCCTTGATTTGAACCGGGTGCACTTGAGTCTTTAAACTGACATCATTGCCCTTCAGTGAGGTCATTGGCAGCTGGTATCAAGCGTGTTGATTGTTGATTCAAACAAGATGAAATAATTGACAACTTCCAACTTTTTCCCATTATGCTACTCTTTATTACTCCAGCTGCGAGGAGTTTTGTTTTCTTGATGTTGAGATTTAATCCACATTGAAGACTGTAGTCCTTTATTTTCCTTAGCAAGTAATTCAAAGTCTTCTTTACTTTTGGCAAGCAAGAAAATGAGTCCCTGTCACATTGAAGGGCAAGGTGAAGTGCTAATGCATAGATCAGATCTGAAACACTCAGACCCTAGGAATGATTATAATTAAGGCAGCTATTTAGAAACTATTTTCAATTTAGTTTAGCAGGAAAGGAGTGATTCAGGGATGCTTCCTGTCTCTACACCTTTTCAATCTATATGCTGAACTGATCATTTGGGAAGTAGGGCTTTATAAGAAAGAATGTAGTATCAGGATTTGAGGAAGACTCATCAATAGCCTGGGTTATGCAAATGACACAACCTTGCTTGCTGAAACTGAAGAGGACCAAAAGGACTTGCTGCTCAAGGTCAAGGACTGTAGTCTTCAATATGGAAACACAATATCAAGAAAACAAAGATTCTCATCACTGGGCCAATTGGCAATATCATGATAGATAGTGAAGAGATTGAGGCTGTTAACAATTACAGCTTACTTGGCTCCACACTCTTGGCACCAGCATTCAGGAAATCAAAAGACAAAATGCATTGAGGAAGTATGTTGTTAGGGACTTCTCGAAAATGTTAAAGAGCAATGATGTCAGTGTAGAGACTAAGGTGCTCCTGCTCTAGGTCTTGGTCTTTGAGGTTACTTGCTATGTATCAGAAAGCTGGATAATGACTAAGGACAACAGAAGAAGAATTGATGCTCCTGAGTTGCGGTGCTGGAGAAGAGTCTTGAACATACACTCCATGAGCCACTAAAGAAACAAATCTGTCTCGGAGACGGTGAAACCAAGTTTCTACTTGGAGGTTAGGATATTGAAGCTCCATCTCACATACTTTGGGCACATGGCCAGGAGGGACTATTCCTTTGAAAAGGACATCATTCTCAGAAGGGTTAAGGACAGTGGAGGAGAGGAAGACCCTGGTTGATATGGATTAACATAGTAACAAGGATAATGGGGGTAGGTGTGTTGGAGTTAGTGAGATTGGCTCAGGACAGGGTAGGCTTCAAAGCTGTTGTCCATTGGATCACTATGAGTTGCTGGCTACTTGACAATGCCTAACAACCACAACAACAATGATATGAACTCTGGTGGCTTGGTGGTTAGAAGCTGCACTTCACTCCCAAAGGCTAATGGTTCAAATTCAGCAGTTGGTCCACGGGAGAAAGATGGACAATCTCCTCCCTTGTTATTTACTGCCTCCCTGGGGGATCAGCTATGTGTGGATTCCGATGCAATAGCACACAACACCAACTCTGTAGGTGTTAATGGAAATGTTGGGTTTGATAGGTGCAATTATCATTTGATGATTATTTGGGAATATAGGAATGAGAAGAGGTGGAAAATAATCAAATACTTTGGAGTCTATTGGATGATACTCTCGTAATCAGTGACAAGAATGCACTAGGCATTGTGTGGTTAGCTGTTATAATTGGTATTGTTTTTCTTAGCTCCATTTTTATATTATCTTTGTCACTGTAGAGAAATCCAACTGATTTTTCTGTGTTGATCTTATACTCTACCACTTTGCTGAATTGGTTGACTATGTCCAGTAATTTTCACTACTGAAAAAGAGTAACATGGTAGGCAACATCACACTCCCTGATCTCAAAATTCTACTACACAGCTATGGTAGTCAAGACAGTGTGGTACTGATACAGCAACAGACACATAGATCAATGGAGTAGAATTGAGAACCTAGAAATTAGCTCATCCACCTATGGTCAGCTGATCTTTGAAAAGGGGATGGGATCAGTAAAATGGGGAAGGGAGAGTCTCTTTAACAAATGGTGTTGGCTATTTTTGCTGTTAGGTGCTGTCAAGTGGACCACAACTCATAGTGACCCAAATAGCAATGGATCCCTTGTCTCATCCTGTGCCGACCTCATCATCTTAGATTTGCTTGAACCCATTTCTGTAGTCACTGTGTCAGTCCACCTTGTTGAAGGTCTTCCTCTCCTTAAATGACTGCTTACCTTTCCAAGCATGGTGTATTTATCCAAGGAATAGACACTCCTAACATGTTCCAAATCTTGCATTCAAGATCCAGGAAGCAACAGAAGAAGATGGAAGGAATATATTGAGTCACTATACTGAAAACAATTGGCATAACTATTGCAGGAAGTACTAGATGATCAGGAGGCAATGGTGATGAAGACAAAAGTTGAAGTTACATTGAAAGCATTGGCAAAAAATAAGGACACAGGAATTGATGGACTGTCAATTGAGGGAACAGATGCAACCCTAGACAAGCTCACCAGTCTCTGCCAACAAACATGGGATTCAGCCACCTAGCCAACTAACTAGCAAAGATCCATAATTGTTCCCATTTTCAAGAAGAGTGATCAAATTAAATACACTGTGGAAATCATGAGAAAATATAATTAATATTACATGTGAGTAAAAATCTTGCTGAATATTACTGAAAAATGGCTGGAGCATTACATTCACAGGGAACTGCAAGAAATTCAGGCTGCATTCTAAAGATGTTGTAGCATAAGGGATATCAATGCTGACATCAGTTGAATTTGGCTGAAAGCAGAGAATACCACAAAGATGTTAATTAGAGATAACATAAAAATCTCAGACATATAATTGTTGT
>NW_006399791.1:19498862-19510596 GCF_000299155.1 Elephantulus edwardii
CTTTGGCTTCTCTGTGCTCCAGTGCAATTTTCAGTCTCTTCTAACATCCATTTTGGTCTTCTCTTCCTCTCTGTCTTGGCAATGACCATTTGCGCTCTTCCTGGATGACACCCTTGATATTCCTCCCACAACTCATCTGGTCTTTGCTCATTCATGTTCAAGGCCTCAAACCTGTTCCTGAGATGGTTCTGAAATTCAGGTGGCATAGGCTAAAAGTCATATTTTGGTTCCGTGGATTTGGTTTAATTGTCCTCAACTTTAGCTTGAACTTGCATACGAGTAGTTGGTGGTCTGTTCCACAATCATCTCCTGGCCTAGTTTTCACAGCTGATATTGAGCTTCTCCGGTGGTTCTTTCTGTAGATGTAATCAATCTGATTCCTATGCATATCATCAGGTGAAATCCATGTATATAACCTACGTTTATATCTCTTTAAAAACGTATTTGCAATGAATCATTGATTGTGCAAAATTCAATCATTCTCTCTCCAGCTCCAATTCTGTCACCAAGTCCATGTTTTCCAACTACTGAATTTTCTTCTCTGTTTCCAACTTTCGCGTTCCAGTCACCCATTTTGATGAATGCATCTTAATTGCATGTTCAATCAATCTCCGACTGTAAAAGTTGGTAAAAGTCTTCTATTTCCTCTTCCTTGGCTCTGGTTGTTGGTGCATATATCTGAATGATAGTTGTATTCACTGGCCTTCCTTGTATGCGTATGGATATTATCCTGTCACTCACAATATTGTACTTCAAGATGGATCTAGAAATGACTTTCTTAACTATGAAAGCAACTGCATTTTTCCTTACCTTTTCATCTCCATAATAATGTATCATATGATCATCTGAATCAAAATGACCCATGCCAGTCCATCTCATCTCACCAATGCCCAGTATGTCAATATTTATGAGTTCCATTTCTTTCTTAACAATATCTCATGTAAAACTAATATATAAACCAAGAGGCAGTTGTTTAAACAGAACACAGGAATACTGCAAAATTTAAAATCAGAAAAGACATGCATCAGGGCTGTGTCCTTTCTCCATATCTATTCAATCTGTATGCTGAGCAAATCATTTGAGAAACTGGACTTTATGAAGCAGAATGTGTTGTCAGGATTGGTGAACTGCTTGCTTTACACAGATGACATAATCTTGCTTGCAGAAAGTAAAGAAAATTTAAAGTACTTAAAATAGAAAATCAAAGACTACAGCTTTGAATATGGGTTATATCTCACATCAAGAAAACAAAAATTCTCACCACTGGACCAATAGGCAATATCAGGATAGATTGAGAAGATTGAAATTATCAACAATTTTATTTTACTCAGATCCATAATCAACTCCTAGAGACCAGCAGTCAAGAAATCAAAAGATGTGTTCCATTGAGAAAATCTGCTGTTAGGATCGCTCCAAAGTGCTAAAGAGCAAGGCTGTCAGTTTAAATACCAAGGTGTTTCTGATCTACACTTTGGTCTTTTCAACTGATTCCTATGCATTCAATGTTGGACAATAAGTGAGCATGACAGAAAAATAAGAAACATCTTTGAGTTATGGTATTGGCCAAGAGTATGAAATATAGCATCGGCTTTCAAGGAAGGAAGTTCAAGAAGAATACTATTTAGAGGCTTGGATGTTGAAACCTGGTTTCACTTACACTGGCTGTATTTTCAGGAGGAACCAGTTCTTGGAGAGAAATATAATGCTGGGGAAAGTGGAGTTTCAGAGAAAGAGAAGAAAATTTTGAGCAAGTTGGACTGATGTAGTGACTACCATATTGGGCTTGATGATTACAGAGATTGCAAGAATGACACAGATGGGGAAACGTTTAGATCTATTTTTCATAGGTTCACTGCAAGTGATAGTTGGCTTGATGACACCTATCAACAAGAAACCCAAACAAACAGGTCTGTGAAGATGAACTGATTACTAATCAGAAGAATGCAAATGAAAATGAAACATAACTTT
Source organism: Elephantulus edwardii (assembly GCF_000299155.1). Lineage (NCBI taxonomy): Eukaryota > Metazoa > Chordata > Mammalia > Macroscelidea > Macroscelididae > Elephantulus > Elephantulus edwardii. The sequence goes on from NW_006399791.1 coordinate 19,500,831, forward strand.
GTTTAGATTGGCAAAATCTAGAAAGCTGAATAATGGCAAATGTTGGTACCTATGTGAGGATAGAAAAACCTTCATGTCCTGTTATAAAAGTACAGCCAATGTGGAAAGCCATTGTGTAATACTTATTTAAGTTAAATAGGAAATATCTTTATGATGCAACTATTTTTGTGTATGTGATCAAGAGAAATTATCACACACTCATTTGGCTTGTGTGTAGATGTTTCTGTTTGTGGTGACAGGTAGCTGGGATGCATCTGGGTGACATCATTGATGAGTAGATTGGGACAGGCATGGGCCCTACCCACTTGATCTACATACAATGTAGGCAAGTCAAAACATGCTGAGAGATATGAGAATGGAGCCAAAATCACCTACAATTTAATGCCACTTACAGACATACGAAACATCTCATGTTTTACAAGAACACAAATCAATCTCCAGCGAAGGTTTAACAATGGTTGACTATGGAGGGGAAGGGAATGGGGATATGAAAAAAGGAGATGCCTGTGTATGAACAAGCAAGGACACAAGAAATTGGCCTGGATGGAGCTATTGCAACTACCCCCAAATGTATACACCCACACTCATTACTCATATCATAGTGACAGGGCACACACCTATAGAAGGAATCCTTTCTATAGCTTGAGGAAAACAACCTTCCCAGATCTTCCAAAACAAAAGTAAAAATAATTCTGGACCAAAACAACACAAGCAAAAATTAAGTCTGTCATTTTTTGAGAATTTTCAAACCTCACTTGGCTCACATACGGTTGGAACTAACAATTTCCATGAATCAGAAGTGCCCTTAGCAAAGAACAGTGTCTAAAATAATATGAATTTGGTAGTGCCTCCTGCTGTTTACTTTAAGCAGTGGTCTTTTTTGATTACTTACTATGCATGTGAAAGTTGAACAATGAATAAGTACGACCGAATTCATTCCTTTGAGGTGTGGTGTTGGAGAAGAGTACTGACTGACTATCCCACGGACTGTTGAACACCTCAAATGTGTACCCTTTGTAGAAAGTGCAGCCAGGATGCTTATTGAAGGCAAGAATGGCGAAACTTTGTCTCACATGCTTTGGGCATGTTGTTAAGTGCCATTAGGTCAACCACATCTCACAGAGACACTTTGAGGAATGGATTTGAACCCTGATACTATGTCATCCTGACCATCTCGGACACACTCTAACCCACGATTACAGTCACTGTGTCAATCCAGCTCATTGAGGGTCTTCACTTCCTACACTGACACTCCACCATAATGTCCTTTTCCAAAGACTGGCACTTCTTAACCATATGCCTAAAGTATGCGAGATGAAGTTTCATTCACTATTCTTGCTTTCAATGGGCACCTGGCTGCACCTTTTCCAAAACATACTCACTTGCCCTTTTTCAGTCCACAGGTTATATTCAGCGTGCTTCTCCAACACTACGACTTAAAGGGATCAATTCTTCTTCTGTCATCCTTATTCATTGTCCAACTTTCAAGTACATAGCAAGTAACTGAAAAGATTATGGTTTTGATCAGATTCACCTTAGACTTCAAACTGACATAATTCCTCTTCAGCAATTTGGAGAGGTCCCTGATGGCAGACTTTTCCAATGCACTATGTCTTTTGATTTAGTAGAGCCAATGGTGCCAACCCAGAGAACTGAGTGTGAATCTAAGCAAGATGAAATCATTGAAAATTTCCATCTCTTTTATATCTATCATGATATTGCCTATTGTCCTGATTGTTGTTGTTTGTTGTTGTGTACCATTGAGTTGGAACTGACCCACCGATGACCATAGTGGATTTTCAGAGGCAGTAAGTCTCATGGGAGGAGATTGCCCAACTTTCACCCGTAGAGTAACTGATGGATTGCAACCACATATCTTGAACAGTGGTTAAGATTTTTGCTTTCTTAATGTTGATATGGTCTTGGATCCTCTGCAGCTAGCATTTCAAGTCCTCCTCAGTTTCTACAAGCAACATTGTGTCATTTACATAACACAGGTTGTTGATGACTCTTCGTCCAGTCTTAATGCCACATTTTTCTTTTTATAGTCTAGCTTTTCAAATCATTTGTTCTACATAGAGATTAAAGAGGTACAGAGACCTTTTCTCATACTTTGTTAGTACAACAGCTTCTTGGTTGAGGTATAGGTTTTGCACAGACACATTTAAATGTTCTGGTTCTGGGATTTTCATTCTTCTCAATGTCAGGCATTATTTCCTATGATCCACACAGTCAAATGCTTTTGCATAGTCAATAAAACACAAATAGACATCCTTTTGGTATTCTCTGCTTTCAGCCAAGGTCTGTCTAACATCAGTTATAATCTCATGCCATGTTGTTGTTGTTGTTATGTGCCTTCGAGTCGCTTATGACTCATAACGATCCTATGTACATGAGCTCTAAACGCTGTTCTATCCTGTGCTAACCTAGCCATCCCAAACACACTTATTCCCACCACTCCAGTCACAGAATCCATCCATCTCATCGAAGGTCTTCCTCTCCTTCGCCGCCCCTCCACTCTGCCAAACATGATGTCCCTCTCCAAGGACCAGTCCCTCCTTGCAACATGCCCAAAGTATGTCAGACGAAGCTGCAGAATCCTTGACTCCAAGGAGTATTCTGACTTCACCTTCTCCATTACAAACCTGTTTGTTCCCCTAGCAGTCCATGGTATATTCAATACTCTTCTCCAGCACCACAGCTCAAAGGCATCAATTCTCTTTCTATCATCCCTAGTCACTCTCCAACTCTCTGATGCATAGCACATAATTGTGAAGACTATAGCCCAGATCAGGCGCACCTTAGTCTCCAGCCTGACATTGTTGCTCTTCAGTACTCTTGAGAGGTCCCTCACAGCTGACTTTCCCAATGCAATTCATCTCTTGATTTCCTGGCTGCTGTTACCAAGAGTGTTGATTGTGGAGCCAAGTAAATGAAAACTGTTAACTATCTCAATCTTTTCACCATCCATACTGATTCTGGCAATTGGCCCAGTGGTGAGAATCTTTGTTTTCTTGATGTTGAGCTTCAATCCATGTTGGAGGCTAAAGTCCTTGACCTTCTGCAGCAAGCGCTTCAGGTCCTTCTCAGTTTCAGCAAGCAGGGTTGTGTCATAGCTGTTTCTAAGTCCAACCTGAATTTCTGTTAATGTGCTGTTCTAGGCATTTTTTTAATGATCTTTGGAAAAATTTTGCTTTCATGAGATATTAATGATATTGTTTGCTAATTTCCACATTCTGTTAGATCACGTTTCTTGAGAATGGGAAAAATATGTGTCTCTTCCAGTTGATTGGCCAGGTAGTTGTCCTCCAAATTTCCTGGAGCAGCTTAGTGAGCATGTTTAAGGTTGTAGGTTTTATTTGAAATATGTCAGTTGGTATTCTATCAGATCTAAGTCCTTATCTTTTGCTAATGCCTTCTTGATTTTTTTTCATCACCATTTGTTTTTCTTTTTATTATATTCTGCTTCCTGAAATAGTTCTGACTCTGCCAATTCTTTCGGCACAGTGACTCCAGTATATTCCTTCCATCTTTTGATGATTCTTGGATCTTGAATGCAAGATTTGGGACATGTTGGTAAGAGGACCTATTTGCTTGAAAAAGTGGAGAGTCATTGAAGAAGAGGAAGAGCTTCAACAAGATGGATTGACACAGTGACTGCAGAAATGGGCTCGAACATATCCCAGATAATGAGGACGGCACAGCATGAGGCATGGGGTCCATTGTTAATTGGGTCACTATGAGTCCACTTGACAGCACCTAACAGCAAAAACAACCTATCATTTGACTTGTGCAAGAGGAAATCTTCATCAGAAAAACAAATTCTATACTTGGACCAAGAGGCAGTCATCAGAACAGAGCAAGGAAACTGCATGATTCAAAATTGGGTATGGAAGTCTCCATACCTTTTCAACCTGTATGCAGAACAGATTATCCAGGAGGATGGGCTCTATGAGGAGAAATGTGGTGTCAGGATTGGTGGATGATCTATCAACAATCTGTGTTATGCAGATGACACATCTGAAACTGAGGAGGACCTGAAGCACTTGTTGTAGAGGGTCAAGGACTGCAGCCTTCATTATGGATTGAGGCTCAATATCAAGAAGACAAAGATTCTTACCATCAATTGGCATCATCAGGATGGATGGTGAAGAGACTGAGATTGTTCACCGCTTTAGTTTGCTTGGCTCTACAGTCAACAGTCTTGGCACCAGCAGCCAGGAAATTAAAAGACGTATTGCCATGGGAAAGTCTGCTGTTAGGGACCTCTCTAAAGTACTGAAGAGCAATGATGTCTCTCTGGAGACTAAGGTGCATCTGCTACAGGCCATGGTCTTTACAATCACTTGCCATGCATCAGAGAGTTGGGCAATGACTAGGGAGGATAGAAGGAGAATTGATGCCTTTGAGCTGTGGTGCTGGAGGAGAGTATTGAGTGTACCATGAACAGATAAGAAAACAAACAGGTTCATCCTGGAGAGGGTTAAACTGGGCTGCTCCTTAGAGTTAAGGATTCTGAAGCTCCATCTGACATACTTTGGACATGTTGTAAGGAGGGACAGGTCCTTGGAGAAGGACATCATGCTTGTTAGAGTGGAGGGACAGTGCAGGAGGGGGAAAAACCTCTATGAGGTGGATTGATTCAGTGACTGGGGTAATCGGGGTAGGCACAGGACAGAGCAGGGTTTAGGGATGTTGTACATAGGGTCACTATGTGTTGCAAGCGACTCGACGGCACATAACAACAACTACAACAACAACTAGAAGTCTTCATCGGAAAAAATGAATTTTTATTCTTGGTGTGCTGGCTGTCTTTTAAAGTGGTACAGACTGGAGTTAAGAATTGTTCCTGTTCCCTCTTTTTTTGAGTCCTACATTGAAAGCCCACTGACTGACAATGTAAGGGAGAGCACAGACATCAACTACCCATTCCTACACTTTGGAACTTCTGCCGAAGAAGAAGCCCTGAGACAAAGGGAGGAGTCACGCTTGTTCAAGTCATCTCGGAAACAGTCTGCACTGTGACAAGTGGGGCCAGATAAACTGCTGCCTCTGAGCTCAGCTCTGTGTCTGTTTTCATTGTGTGTGTTTCACTAGGTCAGAATAATTGAACATTACTCGTCTGCTGAGGCGGTAAGTGAATTATAACGTAGAACTCTCCAAGTGCTCTCTGTCTCTTCACATAGTCCATTGAAAGAGGTTGGGTTGGGTCAGGCAACAGAAGGTGTGAGCTTGACTTTGGCTTTCTGGCTCCCTGAGTAAGCACATCAGGGCAGTGCACATGCTTACTGTGCTTGCTGGCTAATCAAGAAGTTGGAGGTTCAGTTCCTCTAAGAGGAAGGGACTGTAATCTATTTCCAAAAAATCCACCACTGAAGACCTTGTGTAGCACATTTCTACTCTGACATACAGGGCGCTCTGAGTTAGGACTGAGTCAAGATTTGGAAAGTGCTTTTCCTAACTGTTCTTAGCCTCAGCTTCCTCATTTGTACTATAAGAACACGGATGCCTCCAGGCGGGGCCGTGTCTAAAACCTGGAATTTCATAATAGAGGGCTGAATACATGCTTTCTCTCCTCTGTGTGTGTGATCTGCGTGTGTGCACAAGCATTTGTTGCCAGGAGCTGTGTGGTCGGGTTCTCTCCTCTACTGTACATAATGCAAGTGGTGGTATCAAATGCTAATTGTGGTCACTGGAGGCATAGTGTCCGCTTACCATTATAAAGTCTCCCAACCGGCTAGTGGAGGACCTGCTCAAAGTCTTTGTACTCTGCGAAATCTCTGTGGCCTCCTTCCTCCCATTCCTATCCACTGGCAGCTGTTTTTCTTGCCAATAGCCTGTTAGATCTGGGTCCTTAGTGGCTGCGGCTTTGTGTGATTGAATTCCCCTTTCCTCATGAGACAGGGAGGAGACAGGCACAGGCAAGGGGGCGATATGAAGGCACACTCCCTGCAGATCCATGCTATGCCTTCAGAACCTGAGCCTCTGCTATACAGGAAGCATCAACAGCTGGTGAATGTAGGAGAGGACTGCAGCGATAGTTACAGGACCTCCTTCCGGCCATCAGCTCCCTGTGCTGTGGTGGCTCAGGTCTGCTCTCCATGAAAGAGAACAGGAATGACGCTGTGGGTTTGGCTGTCCTCCCAAGATGACAAAAGGGAATGTAGGAGAGCTCTGAGCTTCGGGTCTGAGGACACAGGCTTGGGCCTCATCTGATTACTTATTAATTGTCTGACCTCAGGAAAGTACTAAAGAATTATGATAATCACAATATTTAAGATTTAACTCACATTAACTCATGAACTTTCACAGGCTGTACTAAGTGCTTCACCTCCATTATCTCCCTGAGGCATATGGTTGACACTATGAGTTGGATGAAATTATTCTCACGTCACTGAAGGACCCAGACTCACAGCCGTCCACTTGGCTTGACTCTCAGTCTCCCTATAGTACAAAATATAACAGCCCATAAGGTTTCCAAGGCTGAGAGTCTCACTGGGAGCAGACGGCCCTGTCTCTGGCAGGCATTGTCAAATGTTCCTTTAGAAGCCAGATGCATAGCCTACAGGAGCGAGGAACACAAAAACAACCAGTTGTAGCTGGACAAATAGACTTCTCCTAAACGATTACATCCAAATGCTTTCCCCAGGAACTATGAATGCGACCTTATTTGGGAATAAGGTCTTTCAGATGTAATTAAGTCAGGAATCTGAGGCGGATGAGATCATCCTGGATTTAGAGTGGACTCTAAATCCAATGACTAATGTTCTTAGTGAAAGAGAGGGAGACTTGACACCCAGAGATGCAGGCGGGGGCAGGGTGCTATGTTTATAAGGACAGAGGCAGAGCTCCAGTGATGAATCTTTTGGTGGGTTCAGAGGATCTAGTGTCTGGAATGTGACAGTCACTGTGACCCTGGGGTTCTGTTTATTTGGCTGCAGAAGACCAAGAACAAATAGGGATTCAGAAGAAATCTAGCTTTTGAGTCTGAAACATCCATTGCCTGAAAGTCATGTGTTTCAAATCTACCAGCTGCTCCATGAGAGAAGGATGGACAATTTCCTCCTATCCTATTTAGTGTCTCTAAAAAAAATCTACTCAAGGATTAGCTAGCACACATCATCATCATGATTATCAACAACAGCAATACCATGGCGGAGCCTAACTCTGTGAAGAAAACATCTGAGTGCAGGCTCAGAATGGGACTGCAGAGGGCCCAGAGAGTGCTAGGTGTTTTAATCAGATAGAAATGTTCAAAGGAGGACTAGGGGATCTTCCTTGACTGTGCTCTGCTCAAACCACCTTGGGCCTTGGCATGCACGCCTGCGTGTAAGATGCGTGGAAGGAAACACATTCCTTGAAGGGAGAAAAGGTGACCGAAGCCCTCTGAAATGGAAGAAGACACTATTTCAGGGAGAAAGAGGTGGGATCTGTATAAAGGGTTGGTAAAAGAGAGGGTCAGGCCCCAAGAGGGAATACATTGAGAGTCCTTCATCCAACACACTAATCTACAGAGCAGAAGACCACAGGGAGATGATGCAAGGAGGAGTTTTTAAAGACTGGAGCTCTCTAAAGATGAATGGGTTCTCATAAGAGTTGAAAAGTTTCTTAATATTGAAGGTGAACAAAGCTCATACTGACCAACTAGGGGAACCATGAGGTGGTGGGGATACAATTATCTCATGAAACAATGAACCAGGTAGCTTATGAACTGGCTGTCAGTTAAAAGAGGCAGTGATTGTGGTATTTTTGAAGCCTCTTCTACCCTTTCTTGGCTGCCTGCTCTTCACCTCAGAGATGTACCTTTGTAACTTGGCTTTGAAATATCTTAATGAAGAGCATGAATAGAGAAAAGGCTCTGTAGCAGATACTGGCTACAGTGTTATGCTTAGGGATTAGGTCCTCGAGAAGTTGGGGCAAAATGTTTATCTAGAGTAATTGGACATTGGGTATGTTTGCTGCCAGGAATGCTCCAAAGTCTGGAAGAGCAATGCTGTCAGTTTAAAGACTAAAGTGTGTCTGATTCAAGGCAGTCTTTCCAATCACCTGACATATATCTGAGAGCTGGACAATGAATGATGGTGACAGAAGAAAAAACAAACACACACATGTGTTTGAGTTAAGGTGTTGGAGAAGAGTGCTGCATACCCCATGGACTGCCAAAAGAACAAACAAATATATTTTTTAGAAAGTTCAGCCAAAATGTTCCTTGGAGTCAAGGATGGTGAACCTTCGTCTCACCTATTTTAGACATGTCGTCAGCAGAGGCTATTCCTTAGGAAGGGAGATGATGTTTGCAAAGGTGGAGGGTCAGCAAAGTAGAGTAAGACCCTCAACAAGATGGACTGATACAGTTCTGCAGCAATTAACTCAAATGTGTGGAGGGGGATGAGGATGGTGAAGGAAAGGAAAGAACTCAGATCTCTTGTTCATAAATTCAGTCTTAGTTTTACTCGACTGTTGTCACTTAGCCACAGAGGGAGCACTGGTAGCTTACGGGTAAGGAGATGTGTTGCCAAGTTAAAAGCACCAAGTTCAACTCCACCAGCTGCTCTGTGGGAGAAAGATGGTCTGTCTTTTCCTGTGTGATTTACTACCTCTGAAAACCTGGTGGAGGATGAGCTATGAGTTAGTTCTAACTTGACGATATTTAACAACATTAACAGCAAGGGCCAGAGAGAGCCCTAATGGCCTTGTGTGTAACAGATCAAGCTGCTAACTGCAGGTCAGTAGCTAGAGCACCCCCAGTCTTTCCAGGGAAGGAAGACAGGCTATTTTCTCCAACAAACACCTCTGAAATCCAGCAGATGGACACTATGAGTTGGACAAATTCGAAGGCAGTAGGTTTGGTAAAGACCATAAAGCAAAATTTGGGGAGCAAGTGAAGTCTTCATTTGTTGTTGCTGTTGTTGTTAGGTGCCATCATAGCGACCCTATGAACAGTCAACCTGAAACTTGCCCTAGCCTGTGTCAGATTAATTATCTCTGAGACACTAGAACCCGTTGGTGAAGTCACTGTGTCAACCTATCTCATTGAAAGTCTTCCATTCCTTCACTGACCCTGCATCTTTCCCAGCTGATGTCTTTTTCCAGGGCATAGCCTCACCTAGCTACATATCTAAAGTAGGAAATACAAAGCTTTGTAAGCCTTGCCTCCAAGGAGTACACCTTTCTGTGACATATTTGTTCTTTTGGCAGCCTATGGGATATTCAGTGGTCTTCTCCAGAATCACAATTCAAAGGCATCACTTCTTCTATCATCCTTATTCGTTGCCCAGCTATCTGATGTAGGGCACGTGATTGAGAAGAAGATGCTCTGAATCAGGCTCACCTTGGTCTTCAAACTGACATCATTGCTCCTTAGTATTTTGGAGAGGTACTTGACAGCAGACTTGCCCAATGCAATATGGCTCCTGATTTTCTGACTGCTGGTAAAAACAGAATTAAGCAATACTAACAGCAAAGTAGAGAAATAATCCCAAGCCAAAGATCAAAAGCTATGAGGGAGAGACCAACTAGAAGATGGAATATCAGGTGGGAAATGAGGAGAGAGAGAGCAGAGTGATTAAGAAGAAAGGAGAGAAGAGGGGAAGAGAGGGGGAGAGAGGAGGAGGAAGCAGAAGAAAGGAGAAAAAAGAGAGAGGGCAGAGAAGGGAAGCAAAGAGAAAGGAGGGGAGAGAGCAGAGGGAGAAGTGAGCAAAAGAAAGAGAAGAGGAGAGCAGAAGCAGGTGAGTAATAATTCTGTGGTGTCTTGTGGAGGCCGCAG
>NW_006399791.1:19510696-19530681 GCF_000299155.1 Elephantulus edwardii
CCCCCCAGCAGAAGCAGGTGCACTTATACCCATGGGGAAAACAACGGAACTCAGTTCCTGGGACAGCTGTTGTTGGGAAGCATGACTGTCACTTGGAAGTTGGAGGGCCCTGACTTAACACTTCAGGCATGTAGGGCCTGCCTGGACAGCTCCCTGTCCTGTTTAGGGAGGCCACTGCTGACCAATATGGAGTCTTCTGTATATTACATACAGTAGTACACTTTTAGAAAACAACACTGAAACAAGGAAGTTCAGTGAGGAAGCAGGCGGCTGGGTCCATTTATCACTGGGTGGTTGAAGAGAGCAAACTCTTCTGGGGAGTTTAGCCTGGCAGCTGCTGAGAGAAGCATTTCCTGTTTATGAACTCATCAATAGCCATAGCAGTTTTGTGAAATAGGGGCCCTTGGTTTTGTTTTCCTTTTACAGTGGATGGAACCAAAATGCAAGAAAGATGACAAAGATGGTCAAAGTCACTAGGATATGAAGACGCTGCACTGGGCTTCAAGCCCGGGTCAGCCTAACCTTAAAGTTTGTGCCTTTGATTAGGCCTTCTAACCAGATTATTCCGGATAAGTAAGCAGGTGTACACAAGAATCGCCTGGGAATCTTGTTAAACTAGATTCTGATTTTGTATTATTTGGGGCAAAACCACAAATACTCAGTTATGAGTTGAAGCAGAATGTACCTATTCCAAGCCCTGCTTTGACTATTCCTTGGATCTGAGATCCTCAGGCCACAAGCTATTAGTCTTTGAATTGCTGTTGTTGAGTACCATCAACTCAGTACCGACCCATAGCTGACCCTCCATTGGGTTTTCAGAGGCAATAAATCACATGGCAAGACATTTGCTCATCTTTCTCCAAGGAAAGCAGCTTTTAAGCTGGGTGCCTGTTGTCAATGCAATTCCTTACCACGAAGCCAGGGGAGGACATGGCCCATCTTTACCTTAGAGAGTAGCTGGCAGGTTCAAACCATGTGTCTTGGGGTTAACAGCTCAGTTCCTTACTGCTAAGCTGCCAGAGCTCCCTAAACTTGAGAGTCTTTCTCCTCACCAGTTCTTCTTAAAAACAGGGTAACTGTGGCCTGCACAGGAAAATACATGGCTTTTCTCAAAATTTTAGGCTTGGAACAAGCATTGGGGCTGGGGTGGAAAGCTAACTGCTGGCCGAACCCATTGCTCTTTCCCCCCATATTTGGGTGCTGAGGACCTTGGCTTCATGCCCTTGTGCCATCATCCGCAGCCAAGTGAACCTCAGGCTCTCGTGTAAACTGGAATCCAGGAGCTTGGCTTACTCTCTGGTTCAGGTGGTGTTATTTTCAAGGTTAATTACATGGCTGGGGAAAGCTCAAGGCCCTTTTCTCAGGATAAAAATCCACTTAGAAGACACAGTTAACATTATTATTTTTTAACTGCCCTGATCTATTTGTAACAAAAGCCTCTTAGAATTGTAGTTTTAAAAAATCATGAAAGAGAGTAGAGAAATGATCCAAAGTTTAAACTGCAATTCTTCCTGCCATTTCCTGATCGGCACAAGGAATATTGAGTTTTCCGTCTAAGTGCTCATAGGAGATATGAAATAATCTAGGTAAGAGGAGCAATTTGCTGCTAAAATTGGAACTTTGCAAATCAATTATCAGGAACTAGTGCATGCATTTCCTCCTTTGATAAAAAAAGGGAAAAGAAAGACAGAATCTTCACATTGACACTCACAATGTGGCTGCTCACATGACATGACACGACACAGTTAGTCCAGGCGGGGATTCAGGCATGAGATTCTGGACAGGTGCTCATGTTAGTGAGAAAAACAAAAACAACTCTTGACTGAGAACAGACAGGTTCCAAGCCTTCTGAGGTGTGATGGGTTCTATGGAATGTGAGCAGAGTCATGCTTCTCTCAATCATTGCCTCAAACACATGGGAAATCTGGACAATGTAAAATAAAGCCAGAGAAGAAGGAATACATTTGATTCAAGGTGATATTGAGAATATTGGATATCTGGTGGACTTCCAAAAGAACAACAGGTCTATCTCAGGAGTAACAGGACCAGAATACTCCTCAGAAGGAAGGATGATGAGAAGTGCTCCTTTACTTTGGACAGGTCATTGAGAAAGGCCAAGTGTAAGGAAAGAACGTCAAGTTTGGTAAGTTAGAGGATCCATCAGGGAGCCCCAGCAATGAGCTCAAATACACCCACAATCACGCAGCATACACCTGACCAGTTAGCATGCCAGCTACTGTACTGGGAGAGGAAACTGACTGAAGAACACTAACAAGAATGTCTATTTTCAAGAGTGCATGCAGTAAACCTTAGGGTGGAATCCGTTTTGGATAAGTCAAATTTCAGTTCAATAATCTACATTAATCTCCATCATGTAAAATGAAAATTCCAGTTCTTCTGGATTCTTGGAAATTGTAATATACATCCATGACTGGAATTCTGACTTTTTGTAAAAAAGTGACCCCTAACTCCACTCACTCACTCTTAATGAAATCAAGTCATTTCTGACCCATTGGTTTCCAAGGCAGGACATTGTCATGGAAAGAGACTACCCATCTTTCTCCCAAGGAACTGCTGGTGGATTCGAACTGCTGGAGACACATAGCCTTTTATTTAGGTATGTATTTATGTATTTTTTTTATTTTTTGTTAGAAGTGCAACGGTTGATAGAATAATGCCACTAGAGCTCCCTATCCAAGAGAGATAGGACCACTGAATGAGATGAGAAAGTACACGGCTACCTGGAACTTATTATTATTAATTGCCATCTTGTTGACCATTGTCTCATAGTAACCCTTTACACAAAGAAGACAGTCTTGTTCGGTCTGGCGATTGCGATCTATGAGATTTCCACCAGCTGATTGCAGAACTAGATCCCCAGGCACTTCATTTGGAAGTTTTACTGAAGCCTCACAAACTGCCACTGACAGATGAACGGTGTTTGTGCACAAGGTGCGTTCACCAAGAATCAAATCAGGTCTCGTGTACAGAAAGCGAGAATTCTACCACTGAATTGACCCCCTAGAAACCTAAAGGAAAACTCCAGAGTGATCCAGTTGATCCTGGTTCTTACCGGCCCTTCTGTGCAGCAGATTTGTTTCATCTTTTCCTCACAAAGCAGTCGGTACACTTGAAACTTTTCATCAGTAACCACGGTGGTCACTGGGAGCGTAGGTGCTCAAAACTGGCGCTTTCCCTGACTCACCTACTCTATTTCAGCCTCTATGTTGTACCCTAAATTCCTAATGAACCAAATAAAAATAAAACCAAAGACCTTTGCAAATTTCATCTAAGACCTTTTGTTATCACTCTATGTTACATGGGGGGAATTCTGTACTCTCTTTGGAGGGTGACAAGCAAACCCAAAGCCACTCAACTTAATGCTGACTCACGTGACCCACCCTTGGATTTCTAGGGCTTTAAATCTCTTCTCCTCTTTCTTTAGTGTAAAGGGGGGGGCTCTCAAGCATCCAACATTTCAAGTAACAATATGCCACCCGGATGGAGTCTGATATGCGTGTGTCAGAATCTTGTCCTGTGCCCACGTGGAGTGCCCACTGCTGTAATTCTGATGTGTGTTGTCCTGAGAGTGAGCAGAGTAGTGTCAGACTGCTGTGTTCCCAGCGGTGAGCGGTGCAATGGGTGGTGAAAGGGTGGCTCTCACTGGGAGTGAAGGAAGGGGGTGAATCCAGGCCTGAGCTCAGTATTTGAGCTGTTCTCAAGGGGTGGAGGTAACCTCAGAATTCTGAAAGTGGCAGGGCGGAGAGGGCTGGGGTGGTCCAGGGTCGGCTCCCTCCCTTGCTCCTTCCCAGGCCTTTTGAAGCCGCTGAATGTTTGGGTACAAAGAAGCCTGCATTGAAATCTCCTTTTCCAGCTGGGAAATTTTCCAGACTTGAGCTCCTTTGTCTCCAAAAGAGCCCAAGGAAACCCTACTGGAGGGAGAGCTTGAGAATATCTTGCGCACTCCTTGCGGATATCAAGAAGCAGAGATATTCAAGGGAAACACTGTTGCTTCTTAGAGCGGTGAAGATGCCGTGAAAATTAAACGTGGGTTATTTTGAGGTTTGTAGTGAGGGCATTCAAGGAGATTGGTGACACAGATATTAAGCACTTGACTGCTAACTGAGTCCTTAGCGATTTGAACCCATGAAAAAGATGTGGTAGTCAGTTCCCTGGAAAGCTCAGCCTTGGGCCCCCTCTCTAGATGTCACAGCCATGGGGCTGCTTTCCCTCCCTTTCCCCAGAACAGCCACAGTGATGATCAAGCAGCAGCTGCAACTCTGATTATCTCTGAACTGCAAAACTATTTCACCTCTCTTTCCCAGAAATAACGATCCGCAACTTGCTCCCTTATATTGTACCAAGCATCTGCGAACATCTAACTCCCAATTTCCTTGTAAGGCAATATAAAAGTCCACCCTAACTTTAAGTAGCTGCTGGTCTCTGCTTTAGAGCCAGCCCAGCAGTTTTTCCTCAAGAAACTCTTTCTTGGCCGGAACTGGATTCTGTCCTTCCTAGGCGACCTTACATAGCGTTCTACTCTGTAATGCAGAGTGGCTAACAGTCAGAGTCAATGCATGGGAATGACAAGGAGGAGAGTGGCATCTCAGTTGAGAGGCCATTGGGGGATCTGATAATGCTTACAGCTCCATCCTCAGAGAAAGACTTCAGAGGGCCCTGCAGACCTGGGCCAGGCCCTCACGCGCCCTTCTTCAGGTGAGGAATATTTTTCAACTCTTTTATTGTTCATGCTCAAGTTCCTTATTAGAATAGTTATTTACTTGCCATGGCAGTTAAGAAAAATACCTGTTCTTCTCTTCTACTATTGTGGTGTATTTGAGCAATCAAGTGACCTTGGAATCCTATTGAAATGAGCTTAACATTTTTTATTCACAACGAGCTTTAATTGACCATAGAAATGAAAATGTCTTCCCAAAGTCGGAGATTAGAAAGGCACACATCAATGATTTTATTTCCTTATTACTGTTTGCAGAGAAAGGAAAGTGTCTCAAATGAACTCTCAGTGCAGGAGAAAAGAAAAAAAAAAGATGGTCCACTCCTGAGATTTACACCCCTAGTCTGGTCCATTTAGACACAGCACAAGCTTTTCATCAATACTCTGTCGATATGAGACTGCCCCCCTCTGGGGTGAAATTATCTGGATTGGGAGAGTAATTTGATCTCGGAGTGACTTTAATCAATGTGCTTCTGTTAAGCAAACATTTCCAATTTTCAGCAGTTTTGTTTGCTGGGTAAATTTCTCTTCTCTGCCAATATGCTGAGCTGGCATCATTAATTTCCACAGGTGGGACAAAGCTGTTTGCTTCCCAGATTACCTGCAGGTATCCCAAGCTTCAAGGATAGAATATCAGGAGTTCTTTCAGACAGCTGCTGAGCACCTGGGTCCAAGATCTCCGGTGACTTGGGTGACCACCCTCTGACACTAAGTGTCCCACCTCCACATTGCTCAATTGTCTGGGGTTTATTTTGGATGCATTTTTAATCACACCATGTTTCTTTGGTCTCTCAGAAATATTGACAATTTTCTTTGAAGTTGCAAGACTGACTACATGGAACTCAACATATCCCTCCTTCTCTGTCCTCCCCAGGCAGAAGAAAATTCCTTTTGAATGTGGTGGTAGATGCTGTAAACAAAAGAAACAAAAGACAAAGCTAAAATTCCACAGATGGAATGGGGCATGGAAACACACAGATGTACTCCCCAACCCTGTTCCCATGTCGCGCGCGCGCGCGCGCGCACACACACACACACACACACACACACACACACACACACCAGCTCCTCCAATGCCAGCCTGACTTCCTGAGCTCTGTGTAGTCAACTCGGCCTTTCACAGATAATTCTTTTGGTGACAGAAGAGTGACCCTTCAGTCCTAAATACTCTCCCTTCCAATCACTCCTATTCAAATTTTGCCCAGCTTCTAAACTTTGCTCAAACGTTACATTCTGTGGTGGCTTATAGGTTGTGATGCTAGAACTATGCAATGAAGATTTCAAATATCGGTAGGGACATCACCCCAGGGGACAAACATTGGCTGAGCTGGGTGTCAGACCCAGAGGGACTAAGAAGAAAGGTCTAGATGGCTGGTAAACTCTAAGGGTCATGATAAAGGATTGTTCAAATAGGCTGAAAGATGAGAATTCTAGATTGAAAATCACTCAAAATGCAGAAGAGCCAAATGAGTCCAGCGTGTCCATCATGATGAAGAGGGGGCAGGGCTGAAGGAAATGTTCTCTCATATGTGGGGTCAAATAAGTTAGACCCAACTCAGTGAACCCCACAGCTCTCATTTGGGTCATTCTCTGATGGCAATGGACACTGACCGCATATTCTGATTGTCTTTCTTTCCTCTTCTGAAGGAAGAATTTTGCCTTGTTGAGTTGTATTCTGATTTCTTTAGTACACCATTACTAATATGGAAGACAAAACCCTTCGCCTGGGCTCTGGGTAACTATTTCTAGCACAGGCTTAGCTCTAGAAGAGTAGACAACGCCTCTGTGCATTTCTGTCAATACCTGCTTGGCTGATGCACTAACTAAATGGTGGTTGTTATGTGTCATTGAGTTGGAACTCCCTTATAACTGACCTTTTAGCAGGTTTTCAGAGATTATAAACTGTCTGGCATGCTCTGGTGACTTAGTGTTAAGAAGTTGCACTACCAACACAAAGGCAGAGTTTGAATCCACCAGTTGCTCCACACAAGATGGGACAGTCTCTTCCTGTGTGATTTATTGCCTTTGAAAACCTGCTAGAGGGTCATCCATGGGTTGGCTCCGACTTAACGGTACATAACGATAATAAATCGCATGGAAGGAGATTTCCTATCTTTCTCCTGTGGAAGAGCAAATCTTGTGTCTTAGAATTGGCAACATAACACCTTACCGCAAAGCCACCACAAAAGCAATGTGGAAACCATTTATCAATTCCACTTCGAGAGGAAACACTGGCAAAATGGAAAACATACTGGCTGTGTTGGTCTTTCAGTCTCTCTTGATCTTTTGACAAAGGCAGCAACAATGCTTGGGGCCAAAATCATTAGCTTGTGACAGTACTGCCAACCTCTTCTGAGTACATCTCTCCGACCAAGGGTGATGTTCAGCATTCTCAAGAATGTTTTCTCATTTAATTTTCACCCAAGTGTCTATGAGGAAGGTGTTAAGAGGTGCCTGGTGATAAGCAATGAGGCTATTGAGGAAAATGGGAATTTCAAACCTAAACTCAGAGCTGAGGAGGCCAGGGTTGCATGACTACAAAGTTTTTGCTCTCCTTACTTCTACCCAGGGCTCCTCAAATCCCTCACTGTCAACAGTTGGGTCCAAATTGTAAGTTTACTATAAAGACCAAAGGGAACTCAACACTTAATAGTAATTGTGGTGGTTGTTGTTGTGTACTGTCAATTTGGAATTGACTCATAGCTGACTCTCCAGCAGATTTTCAGAGGCAGTAAATCACACAGGAGGGATTGCCTATTATTTCCTACTGCAGAGAGGCTTGTGGATTCGAACTACACACTGTTCCATTGGTAGCACAACGCCTTACCACTAAACCATCAGAACCAAAAAGCAGTCATCAGAAAAGAGCAAAGAAACACTGGATGGTTCAGATCAGGAAAGGAGTGCCTCAGGGATGCATCCTGTCTCCATACCTTTTCAATCTATGCGCAGGTCATTTGGGAAGCAGGGCTTTATGAGGAGAAAAGTGGCATCAGGATTGGAGGAAGACTCAGCAACAACCTATATTATGCAGATGACACAATCTTGCTTCCTGAAACTGTGGAGGATCTGAGGAGCTTGCTACAGAAGGTCGACTGCAGCCTTCAATGTGAATTGAAGCTCAACATCAAAAAGACAAAGATTCACACAACTAAGTCAATCGGCAGCACATGACGGATGGAGAAAAGATTGAGGTAGCTCCACAAGCACCACCAGTCAGGAAATTAAAAGATTGCATAAGGAAAATTTGCTGTGAGGGATCACTCCAGAGTATTGAAAAGCAATGATGTCAGCCTAGGGACCAATGTGCACACCTAATCCAGGCCATGATCTTTGCCATTATTTGCTACACATTAGAGTAATAGACTAAGGATAACAGAAGAACTGATACCTTAGAGTTGTGGTGCTGGAGAAGAGTATTGAACATACCGTGGACTGCCAAGAAAACAAGTAAGTCTGTTTTGGAGAAGGTGAAACCAGATCTTTCCTTAGAGGCTAGGATTTTGAAGTGCCATCTCAACATACTTTGGGCGTATGACCAGGAGGGACTTGTCCTTGGAAAAGGACATCATACTTAGATGGAGGGACAGTGCAGGAGAGGAAGATCCTGGGTGAGATAGATTGATACAGTAACTGGGACAATGGAAGTTGCTGCGTCAGGATCAATAACATTATTGGTCTCAGGAGAATTAATGGCACATAACAATAACAAACCATCAGAGCTTTCCATTAGTAGTAGTTAAAGCCTCTAATAATAAATCAAATAAGAATTTACAAAAAATTATAAAGGTCCTGACTCCTCTTTTCCCCCAACTTCTTTCCCCCCCATTCACTCATTGTTGTAGATTTGTCCCCTCCTCCCAAGGCTCCCCCAACCCTAGAACACTACCCTCTTGGAAAAGTAAAAGATTCCTTCATTATTTTACAAACCCTCCCCCAGGTCCACTCCACCATGTAGCCATCGCTCTAGACTCCTGTCGTGACAGAAATACCTAGTCACATATCTCTTTTAAACAGTTTTCTCCCTCATCTGTTTCAGTGCAGTACACATTATTGAACCCATCTTACTCAGTCTCTCCCCAACTCCAAGGTCAGTCCCACTCTACAACAGTGGCACCATGCAATATTTGTCCTTTTGTGACTGGGATGTTTCACTCAGCATAATGTTCTCCAGAGTCAACCATTTTGAATAATACTGCATGAGTCCCTTGTTTTTCAATACAGCATAGTATTCCATTGTGCGAATATACCACAGCTTCTCTAGCCATTCATTTGTTGATGGGCACTTAGGTTGTTTCCAACTCCTTGCTATTGTGAACAAAGCTGCAATAAACATGGGTGTGCATATATCTGCTTGGATGTCAGTTATGGTCTCTTCGGGGTATATTCCCAGTAGTGGAATTGCTGGGTCAAATGGTATCTCTATTTGCAACTTTTTGAGAAAGCGTCATACTGCCTTCCACAGTGGTTGCACCATTTTACACTCCCACCAACAGAGAAGAAGGGTTCCAGTTTCTTCACAACCTCGCCAGCATTTATTGCCTGCTGTTCTGTTAAATTTTGCTATTTTGACTGGGGTGAGATGGTATCTCATAGTTGTTTTAATTTGCATCTCTCTTAGGGCTAGGGATTTTGAGCATTTCTTCATGTGCTTGTTAGCCATCTGAATGTCATCTTTGGTGAGGTGCCTGTTCATATCCTGTGCCCATTTTTCTATTGGATTATTTACCTTTATCTTGTTGTGGTGCTCAAGTATTTCATAAATTTTGGATATAAGTCCCTTATCTGATATGTTATTACCAAATACTTTTTCCCAGTCAGTGGCCTCCCTTTTTACCCTGTTGGAGAAGTTTTTGGATGTGCATAGGGATTTGAGTCTTAGAAGATCCCATTCATCTACGTTATCTTCTCCTGGTTGTAGGTTCCCCCACCTTCTAAGCTTGTCCACCATAGAAGAAAGTGTAGGTAAGAGAAATATCTAAGAAAATATATGTCTCCTTTCTTTTGTTGTTTGTCCTTGAGTTGGAACCGACCCAGAGCTGACCTTCCAGGGAGTTTTCAGAGGCAGTAAATGTCATGGGAGGAGATTGTCCATTCTTCTCCCACAGAAGAACTGGTGGATTTGAATCATGTGATTTTGGGGTTTCATGCAGATTCTTGCCACTAGGCCACCAGAGCTCTCTTTCAGTCTCATTGTTGTTAATTGCCGCCAAGTCTCAGGCAACTCATAGTGACCCTATGAACGAAAGACCTAAACATTTGTATAACTTTCATCGTTTCTCCAAGCTCATATGGTTTCTGGAGGCCAGCTATTTCGGAAGTGGATGCCATTCCTGCTTCTAAGCTTGTTTTAATTGGGGCACCTCAGCAAACACTGTTCACCATGGGTAACCATTATCACATTTGACACATCAGTGTTGCAGCCATTAGCATCCCAGCCACCACGAGTTACCTCTGTACAGCAAATGAACAGACCAGTGCTATACCAGTTAGAATGTTTGACCAAAACCAAAAACAGACCTTCCTGAGGACTGCAGATTGAAGTCACCCACCTTTGTCTTGATAGCATCACTTTCTGTCCACTAAGCCAACTGAAAGTAGTCTACTTCAGTGCCATAGTGTGACACCCACATACTAGAAACTTGGAGGGGTTTCTGCCGATTGCTCTTTCTGGACTGAGAAGTTTGCTTGGGGTTCCATGTAAGGAAACAATTTTCTTGGGAGGTGAATGGAAGATGTTTCAGTGACACTCTGCTAATACAAGTCCAGGACACACCAGAGCTGCCATTCCTAAATCTGTGGTCCAGAATGTGAGCAGCTCTCAAAACATGTTTATACTTTTCCTCCAAATTTTATACTGAAAGTGATTTGGTCACAAAATCAAGATGAACTGTGTTTGATAATTGCCAAGCACGTCAAACACAGGAGGAAAGAAAATTCCCATGGATATAATAGTGGAAACAAGAGAAGGTTAATTGCCATTTAGGATGACCTATACTTACCTCACTTACCTGAGAGAGAGAGAGAGATGGTGGGTGCTGACTGAGGGAGTGGACAGAAACATGTGCTTATTGGAGCAAGGACATAGTCTGTAAAACCACTTTTCAAGATGCTGCTTCTGTGCATACATGCTTGCTCTCATCCCTTCAGTGTCTGTCTCCAGCTTGGAAATCATTTGTACACATTTTGTTTTGTACCATTATTTATGGTACCCACAATATCCCATAACCTGCTTTTTTCTACATTGTCTTTCTCTTCACTGTTTGTCACCAACTAAGGCAGTTCTGGTGACTTAGTATGCACGGAATTGCGCTGCTAATGCAAACTGCATGGGGTGCTCTAGTGACTTAGTGGTAAGAACTTGTGCTGCCAACACAAAGGCACATGGTTTCAATCCACCGGTTGCTCCACAGGAGAAAGATGGACAGTCTTTTCCTGTGCAATTTACAGCAGCTACAGTTTACAGCCTCATAAACTCAATGGAGGGCCAGCTAGGAATCAATTCTAATTCCCTGGCAAAGAGAACGAGTGATTACCTATGACTTTTATCTCCTGTTTCTCTCCTTTCTTGTCCCTAGCTATCTTGAGGGAATGCTTCTAAGACTATATAGACCTTGCTTTGATTTTGTAAGAGTGGTCTTACACAATATTTATCCTTTTGTGACTAATTTATTCCACTAATCATAAGGTTGTCTAGATTCATCTATATTATGCGATGTTTCATGAATTCTAAATTGCTTTTTAATGTTACCCAATACCTCATTGTTTGTTTTTTAAATGTCAATGGATACTTGGGTTGTATCTAATTCTTTGATATCATAAGTAATGCTACAATGAACATGGGTGTGCATATGTCTGTTCTTGTTCCAGTTCTCTTTCTTTATACCTGGTAGTGAGATTGCTGGATCAAATGGCATTTCTGTTTTCTAATTTTAAAGGATGTGCCAACATGCTTCTTATAGTAGTTGTATTATTTTACAGTCCTATCAGCAGTGTATGAGAATTCTAATCTCTCCACATCCTTGCAAGCATTTATTGTTCACTATTTTAATGAACTTTAGTGTTGTCCTGGGGTGAGACAAAGAGATTAAGTCCATCAAATGGGAATAAGAACTTCTTTAACAAATGTTGCTGGCAAAATGAGATTATCTATTTGCAGAAAATTGAAGCAAGATACATACTTCATGTCATATACAATTAACTCAAGATGTATCAAGGACTTGGGCATAAAACCTAAAATGATAAAGATTGTCAGATTATCTAATATGACTGAAAATACACTACCAGGAAAGGATAAACTAAATGATTGAGACCTTCTGAAAATTAAATCCCTATGTACATTTAAAAAAAAATCTCCACAAAGGTAAAAAAGCCTATAGAATGAGAAAAAAAAATTGTAATGACATATTTGACAAAGGAGTGATATATAAAATTTGCAGAAAATTCCAACAGTTCAACAAGAAAAAGAACAACTTCATTACAAAATGGACAGAGGCTATTAAGAGCTATTTCATCAGAGAAGACATTCAGATGGCCAACAAAATGAACTCAAGAATTACTCGACATCATTAACTATCAAGAGTAATGCAAATCAGTAGAAACTCCATAAGGTCCAGCTAACTACTGCCAGGAATATACCCCGAGGAAATTAGGCTCGAGACACAAACGAAGATCTGAACACCAATGTCCATAGCAGTATTTTTCTAAATCGCAAGAACATGGAAACAGCACAAATGTCTAAGTACAATTGAATGGATTGAGAAATTGTGCTACATTCACATGATGGAATACTATGCAGCACTCAGGAGCAATGATTTTGAAAATTACTACATAACTTAGGAGAGAAAGGAAAGCATTATAATGAGTGAACTCAGTCTCATAAGAACAAATACTGTGTAAGACCATTATTTTAAAAAATAGAAGGATAACTAGTAAAATATGTATGGGGATCCAGTAGGGGAAAGGGTGGGAGTAAAAGGATGATTGATGGGGGGAAATCACAGGGTCACACAATTTGGTGGGTGGAGGGAGGAGGAAAAGGAAATGGGAAAGATTTGGCAAGACCTGAAAAGTTGGGGTAGTGATGAGTATGGTTCAATGGTGATTAATTTTCTTGAGCACAATGTATGGGAATGATTGTATGAAACAATGTCAATGAAGGAAAATGTGAAACAATGTTTTAGGGGAAAATAAGATATTTCCAATGAATAAATCACAATAATTGTAAAAAAATAGAGTAATGCAAATAAAAATTACAATGAGATATATAAATTCCTATTTTTGAAGCCCACTTTGATCCCAAAGCCTGTGGAAAAGGGATTGTGCTTGTGTTCCCTTTCCTATATAGCTACAAAATGAATATCAATATATTTAAAAAAAATAATAATTGCAACAAGTAGTAGTCTTCTCTAACAACAATGTGTAATTAGAAATCAATAACAAAGAAGAAACTAAAAAGTTAAATATGGAACCATACAACCCACTTTTCATCAAAACCAGATAGAATAAATTATAAAGTAACTTAATATGGCTGAAAATGAAATAATAACACATCATATTCTAAAGTCTTCTCCTCAGGGTCCCGTATGCAACCATTGATGTGGTCTTGTCAAAATAAGAATGAGAAAAAAATATGTAGATAATGAGTGTTAAAAGTATTTATAAAATCTCATATGTAATTACAAGAATAATTGTGTGATTTAGAGAGAAGTATAAAAACAACCCAAATTATCTCAAAGAAACACAAATACCTAAAGTAAGAAAAAATTGAAACTTTTCAAATCACTTTTTTTCCCAAAGATTTCCAGAACCAGAGAGATTTAATGATTTTTATAAAATTTCAGCATATTTATACTGTCTCGAAACACTACTCTTGCTACTCATTGGTGTTGGTTGGATCCAACTCGCAGCTGACCCTTCACTGAGTTTTCAAAGTCACACAGGAAGGTACTGTTCATCCTTTTCCCTCAGAACAGCTGGTGGATTCAAATTTCCCACTTGTGGATTGGCAGCACCCTGTGTACAAAAGAGCACACTTAAACTAGCAGATATAGCAAGCACCACAGGCTGAGTCTCTCTGTTGGGAATCACAAAGGAGGAGGAACAGATATAAACAGACCCTCACAATTGGAATGTGGAATGCGGAATGTGAAAAATCTGAATGCAGGAAAATTGGAGATTAAGGAATAAATGGAATGCATAAATACTGACACACTGTTGTTGATTGCTGTCAAGTCAAGCATGACTCACAGCAATCCTATGAACAAAAGACCTGAAGCTTTTCTATAACTATCGTAGTTTCTCAAACTCCATAGAGTTTCCAGAGGCATGTTTAGGAAGTGATGACACTCCTGCTTCCAAACCTGTCTTAAATTGGGAGCTCCACCAAACACTGTTCACCATAGGTAACCATTACGTCATTTGACACTCCAGTGGCACAAGGTCCAGCATCACAGCAACGCCAGGTTACTGTAGTACAGAAAACTGACAGAAGAGTGCTGTACCACTTAGAATGTTCCTTCAAATCGACACACTAGGCATTGGCAAAATGAAATGGATTGGCATGGTATAATTTAAGTCAGATAATGCTGGAAAAGAAAAGGTGAGGTAAAACTGGGGTCATATTCATAGTTAAATATTTCTAGGTTTTTCATGAAATACAATGTTGAGACAGAATAACATCCATACACATACAAGGAAGACCTGGACTTCTACCAACTGTTGCAATCAGAAATCAATCAAATATGCAAGCAGGATGCACTACTAATAATGGGTGACAGGAACCCAAAGTTGGGAATGGAGAGGAAGGATTGGTAGTTGGGAAACATGGACATCATAACAGAAATGAGGCCAGAGATAGAATGATAAAATTTTGTACAATCAATGATTTATTCATTGCAAATACCTTTTACAAGAAACACAAATGGCAACTATATTCATGGACCTAACCTGACATCCTACACAGGAGGGAAAAATCAATGAAAAAGTTGAATATCATTAGTAAGAAGTAGGACAGATGCTGATTTTGGACCAGATCATCAACTACCTGTATGCAAATTCAAATAAAACCTAAAAAAAAAAAAATAAAATCCAATCCACAAGAACCAAAGTTTGACTTTGAGTCAATTCTTCCTGAATTTAAAGACCATCTCAGGAACAGGTTTGAGGCCTTGAGAACTGGTCTTTACCAGATGAGTTGTGGAAGGATATTAGGAATATGATCCAGGAAGAATGCAAAAGGTCATTACAAAAACAGAGGAAGAAGAAAAGATAAAAACAGATGTCCAAAAAGACCTTGACTATTTCACTAGTGTGCCAAGAAGCCAAAGCAAAGGGAAGAAATCAAGATGTTAAGGAGCTGAACAGAAGATTTCAAAGGGCAGCACAGGAAGACAAAGCAAAGTACTCTTAAAAAATGTGCAAAGAGTAAGAGTTGGGAAATCAAAAGGGGGAAACTTGCTTGGCATTTCTTAAGATGAAGAAACTAAAGAACAAATTTAAGCTGTGAGTTGAAATACTTAAGGATGCTGTGGACAGAATGCTGAATGACCTAGGAAACACCAAAGGAAGATGGAAGGAGTATACAGAGTCACTATACCAAAAAGATTAACTGACACAGAAGAATTTAATGAAACAGAGGATCAAGAGCCTATGGTAATGAAGAAGGAAATTCAAGCTGCTCTGAAGGAATTGGCAAAAAACAAGGCCCCAGAAATTGACAGCATATTAATGAACATATTTCAACAAACAGATGCTGCCCTGGATGTGCCCACCAGATTGTGCCAAGAAATCTAGAGGACAACCACATGGTTAACTGACTGTAAGAGATTAATATTTATTCCCATTCTAAAGAAGGTGACCCAAGAAAGTGTGGAAATTATTGCATAACATCATTAATATCACATGCAAGCAAGATCCTGCTGAAAATGATCTCAAAACAACTGGAATAGCACATCAGCAGGGAACTGCCAGATGTGCACGCTAGGTTTAGAAGAGGCGGTGGTACTAGGAACATTATAGCCAATGTTAGATGAATCTTAGCTGAAAGCAAAGAGTACAAGAGGAATGTCTGCGTTTCATTAACTATGCAAAGGCACTTGTGTGGGTATCAACACACTGTGGCTGACCTTGGGAAGAATGAGAATCCCAGAACACTTGGTTGTTCTTATGTGAAACTTGTACTTTGACCAGGGAACAGTCATCAGAACAGAGCAAGGAAATGCTGCATGGTTCAAAATTAGGAAAGGTGTACCCCAGAGACGCATCCTGTCTCTCTAGCTTTGTAATATATATGCAGAACATCTCATCTGGGAGGCTGGGCTCTATGAGGAGGAATGTAGCATCAAGATTGAAAGAAATACTCATCAGCAATATGCTCTATGCAGAAGATATAACTTTACTTGTCAAAACTGAGGAGAACCTGAGGAATGTGCTGCAGACGTTCAACGACTGCATTTGTCAACATCAAGAACACAAAGATTCTCACCACTGGGCCGGTTAGTAGTATCATTAGATAGAGATTGAGACTGTTAACAGTTACAGCTTGCTTGGCTCCAAAATCAAAATCAAAGGGTGAATTGCATCATGCTAAAAAGCAGCAATGTCAGTCTAGAGAGCCTAATCCAGGCCATGGTCTTCGCAATTATTTGCTATGTGTCAGAGAGCTGGACAAAGACTAAGGATGACAGAAGAAGAATCAACTGCTTTGAGTTGTGGTACTGGAGAAGAGTCTTGAATACTCCATGGACTGTCAAGAAAACAAACAGGTCTCTATTTAAGAGGATGAAACCAAGTTTCTCCTTGGAAGCTAGGATTTTGAATCTCTGACATACTTTCGACATGTGGCTAGGAGGGACTGGTCCTTGGAGAAAGACATGATCATATTCAGAAAGGTGGAGGGACAGTGCAGGAGAGGAAGACCCCAGATGAGATGGATTGGCACAGTAACTGGGGATGTGCCAAAATGGGGGTGAATGCATCAGAGTCAATGAGATTAGCTCAGGATAGCGCAGGTTTCAGAGCTGCTGTACATAGGGTTAATATGTGTTGCGACTGGATGACACATATCAAGGAAAAATAGTAAACTATCCCTATAAGTGTAACATGGGTATAATATGATATTCTTCAGAAGGTTCGTAACACAGCCATATGTAACAAGAGAATTTGCTTCCTTTCTTCATTTTTTAAAGTGTCTTTTTAACTGAGGTAGATTGTATATATCACACAATATGTAGTGTTAAGGTTTGAATTATCGCTTCTCTCAACTTATGTATAAAATCATATCCCTTGTACTTTTAAATATTATCTTATTGATAAATGGTCTCTCTTGACTCAACAGCACTTAACATATTTATATTTATATATATACACACACTTTAATTTAAGATTTTAGTAGAAGTTTACAGAAAAGTTGAACTTTCATTCAGTCATGGTTGTATATTTTCCTCCCTTCTCTTATTCCCTCTTCCTCAGTCCACTTTGCAATTTACCTCTTACTCCAGATTCTTGTTACACATTTAATGCCTAATCATATATTCCTTTTAAATGGTTCTTTCCCTCATCTGTTCCAATGCAGAGTTCATTATCTATCCACTCTTTTTCTATTTGCCCTCCAACCCTCCATGCCACTCCTAGTTTCCAACAGTTATACAGTATTTGTCCTTTCGTGACTGTAATATTTCACTCAGCATAATACCTTCCAGGGTCACCCATGTTGTGTAATGTTTTACGAGTTCATCATTTTTCAGTGCTGCATTAAATTGTGTGAATGTAGAGAAATGGTCTTTCTATTGTCATGTTAATGAGGTTGTCAGAGTAGGGTAGGTCCTAAGCCTCATCATTTTTCAATTTTAAAAAGAATGAAGAGGACATGGAAGCACACATTGTATTGAAGATTGATACTAAAGAACACCAAGAAATGCCAAGGAATACTAGAGCTTACTGGTGGATACTAGAAACTAGATGAAGAGCTCACAGAATAAATAAATATTAAATTTGGGTGTTCAGTCAGTGGTGGGGGGAGTTTCAGTTCTTGAAAGCCATATCTTTGTAACCTTTTATTATATGACAGCTCTGAAAAATACTCATAGCTTTTGCGTTTTGAATAAGCACGAGTTTTCTTTATTCAAAAGCTTTATTGCACCAAATACCTGAATAAGCATAATTAATGTGTTTTCAAGATATGCATTCAAGATATGAAACGTTCCTCTGAGATTTACCACCTATGAAAACCTATAAGAAGAAGGAGCAGGTTCTGCAACCAGGGGAGAGATTCATTTCAGAGCCAGCACTTTGAAGTGCTAGGATGGAAGTTTTGTGCCACCCTCCTGGACAGAAGCTGCTCCAGCTTAGCAACCTGGTTGTGTTACTACTCTGTAGACCCAAGAAAACAACAGACTTCAGGAGAAGGAGTTGGAGCCAGGTGAGAGACTCACTATCCGGGCCAGCACATTGTGGTGTAGGTAAGGGAGGGTTCTGAAAGTCTCCAGGAGGGAAACTGAGCCCTGAGAGATACCTTGATGCTGTGAGATTCAACCCACAGACCAAAGAGGACAAATAGAATTTCAGAGAGGGGGCTGCAATTAGATTAGAGACTCACTACCAGAGTCAGCAAATTGAAGTGCTGTGGAGGGAGCTGCATATTATTTCCTGTCCGGACAAGGGGTCAAAAACCTGGCCATGGTACTCTGCCGATGGAAGAGGACAATGAACTTCAGGAGAAGGAGCTATGATAAGCCAAGATTTCCACAGGGCTTTACCGCAGACAAGAGAGGATCTGAAGGATGTTAGGAAAAACAAACATTCTCTCTCCACAGGTCCAGAGAGGATTTCCAATAGTGAGCTCTCCATCTCCATAGATGGATCACTTTAAGTCTACAACTAATACATAAGATCATAAAGAACTGTCAAAATGTTGTGATCTATTGAAAGTCAGCCCTAGGAGGAGGGTAGAGTGGGGAAAAGAACTGTCAACATCCAATACGGACACAATATAAAGGTCCAATATAACAAGAAAAACATTACATAATGTCCTGAAAGTAGAAAACAGTTTCAAATATTGTAAAAAAACAAAATAAGCCTTCTCTTTAAAAAGTAGAACACATTGCAGAGTCAACGATAAAACCACAGACAGGAAGGCAGAATAAATATATTGATGTGGAGATAAAGGAACAGCTAGAGAAGAAGGTACAAATGATGCAAAAAAGAATGAAGCCCTGCATAACTGGCTATCCCAGAGACAGGGGATCAAAAGAAACACATTGATGTAGAGTTATATGGAAAGCTACAAAAAGGATGGGAAGCCATAAATAAAGCAAATACTCCAGATATAGAGAACTATATGAATGCAGAGGAATATGAATAACTATAGAAGAAATTACAAAAGATGGAAGAATTAAAACTATAGATAAAAGAGATACAAGAACTTTAAAAACAATTATCACAATAGGGTACAGCCAAGAAGGTACAGAAATAACAGAAATGTATGAAAACAAAATCTAGGATATAAAGGCCAAACTGGCAGAAGTTTCTAATATGGCTGAGGGACCAAAAAAAACCCCAAAACAACAAAAAAACCCCAAACAGATTAGAAAAGATAGAACAGAGAGTCAGTGAAATAGAAGACAAGAACCTCAATGGGAACGTTGTCGTTGATTGCCTTTGAGTCAAACACGACTCATAGTGACTCTATGAACAAAAGGCTTGAAACCCCTCTACAACTATTGGAATGTATCAAAGTTCATAGAGTTTCTGAAGGCATGTTGTTTAGGAAATGGATGCCACACTAGAAAAAAAATCAGAAAGAAGACAGAAAAAATGGATGCCATACTAGGAAAAAAAAATCAGAAAGAAGAAAAAAAATGAAGAAAGCATTAGAATCATGTGGTATAACATTGAAAAATTATGTGGCTGATCATTGGAATTTCATAACAGAAGGGGAGCAGGGAAAGTACTGAGAAAATTATGGAAGAGGAAGAGGTAATAGAAGAAAGATTCCCACTTATCATGAAACCCACATTCAGGAAGCTCTCTGTTCTATCTCTTCTAATCTGTTTTATTAAACCTGCCTGAGGGTCTGCTATGGGTCAGTTCCAACATGAAAGTACACAACAACAACAACAACAACAAGACCAATTTAGTACAGTGGCAGGATATAAACTATATATGGGATTCCTCTATAGTAATGAAGAAAACACAGATAATAAAACTAAGAAAGTAACACCATTTACAACAGCCAAACACAAATTGAGGT
>NW_006399791.1:19531206-19563133 GCF_000299155.1 Elephantulus edwardii
TTTAAAAAAAGAGAAAAGTACAAAATATTATTACTGTGAGAAAAATTAAGAGATCTAAATAAATGTGCCCTGTTCATGACTAGGAAGACTCAATACAGTGAAAAGTGACAATCGTACCAAAAGCAATCTACCTGTTCAATGCAATCCCAATAAAAATACCAAATTTCATTTTCAAAGATATAGAAAAAGGAATTAACAAGTTTATTTGGAAAGGAAAGAGACCCAAGTAAGCAAAGATTACTTTGAAAAATAAAAATTAATTGGGAGGCATAGCCATAGCACTTTCTCACCTCAAAACGTACTACACAGTAGTAATAACCAAAGCAGCATAGTACTGGTGCAACAACAGACACATAAACTAATGAAACAGATTTAAGAACTCAGAAAGCAACCCATGTATCTGTTGTCAACTGATATTCAACAAGGAAACAAAATGGAAATGACAACCTCATAAAAATTACCTCAAGGTGGATCAGAGACATATAAGTAGAGAACAAAACCATAAAGATCATAAGAGCAAAATGGGATGAAACTTAGATGACCTAGCCTCTGGTATAAAGAGTCTGGCAAATATAGCCAGAAATGCACAACCAAGAGAGGATAACATCGGTGAATGGAATCTAAAGATTAAGTCCCTATGTGCATCCAAACCTTTTCCCAATAGGGTGAAAAGAAAACTTTCTGAGAAAAAAAATAACCAACCCAAAACATTTGGCAATTTGTGTGGATCATAACAAACTGTGGCTGACTATGAGAAGAATGAGAATCCCAGAACACTTGATTGTGCTTATGCTAAACCATACTTGGGCAAGGAGGCCATTGTCAGAACAGAGCAAGAAAACAACTGCATGGTTCAAAATCAGGAAGGGTGTGCATATCAAGAATGTATCCTACCTCTGTATCTTTTCAATCTATACACAGAACAGATTATCTGGGAGGCTGGAATCTATGAGGAGAGTTGCATCAGGATTGGAGGTAGACTTATCAACAATCTGCGTTATGCGGATTACACAAGCCTGTTTGCTGAAACTGAGGAGGACCTAAAGGGATTGCTGCAGAAGGTCAAGGACTGCAGCCTTCAATATAGATTAGGCTCAATATCAAGAAAACAAAGATTCTCACCACTGGGTCGATTGGCAGCATCATGCTAGACGGAGAAGAGATTTGAGTTTGCTTGGCCCCACAGTCAACACTCTTGGCACCAGCAGCCAGGAAATTAGAAGCTGAATTGCACTGGGAAAGTCTGTTCTCAGAGACCTTTCCAAAGTTACTGAAGAATAATGGTGTAATTCTGGAGACTAAGGTGCACCTGATACAGGCCATGGTCTTTGCAATTACTTGCTATGCATTAGAGAGCTGGACAATGACTAGGGATGATAGAAGGAGAGTTGATGCCTTTGAGCTTTGGTACTGGAGAATAGTATTGAATATAACAAGGACTGCTAGGAGAACAAAGAAGTTCATCCTGGAGGGGGTGAAGCCAGGCTTCTCCTTGGAGGCAAGGATTCTAAAGCTTCATCTGACATACCTTGGACATGTTGCAAGGTGAGATCAGTCCTTGCTTGGGAGGGTGGAGGGACAGTGCAGGCAAGGAAGACCCTCGAGAAGATGGATTGATTCAGTCACTGGGGTATGGGGGTAAGTGTGTCAGAGACAATAAAATTGGCAAGGGATAGAGCAGGGTTTAGGGGTGTTGTACATAGCGTTGCTATGAGTTGCAGGTGACTCAACAGCACACAACAACAACAACAACAACAATGACATCTCAGACAAGGGTCTCATAACCAAAGATTACTGATTACTACAGAGCCTCCACAAATAAAAATACTGATAATCCAATTACAAAATGGGCAAAAAGACATGGAAAGACTTTTCACAAAGGAAAACATTTGGATGGCCAACAGACACATGAAGAAATATTCAAAATCACTGGCAATACAGCTGACAGCAGATTTTCCCAATGCAATTCTTCTTTTGATTTCCTGACTGCTGGAGCTAAGAGTGTTGATTGTGGTGCTGAGAAAGCCATAATTCATAACCAACTCCATCTCTTCTTCACGCTGCCAGTTGGTCCAGAGGTAAGAATCTTTGTCTTCTTGATGTTGAGCTTAAATCATATTGAAGACTGCAGTCCTTGACCTGCAGCAAGCACTTCAGGTCCTCTTCCGTTTTAGCAAGCAAGGCTGTGTTATCTGCATAAAGTAGGTTATTGATGAGTCTTTCTCCAGTCCAGATGCCACATTCTTCTTCATAAAGCCCTGCTTCCTGATATATATATATAGTATGGAGACAGGATACATCCCTGATGCACTCACTCTTTTCCTGATTTTGAACCATGCACTGTTTCCCTGCCCTGTTGTGAGGACTGTTTACTGTTCTAAGTACAGGTTTTTCATGAGCACAATCAAGTTTTCTCAGATTCCCATTTTCTTTAAAGTTAGCCAGAATTTTGTTGTGATCCTCACAGTCAAATGCCTTTGCATAATCAATGAAACTCAGACATTCCTTTGGTACTCTGCTTTCTGCCAAGATCCATCTGACATTGGCAATAATGTCTCTAGTGCCACGACCTCTTCTAAACCCAGCTTATATTTCTGGTAGATATTTGTCAATGTATTATACCAGTTGTTTCTGGATAATCTTCAGCAGGATTTTGTTAGTGTGTGATATTAATGATACTGTTCAATGACTTTCGCACTCTGTTGGGTATAAAATCCAAAGGGGAAAGTGGAAAGGGCAGGGGGACTGACGTTAGGAAGGAGGAGGAATCACAAGGTTGCAGATTTTGGTAGGCAGAGAGAGGGAGTGAAGGAATTAGGAAAGATCCAGTGGGAACCTGAAAAGATGGGGTAATGGGAGGCATCGATCAATGGTGACTGGTTTTTTGAAATGCAATGAATGATTTTATGAAACACAGTGTGAATGAAGGAATTATGTGAAACACAATGTATATATGAATGAAACATAATATATATTAATTTCATATGCAAACCAATACAATTTTTTCCAAACGTTATTAAAAACCACACCTCATTGGAAGGTTAGCTATCACTTGCTTGTATCTCAATGGCAAACAACAAAATAACATGGGAGTTCTAGTGGCCTAATAAGAAGCTGTGCTGCCATCTCAAAGGCATGTTTGAATCCACCAGCTGCTCCTCTGGAGAAGAATGGGCAATCTCCTCTTCTGTAATTTACTGCCTCTGAAATCTGCTGAAGGGTCAGCTATGGGCTGGTTCCTATTCAAGAGCACACAGCAACAACAGAACAGCAGTGCTGTGTTATATGATAGGTTTCATCCTTGACATTTCCCCATTAGCTGACAAATTTCTTCCTCCAACCAAAATTTCTCTCTGGGGACAAAACCAAACCAGTTGAGATGCACCATCTTAGAACATTTCTTTATGCTTCTTTCCATCCTCCCAGGCCCCTTTCTCTCTCCAGAAATAACTATCCTTCTGATTTCTGTCTCTGATTTTTGCCTGTTCATGTATTCATATTAAAAACGTACACAGTACATGTTCCTCTTTTTGACCTAATTTTTGCTATCTTTTGCTCAATATGCTTTGAGAGTCATATAAGCTGTATCAATTGAACTGTATCAATAAACCACAGTTTGTTATTTGCTCTTTTGTTGATGGGTGTTGCGTCTCAATATTAACGATTATTCTTGCACAAACTCTTTTGCAAGTATATGTTTTCCTTTCTCTTTGGTAAATAACCAGGTTGTAGGATATTTGGTGTAATATAAGAAACTGCCAAGCTATTTTGCAAAATTATTATCATTTCACACTTCCATCAGCCGTGCTTGAGAATTATAGTTGTTCCATGTCCTCCCCTGAGTTCAGTGCTGTCATTTTGGTCCTAAGCCATCCTAGTGGATAGATATGTGTCATTTTATTGGGCTTTTTATATTTCCTTAATATCCACTTATACTGAGTACCTTTTGGTCAAACATTTTTCTTACTTCAAATGCATACCTGACAAAGAACACATAATTAGAAAGTAGGGGAGAAAATCAGACATTTTAAAAAGAGCACAGGGAGCATGGGATGGCCAAGTCTTATCAAAACTACCTGCACATGGGATAACTACCCTCATCATCAGTATCCACCACACAAAACCAATTCCTGTCAAGTCAGACTTAGCCCCCTACCCCAACATACACATACACACTTCTTTTAACACTAATTTAGCCTTCAATATGGATTGAGGCTCAACATCAAGAAAACCAAGATTCTCACCACTGGGGCAATTGGCAGCATTATGATAGATGGTGAAGAGATTGAGATTATTAACAGTTATAGTTTGCTTGTCTTCATAATCAACATTCTTGGTACCAGCAGTCAGGAAATCAAGAGATCAATTGCATTGGGAAATTTGGTTGTCAGCAACCTCTCTAGAGTACTGAAGAGCAATGAGGTCAGTCTGGAGACTAAGGTACACCTGATACAGGCCATAGTGTTCACATTTGCTTGTTATGCGTCAAGAGAGCTGGACAATGACTAGGGATGATAGAAGGAGAGTTGATGCCTTTGAGCTGTGGTGATGAAGAAGAGTGTTGAATATACCACGAACGGCCAGGAGAACAAACAGGTTTGTCCTGGAGAGGGTGAAACTGGACTGCTCCTTGGAGGTAAGAAATCTGAGGCTTAGTCTGATATACTTTGGTCATGTTTAAAGGAGGAACCAGTTCTTGGAGAGGGACATCATGCTTGGAAGGATGAAGAGACAAAGAAAGAGAGGAATACCATAGATGAGATGGATTGATTCAATGACTGGGGTAATGAGGGTAGGTGTGTCAGGGATAGTAAAGTTGGTACAGGATAGAGTAGGTTTCAGGGCTATTGTGCATAGAGTCGCTATGAGTTGCAAGCAACTGGATGACACATAACAACAACAACAACCTCACTAGGCCTGAAATCCATTGCACAAGTTACACAGAATCCACAGAATCATACTCATAATTACAGAGTATATTCGGGAGTTCAACAGGTTACAAATTCAGCTTGTCAACAAGATACAATTTCTCAGTGAAGGTAGCTTCTGAAGTGTGCTTGCAGCTTTAGGCCAGTGTTACAAAGCTCTCTTAAATCCTGCCAATTACGGTGTCTTCCCCAGTCTTCTTCCAAACTTGGATAAAGCACCTTCGCTCTGACTCTGTGGAGTAGCAGTCCCAGGTAAGCTCTGTCTAATAATTGGATTTCTGGTTCTCAGCTGTTTCTCTCCAGTAGGGCCCAGACTGAGTGGTGCAGAAATTTTTGGCCACAAAGGACACGTGCTGTGTTCTCTGATTTTTCTTTATTGCTCGTAGTGAGATCCCCACATTTCTGCTGCTAAACCCGCTCAGTTTAATCTTGGTGAAATGGTGAAATAAGCCAACATTCCCTAGTGGATAGAGAAACACATCAATTTGTGTGTTCCTTACCAGCCATGTAGCAAAGTCAAAGACAATGACTTTGAACAATAGACCATAACTTACATCACAGTAATCTGTAGCAAGGAAAACTGTTTCATAGAAATTGGCAAAAAGAGAACAGACACTTCACAAAAGAATGTAAAACAAGTATCATGCTTTTGCATCTTTTCTTCTTTCAGACTGGATGCTACTCTATGTTTAACAGCAGTGCTTGGTGTGTGCCAAGTATGTTTCCAAGTACTTGACAAGGTCAACTCACTAATTTTGGAATATCAATAAAAATAACCCACTGAATTATTCAAAAGCATCTTTATGTAATGTTATTATTATCATTTCACAAAAGAGGAAACAGACAAAATGAAGATAAGTGACTTGGTTTTTGATATGTACCCAGGATTCTAGGGAGGCAGCCTGACTCTAAGATCTCAGCTACTATACATGCTTCTTTTTACCAGCAAAAAGGTTTTCTATGGCAGGGGTAACCAAATCTTTCTACAAGTCTTCAAAATGAGATTTCAAAGTTCTGGGTTTTTTCCCCCTTTTAGATTTTGTGATTTTAATGAAAGTTTACAGAGAACTTGGATTTTTAAAAAAATTTTATTGGGAAAAACATGTTTGGGATACAAGGAGGTGAGGGTTGGGAGCAGAAGGGTGAGAATGGGCAGGGATGAAAATTGCAGGGCTGCAGTTGAAGGGCTGCACAATTTGGTTGGTGGAGGGAGCTGGTGAAGGAAATGAAAAGGATCTAGTGGGGACCAGATGATACAGGGCAATGGTAAGCATAGTCCAATGGTGATTAAACAAACTGTCTTACTCACATGTGGATTTCTCATTTGGGAATTGGGTGCAGACTCTCTGGCTTCTTCATGCTGAACAGGAGTGCTGATGTGAAGGGGGAAAGAGAGCACACTTTATCACCTTACTGGTGGTCTTGGGTTAAAGCTGCTTGCCTTCTTGCTCTGTTAGAAGATATTTTCCTGACACTTACTCCCCTCTCTGGACTGCAAAGTGTTTTCCGAGGTGGATCCCAGTGAACCCCGAGGCTCCATCCTCCTTTGCTTCCTTAGCTGGCAGTTGTATTTCCTTTTTGTCTCTGGAACTGGGTTCAGGATCAGGTCTAGAGTAAAACTCAGTGTTAAGATTACCTATAGGAAAGGGAGCAAGCCTAGAAAGAACAAACTTGTGAGTGTTACGGGTGTACTGAGGGAGAGGGTGGAGGAAAGTAGCCTAGATAAAATTCTCTGTACACCGTAGGCAGTTTTTTCTACTCGGGTCGGATGGTACAACCTGAGGGCTGAGGAGCTCACCCCGAGGGCCCAACACAGTTCACCCCAAGGGCTGAACACGACTCATTAATTCACCTTTGCACATTTTTTCTTTACCCCCCATTTGTTTTTCTCTTTAAAAAATTCATTCATTGTTGCACAATTTTGTCCACACCCCAATCTACTTTGCTATGTAGCTCTTATTTTGGACTGTTGTCATGCAAATAATGTTTAATCATATGTTGCTTTTATATATTTAGCTCCCTTGTCTGTTTGAATGCTATGTATATTATTTATCCCCTCTTTTCTTAGTTTCCCCCAACCCTCATTATCAGTCCTGTTCTATAACAATGGCATTATGCAATATCTGTCTTTTTTGTGACTGAGCTATTTCACCCCACATAATATCTTCCATGGTCACTCATCTTGTATAATATTTCATGTGTTCTTTGTTTTTCAGTGCTGCATAATATGCCATTGTGTGAATGTACCACAGCTTCTCTATCCATTCATTTGTTGATGGGCTGTTTACAACTCTTCGCTACTGTGAAACCAACAGCAATAAACATGGGTGTGCTTGGGTGGCAGTTCTGGTTTCTTTAGGGTATATTCCCAGTAGTGCAATTGCTGAGTCAAATAGCATTCTATTTCCAACTTTTTGAGAAAGCACCATACTGCCTTCCTTAGTGGTTATACTATTTTACATTCCCAACAACAGTGAATAAAGGTTTAGATTTATCCACAACCTTGCCAGCATTTGTTGTTTACTGCTCTACTGAACCTTGCTATTGTTACTCAGGTAAGATGATATCTTATATTTGGGGGTTTTTGTTTGTTTGTTTGAATTTTTGTTGTTAAATCCCTTGAGGCAACTCATATCTACTGGAAAATACATAGAACATGAATTTAGAACTCTTTCCCCTTCCCTTTCTTATTATACTAAATTATTTAAAAAATTTGAATACATTGTTTTTCACACTAGTTCCTTCCCATTTCCCTTACCCCTCCATTTATCAAATTGTGTGACCCCACTATTAATCCTCCCATCCTTACCCCTCTGCTTCCATTCTCCCCCACTTGGATTCTTATATTCATTCTACAAAAATGGTTTTATACAGTGTTCATGAGACTGAATTCACTCAGTATAATATT
The DNA here is from genome assembly GCF_000299155.1 of Elephantulus edwardii. Classification (NCBI taxonomy): domain Eukaryota; kingdom Metazoa; phylum Chordata; class Mammalia; order Macroscelidea; family Macroscelididae; genus Elephantulus; species Elephantulus edwardii. The sequence continues at coordinate 19,539,043 of NW_006399791.1, forward strand.
CTCCAGTCCCTCCACAGCTAGGTAATAATTTACAAAATCATTGATTCTGCATGCTGTGTAGTATTCCATTGTGTCAATGTACCATAAATTCTCAATCTATTTGATTGTGGTTGGACATCTGGGCTGTTTCCATGTTCTTGCGATGGTGAATAATGCTGGTATGAACATTGGTGGACAAATGTCAGTTTGTGCCTCAGTTGTCATTTTCTTGGGGTATATTCCAAGTGGTGGAATAGCAGAGTCATATGGAATCTCTATGTTCAGTTTTTTGAGGATGTGCCAAACTGTCTTCCAGAGTGATGGTAGCATTTTACAATCCCACCAACAATTATAAAAGTTCCTATTTCACCACATCCTCCCCAACCACTGCAGTGAGATAGTATTTTATTGTGGTTTGATTTGCATCTCTCTTATTGCCAGTGATTTGGAACATTTCTTCATGTGTCTATTGGCTATTTGAATATATTGATGAATGGGTTCTTCTAAAGATTCAATACCTGTGTGTATAAAACACTTTTTTCCCAATAGGGTAAAAAGAAAACTTACTGACTGGGAACAAACATTTGGCAATACCAGCTCAGATAAGAACCTCATAGTTAAAGTTTACAGAATACTTCTGGGCCTCCACAAGAAAAATGTTGATAATCTAATTACAAAATGGGCAGAAGACATGGAAAGAATTTTCACAGAGGAAGATATTCTCATAGTTGTTTTGATTTGAATCTTTCTTAGAGCTGGGGATTTTGAACATTTCTTCATTTGTTTCTTGGCCACCTGAATGTCTTCTTTGGTGATGTGTCTGTTCATATTCTGTGCCCATTTTGCAGTTGAGTTGTTTACCTGTATCTTGTTGAGGTGCTGGTGTGTTTTATAAATTCTACATATGTTCCTTATCAAACATGTTATTACCAAATATTTTTTCCCCCCAGTCTGTGGCTTTCTTTTTTGCCCTGTTGAAGAAATTTTTAATGTGCATAGGAATCTGATTCTTAGAGGTCTCATTCATCTATTTTATTCTTTCTTGGTTGTAGAGACCTTTCAAAGTTTTATTATGACAATGGCATTGGCTTCCAATTTCTAGAATGCAAGGCTTATGTGCTAATCTTCATGGGGACTTCTAGTGCTGATTGCTGTTATGCACGTTTGCACTGTACAGCACCTTGTGAGCTGTGATTCTCTTGTCCCCTCTGAATAAGAAGAAGCTTTTCTAATACCTACAAACTGGGGTGTTTTGTGTGGTATGGAGAAAATGGCTATTGTCTTCCTCTAGGGAAGGATAAGAGATGGCACTTGGTCTGAGGACTGCTTGAATGATTTGTCCTCTCTAAAATTTTTCTTTATGGGACACTTTTCAAGCAACTAAGAATCACTTTCCTTCCTCCTCCATGAGTGGGAATTTGAAGTTTTACCTGCGTGCATCACAATTTTGGCTCATTTAGGATTTATCCCTAATTCTCCCATGCCTATCTGTCAGACACCACCTTATCTGATACCACTCTTACTCCCCATTGTGAGTATAAAGTGATTTTGTGGCTAAGGTTCTTCTCAATATTCTCTCATGCTTTTGGATTTTCCTTTAATAACTATTTGAGTAAAGCAATATTTAAACTGACACTCAGATGAGACTTTTGTATGCATACAAACATATCTATGCATTTGTATAAAATAATAAACTGTTTTTCATCCAAGTACAGAGAACGTTATCCAGTAAGCTTTTATTGAGAACTTGGTATGTCCGAAGTACCCTGGGATAAAACATGGTGCCAATTTAATTCCTGACACTTATGTGGTTGAAACAGATGACTAGGTATTCTTCCATACTGATTCCACTGAGCTTCAAAAGTTCTTACTGGTGAAGATGTGGTAGAGGATGCTTCATAGCTGACCTTGTGAGAGTGGCATTTCACAATGCAAAGATAGAGCTGGCCTGCTCTGTACCTGCAGAAGGTACAGAGGGCTTGGTTGGTTATGACAATAGGCAATTGTAAAGCAGCATCATGAGCAGGCTCAAGGCATAGTAAAAACCCTGAGAGCAAGTCATTCCATCTATTCCGACATACAATACAGGTCAAGAACTATTGGGCTATAAGGCTTCTGAAAGGGAGTGGAACAAGCTCTGAAGGTCAGATGAATGAACATTTCATGTGAGCACACACAGATCATTCCTCCCATCTCCAAACAGTAGTGAAGTAGAATATAGTCCTGCATATCTTTTAGAGTCACCTACCGCCCCCCCCCCACCCCCCGGCCAAATGGGACTATTACAGACTGAAACATTCAAGAGGTCAATTGTTTTTGTTTTGCTGGATGCCTGCTAGAATGAATTGCCTTTTCTAGCAAATAAGAATCAATGGGTAAGTTCTTCACATTTCCACTTCTAACGAATTCTTTGGCCTATTTATTAATTATTTTAGAGAAATGCTGGTATCTGAGAATATTTAAAGACCAATGCTGCCATGCAGGTAGATGTGGCCCAAGAGTTAACCAATGTTCAGGACAGCTTCCAAAATGCCTGTACTTCCCTAAGGCAATTAAAAAAAAAGTGCAATTTGACTCAGTATAATTATTGAAATTTAGTAGAAGATAGTACACTGAGATGGTCTAGTAGTAATAATCTGCCCTGTAATCCCAAAGGCACATGGTTCAAATCCACAAGCTGCTCCGAGGGAAAAGGACGTGGTTTGAATGCACCAGCTCTGATGGAAAAGAATGGGCATTCTCCTCCCATGTGATTACTGCCTCTGAAAACTCACTGGAGGGTCAGCTAAGGGTTGATTGTAACATAACAGTACACACAACAAAAACAACAAGTAGGCTTGGGATTAATTGTTGACCCAGTGTTATGAATGACTGAAGCAATTCCTTCTTCATTCCAAAGGATCAGGTGTCAACTTGATGCATGATATATTTTTCAGGTGACAGGCCATTTCAAACAAAAGGCAGCAAGCCACTGTGGTAGTCACTTCCATGTAGTAACACAAATAGAACACTGTTGTTGTTGTTGTTATGTGCCAAACACTATAGAAGAAAAATCATTCGTCACCCTCCACTCCACTGTGAAGCCTTGGAAACTGAGGAACAAATGAAATTATCATTGAAAAGTCTGTAAAAGGACAAATTCTGCATGACACTACAGTTACAAAATAGGACTGACATGTGGGAGAGGTTGAGGGAGAATAAGAAAAGAGTGGCTAGATAATAAACACTGCATTGGGACCAATGAGGGGAATAAAAACCTGAAAGTAATATGTTGTTGTTGTTGATTGCCATCGAGTTGAGCACCACTCAAAGTGACTTTCTGAACAAAAGACCTGATGTCTTTCTTTAACTATCATTGTTTCTCCAAGATTTCCCATAGGCATGTGGTTTAGGAAATGGATACTACTCCTGTTTTCCCACTGTTTTACAACTGGGAGCTCCACCAAACACTGTCTACCTTGGTCAACCATTATGGCATTTGACACTTCAGTGGCACAAGGTTTAGCATCACAGCAACCCTCTGTACAGCAAATTGACAGAGAGTGATGTACAACTTAAAAGGCTGTTCTTCCAAAATATAACACCACTAGTCTCACTTAGCAGTGATTAAGTGCTGTCAAGTCGAATATAGCTCATAGCAACCCTATGAACAAAAGACCTGAACCCTGTTCTGTAACTAACATCATTTCTCTATGTTCATAGAGTTTCCACAGTCATGTGGATTAGGAAGTGGATGCCACTTCTGCATTCGAACTTGAATCAGTCTGGAAGCTCCTCCAAACACTGTCCATGATGGGTAGTAACCATTATGTTATTTGACACAACTATGGCACAGTGTTCAGTATCACAGTAACTGCAAGTTACTTCAGTAGAGCAAATAGACAACTGCTGTACCACTTAAAGAATGCTTATCCCAAAATTAATTCATTTTGAAACCATTATTGGTGTGGAATCACTCCACATGAACCTCTAAGCTAGGAACAGACTTAGCCCAACACTACAGAATTTTAAAGACAGACACGCCCAACAAATGCTGTTGACTATAATAAACCAAGTAGACCATTCACCCTTGGGTCTTTGTTGGCTAAATTGGGCAAAAGTCCATTTGTGGAGGACAAAAGCCAATAACACAAACCAAAACATTCCTTCCATGACCCTCATAGATGCAAGAAACCATTTTTATATGATAAGGTATTATCTGTATGACAACAAGGTGGAGCAGGTGCATTGCAAAGTGCATAAGGAGAAGGGAGAGGCTCCGAGGGAGAGGGAAGAAAATGTGCAAAATTAATGACTAAAAATGATAAAAAAAAAGGAAATTGACTTAGGACAGAGTTCAGGGCTATTGTGCATAGGGTCACTATGAGTCACAGGCGATTTGATGGCTCACAACAACAACAAGTAACCTAAAAGTTGATGTTTAGAACCGCAGAAGAAAGGCCTGGTGATCTGGTTATGTAAAAATTGCAGCCAAGAAAACCTTCTGGAGTGAATCACAGAAGATGGCTGACCCGAGTATCATGTGGAGCTTACCGCCTTACAACTGGCCTTCAGACAAACTTGGTTTGAGTCCTTGTTGTACTGTCTTTATTACTTTTTCAACCTTCAGCAAGTCTGTTCACTGCTCTGGAAGCCCTTTCTCCATTTGTAGAAGGAGGAAGCAATAATACCTACTTTGAGTTACAATTAGGCCACTTGGTGGGGAGGAAAGAGGCAATGATGGAGGCACTGGAGCTGGAAGTACTGTCTCTGGCTACAGTTCCCAGTAAGGCACAAGGTTTGGACCTCAAAAGAGCCTTGGAGTAGGCGAAGCCATAGTCATCTGGCCCCTGGGGAGAGCTGCCTGGTGTGTATGAGGAACTTTAAGCCACTTTCCTCCATCTCATCCTCCAGTACCTCCAAAGCCTGTTCCTTTATAACTCACAAGTTTGTTCTCTCTAGATTTGCTCTCTTTCCTATAGGTAACCTGAACACTGAGTCTTGTTTCAGAACCTGAACCCAGAACCCGGATTCAGAGGAAAAAGAAAAATGCAACTGACAGCTAAGGAAGTGAAGGTGGATGGAGCCTCAAAGTTCAGCCAGCCACTCCCACTGGACTCACTCACATAAACACCTTGCAGTGCAGAGGGCAGAAAACATCATGAAAATATCTTGGTACTGACCTAGAAGGCATGCAGCTTCAACTCAAACCGCTAACAAACTGTTAAAGAGGGTTGCCTTTCCCCTTCATCTCAATGCCCCTCCTCAGCACGAAGTAGCCGGAGAGTCTGTGCCCCTATTTCCAAATGGGAAACCCACAAAAAGATTGTTTGTAAACAACAACAACAACAACAACAAAAGTTAATGAGGGTGGGAGGGAGAAATGCAACAATAAATGCATGAAAGCCCAACTTTTCTGTAAAATTCTGTTAAAATTACAGTAATTTTTTAAAAAAGAAAAAGTCTTGGAATGGTAACTACTATGGACACCAGTGTAAAATTTTCCACTTGAGCCTCAGTTCTCATTTTCTTGGGGTATATTCCAAGCAATGGAATAGCTGGGTAATATGGAATTTCTATGTTCAGCTTTTTGAGTAAGTGCCAAATTGCCTTCCAGAGTGGTTGTAGCATTGTACAGTCCCACCAACAATGTAAAAGAGTTTCTATTTCACCACATCCTCTCCAATATTTATTACTTGCTGCCCTGTTAAACTCTGCCACTGTTACAGGAGTGAGATGGTATCTCATTGTGATTTTGATTTGCATCTCTCTTATTGCTAGTGATGTGGAGCATTTCTTCTGCTATCTTCTTCTGAAAACAGCCCAGATGTCCAGCCACAAATGAATGGATTGAGAAGTTGTGGCACATTCACACAATGGAATACTGCACAGCATGCAGGAGCAGTGATCTTGTAAAATACTGCCTAACTTGGGAGGTACTGGAGGTCCTTATGCTCAGTGAACTAACTCAATTCCACAAGGACAAATACTGTATAAAACCATTATTGTAGAATGAGTATGAGGATCCAAGGCAGGGAGAGGGTGAAAATAGAGGAGTGTGGATGGGGAGGGGAGGGTGTTAATCACTAGAGTTGCACAATTCAGTGGGTGGGTGGGGTGAAGGAAATGGGAAGGATCTTTTGTGAAAAACAATGAATTGAAACTTTGTAAATAAAACAGAATTTTTTTTTCTTAAAAAAGGAAAAGTCTGAGCTGTTCTTCCCAAAGCCCACTGAATGAAAAAACAATCTAGAATATAACTCTTCTCCTTTACTCAAGCAGAGGGTTCGTTTTGTTAGTTGCCACATTCTTTGCATTAATCAACAAAAAGTTCACACAATTCACAGATGAAGGAGGTTATTTCCTGTTAAAGTGAAGTCCTGTGGTAAGCATAGTAACTGCAAGATCAAACCCAATCTTCAATCTGGGGTCACCTTAGATAGAAGGATGATAGACATACATCCACAGCCTCATACAAGATTTGAAAAGTGTCACAGACTATAAGATATGATGAAATCCAGTCAAAGGAACTTAAGACTTGTACTTGACTTTGGATTTTGAGGAAGACCCTATTTTTGTCAGATGCTAAACAGGAAGTGTTTGAGGAAAATGACATACCCAGTCCATGTGAAGATATAAGGTTTTTCTGAATTGGAGCACCAGGAAGAGGCAATTGGAGGTAAGTTTGGCAAGGTCATGTTGGTGGAAGTTTCACTATTAAAAAGTATTTAGACTTGAACTGGCAAATGCTGAGATGTTGAAAAGGTTACGTGGGAGTTTGATAGGAGCAGTGTTTTAGATAGACACTACAACCAGGGAGGAGGAAGTCTAGATTCCTGGCAGGGGCTGGTTTCAGAAATTACTCTGGAAAAAATATTTAGGTAGCTAGCAAGTGGTGAAGTGCAAGAGCTTAGACTCCTGAATTCTTGGGTTTTAATCCTGACCCAGCCAGTTATATCATCTGCCACTTTGACCCAGTCAGTTATGTCATCTGCCACTTAGGTATGATTAACCAATGTCTTGACCCTGGGTTTCATTGTCTATAAAATAAGGGTAATAATTGTAACTAGTTTGTGCGCTGCTTCTCAAACACACACGTACAAATTGCCTTGTTAAAATAGAAATTCTGTAAAAGTTGCACAATAAATAAGAATGAAAAAAAGAGATTCTGCTTTAGTTGGCTTGAGATAGAACCTGAGATTCTGTATTTCTGACAAAATCCCTGGATGATGATGATGGTAATGCTCCTCCTGGCTTATGGACCACATTTTGGGAAGCAAGGCTTTCAGTGGTGATTTTGAAGATTAAATGGGTAAAGACATTTGAGAAACATCAAAGAGCAGCACTTGCATATTAAGAGGTAGTAATTATCATGATCCGTAAGAAAGACTAAATATATGTCTCAGTCACCGCTTTGCAAGTGCTAGAAAGTCCTCCAAAGGCAATTCCTTCGTATTTCAGTTCCCTTTCCGGATAGCTCTCTGCAGAAGGGTCAGTGCAGCTCAGTTCTGCTCTGAGAATCCGATCTAATTGCCAAAACCAAATTAAACCTCAGAAAAGACAGCCAAGCCATTTACAGAATTATTGCTGCAGTGCTTGAAGGTCTTTCATGACCATCATGGTCTAAATTTTCATCTCTAAGGACATGTAGGAATTTCATACAGATTCAAAATTTGCTGTTTCAAATATCTTTTGAAGTAGTCAGACAAAAAGAAATTATGCTTTTAAACACCTTCCTACCCCCACCAGTTCACTTCTTGTCATAACTCTCATGAGCTATGGGTTAGGCTGTGAAGATTGAGTTTCTGGGAAGGAGTGAGCAGTGGTTCCCAGGGAAGAACTTCTTCAACAATGGGCCTTCTCACACCTTTCTTCTGCTAGGTGTTACATATGAAGGAGAGTAGTTGTTTTGTTTTTTAAATAGATACTTTGCAAAGTTTCAACAATCTGTGCTTTGTGCAAAGTCAGATATGAAACTAAGATCAGTTCCAGAAAGTTATGCTTGTCTTGTTGTTGTTGTTGTTATGTGCCGTCGAGTCGTTTGCCACTCATAGCGACCCTATGTACAACAGCCCTAAACCCTGCTCTATCCTGTGCCACTCTCATTGCCTCTGACACACCCATCCCGATTACCCCAGTCACTGAATCAATCCACTTCATAGCGGGTCTTCCCCTCCTGTGCTGTCCCTCTATCCTACCAAGCATGATGTCCCTCTCCAAGGACCTGTCTCTCCTTACAACATGTCCAAAGTATGTCAGGCGAAGCCCAGAATCCTTGCCTCCAATGAGCAGCCTAGTTTAACCCTCTCTAGGATGAATCTATTTGTTTTCCTGGCAGTCCATGGTACATTCAATACTCTTCTCCAGCACCACAGCTCAAAGACGTCAATTCTCCTTCTATCCTCTCTAGTCATTGTCCAACTCTCTGATGCATAACAAATGATTGCAGAAACCATGGCCTGTATCAGGCACACCTTAGTCTCCAGAGAGACACCGTTGCTCTTGAGTACTTTAGAGAGGTCCCTAACCGCAGACTTTCCCATCGCAATACGTTTTTTGATTTCCTGGCTACTGGTGCCAAGAGTGTTGACCATGGAGCTGAGCAAACTGAAGCTGTGAACAATCTCAATCTCTTCACCATCCACTCTGATGCTACCGATTGGTCCACTGGTGAGAATTTTTGTCTTCTGGACATTGAGCCTCAGTCCATATTGAAGGCTGCAGTCCTTGACCCTCTGCAGCAAGTGCATGAGATCCTTCTCAGTTTCAGCGAGCAGGGTTTTGTCATCTGCATAATGCAGACTGTTGATAGATCGTCCACCAATCCTAACACCACTCTTCTCCTCATAGAGCCCAGCCTCTCGGATAATCTGCTCTGCATACAGGTTGAAAAGGTATGGAGACAGGATGCATCCCTGGCGTACACCCTTCCCAATTTTGAACCATGCAGTGTTGCCCTGCTCTGTTCTGACGACTGCCTCTTGGTCCACGTATAGGTTTCACATTAGCGCGATTAAATGTTCTGGGATTCCCATTCTTCTCAGAGTCAGCCACAGTTTGTTATGATCCACACAGTCAAATGCCTTTGCATAATCAATGAAACACATATAGACATTCTTCTGGTCTTCTCTGCTTTCAGCTAAGATCCATCCAACATCAGCTACAATATCCCTAGTACCACGACCCCTTCTAAACCCAGCCTGAAACTGTGGCAAGATGTAAGAAGAGAAGCCCTGAGATAAAAGCCACCATTAAAAGTTTTTGCTGTTCTTGCCAGACGCTTGAAGAGAACCTGGTTTATAAGTGCTCTGAGGTGAACGTTTTTGGATGATTTGGATTTGATTGCAGAATTGATACCAGAGCTTGGACTCATTGAGGAATTGTGCCTTGGAACTTGTGCTATAACCTGGAACTCTTTTGAGTGCTATTCTTTAGCCTCCCCAACTCTCCAATTTGCTTTCCTAATAAACCTCACTCTCAGTACCACAACTGTGAATGATGAGTCAACAATGAGTAAAAGAACCTCTTGCAGTTGATGGGGCTGGGCTTTGGGCTCTTTATCTGCTTTCTGCTCTAGAGCAGGGAGGAGCTGTGCTATTCTTATTCCCTCTGGCCCTTTTAGAGAAAGCTCTGTGCCTCCATGACCAGTTTCCTCCTATCTAGACAAGCATACAAGCTACAAGATACAACCATTGTAGCACCTCTCCTCTGTCTCCAGAGGGTTTTAATTGCTAAAGAGCACTGGCCCTTGGGTTAGTCGAACAACTCTCTGGGGACCATATCACCAGGGCTCCCTTCACGTCCTTTGACTTGAGAGGAAAACAAAAACATGGAGGACTTGACAGAGATTTAGGCATTGTTCACTTTATTTACAAGTACTTGTGAAGGCTTCTGTTCTAATTCACTCTTGGACCTGCAGACAAATATCATTCTCAGTGTTAGTGTTCTACCATTTTGTCTTTGCCTCCCAACTCTCTCACCCACTACTCTCTTAAGAGACCTCTTCCACTCAATTCCCAACCTTTTCTTTGGCAAATTCTCTCCTCCTCCTTTTTCTTCCAAGATTCTACCCAGTCTCCTTCTGTTTTATTGCTGCTTTCATATTCCCTTTAAGAGAGAAACTTCTGGTTACCTGTTTCCCAGGTTCATTTCACATATGTATACCTATGTGCTTATCCAAAAGTTGGTTACCCCAGACAGACTCTTAGCTTTTTCTTTGAGCTCCAGAGCTCCAGATGCTGTCAATTCCCTGGTTGCCGTGGCTTAGCTATTCTGTTGACACATCCATCTTAGTTCCCCTAAAATTTAATTTGTAGTATTCAAGCTCTCAGGTCTATTTTATACCCTGTTCTGTTAGTGGTGACACTGTCTACACCATTTCCCCCAGACTAAAGCATTCGCCAGCTTCTTAATTAAACCATGTGTCGAATATTGGTTAGATACCTTGGTGTCAGCTTTCTAAAAGGGTGCGTGCTCACTAGAGGGAGAAAGGAAGATACTGCCCCTGTCTGCTGGGAGCACACCGTCTAATAGGGAAAGATGCATGCCAGCACCACAGGCTCAGTCCCCGTGTGGCAGACAAGGTCTGAGGAACGGATAGTCTCCTTCTTCTGCTTAGGAAATGCTTCTTTGAGGAGGAGATGGAGCCTCACAACCATAAGATGCTTGAGTTACAGTATTTGTCTGGGCTCTGTAAAATTGAAGGTGACCTCCTCTAACCCAGAGAGTTGGGTTGTGGGTGAAAGGTATCTCAGTCACTGCCTGATGGTAAGCTTAACACAAGGGGCGAAATGGCACCTTGATCTGGCTCAGCCAGGAAGGAATGAACAGAGGGTGAAAATAAAGAGCTAGTTGCACTTCACAATTTCTCCCCCTCTTTATTTAGTGTTGTTCTGTATCTGGCTGCAGAAAGACAGCACGCGTGTGGATACAGTTACACACTTTCTGTTTTAAATTGTAGAGCTGCACAGAGCTCGATGGAAGATACCTGGAGCCAAGTTTGCAGGCCCTTCCAAGCAGCCTGTTAACACCTTCTGGCAGGTATGTCTGAGGGCAAACCAGTCTGTAGTTTTCATTTAATTACATAGAAAAGGAGCCAGTCTCTCCTTTTTTAAAAAATACAATGCCTTTTTTAAGAATGGCCTCTAAAGGACATGAAGAAGCCTCCTATTTTACAGATAAGAACACTGAACTCACTGACATGCCATCTCTTGCTTGGAGCAGTGCACACCTAGTGACTGACAAAGCGGGGCTCAGAGGTGGTTGAGATTGTTCTGAACACCTGGCCAAATCCCTAGGTGTCTATTGTGTGTTCAGCCCTGCCCTTCTTGCCATTGGTGGGGAAGACTATTGGATGGGCTTGTCCTGTCCAGTACTGCTGGCAGGTCAGCTGGAGTGTGAATCAGTAATCCAAGTCTACAGAGAGGGCAGTAGGGTAAGGAGAAATTCAGCCCAGGTGATGAAAGGAGGAAATGGTTTCTTCTCATGTAGAGGAAGAAGCTTTGTGAGTACCCAAGGCGCTGTTTATTAAGTCTGTCTTGAGCCCCATGTAGGTGAAGCAAGATCTAATATGCTATAGCAGATTTGGGAGGATTGTGCTGTTTTTGCTTTAGAGAAGAGGAAACTGGGGCATGAAGCAGCCTCACACATTTAGTTCATTGCTGCAACCTGATTAAGTTCAGAACCTACCTCTTCCCTCACTAGCAGCTTTGCTAGCAGGCCCTGTACTGGAGGGGACCCCAAGAAGGGCACAGGCTCATGTCTTGATTCAGATCCTGTGTTAAGGAAATGCTAACCTAAGCCTCTAGCTGATTTAACCATTTCTTTCTTTCTGCTTTCACGTAGTTTCAGCCATGTGCCCATCCTGTTTCTCTTCCTCTATGTTGTCTCTTCTATTAATCCCCAAGACCATCATACTCCTTAATTCAAGTCCAGAGGTCTTTTACTTCTCCCAGATGCTCCTTGGTTGCTAAGTGACAAATCCTCCTTCAGGTTCCTTCCTTACACCCTAGACTCCCTGTCAGTCCTGCTGAGTGACTCAATAGTTAGCTTCATAGCCGCTGGCAATCTACAAAACACTCTCACCTCCTTATGTCCTAGAGGGGTTTTCCACTTCTCAAAACCCTACTCTGCACCTGGTTTTCACAATGTGGCCAAGTTCATGCCAGGTGACCTGATCCCTCTATCCTTTTCTAATTGGACTTTATTGGAGTCTTGATCAAGATGAAGACTAAAGCCCCCACAGGTCACCCATTGTCCTTCAGTGGGCAATCTGAATGGAGAAAGACAGAACCTGCACTCAGACTTTGTTGTTCTCTGTAGTCCACATAACACCCAATCTCCACAAGGCTGAAGATATGGCAAGGGACAGATGCAACTCCTCTAAGGAGAAGGGAACCCAGGTTCTGGAAAGAGCAGGTCCCAGTGGCTCTAAAAGCACAGGCAAAGATGTGCAGGAGCGGGGGACATCTTTTCCACGCCTCCCCTCTGTCCCAGGATTGTCACCATTGTGCACAGGACAACTTTCTTTCAGCTTTCTTTGACTCTGGACTTTCTACTTCTCTCTTCAGGATTCTGAAATAACATCGGGTCTGTCCAACATCTTCGTTGGGTGGTCTCTTTTCTAACCATCCCTCTCTTTTGCTTGGAACTGGTTCCAACCCCTTCTATTTGAACCAGAAAATAAACTCATCTGCAAGGCATCATGTTACTTTCTCTCCCACTGAGACTTCGTGTTCATACCCAGTCATCTCCATGCTTGGGATCCCGGTGTATTTCGTTATTTTTTCCTAGCATCTGTAGGCCCCTAGCTGGGGTTTTTGTCTGATCACTACAGAAGACACTCTTGAAGACATAGTCTACCTGAAACACATCAGCCCACGGATAACTGGTCTGACTGTCACAAGCTGTGAAGGCAGTGGGTCTGAAGGACACCCCACCTCTCATTTCTCCTTCATTCTGGGAAGATGAGGTATAAGTGTATGAGTCCAATACGAGGGCCAGCATGGTCTTCCATTTGAAATTCCAGAGAGATGCTTTCCTAAGGTTTGTGTGGCTGAGCAGATAGGGAACCAGATATGACCAATAAAGAGGCAGCAGGAGTGAGGGCTAATGACGTAGCCAACACCTGATTAGAAAGCCCCTAAACCAAGGAGGGGAGTTTCTGGACATGAAGTGGTTTCTATGAGCAGGTATCTTGTGTGTTTTTAATAAGATCAATTTTGAATGTCCTTCCCAGAAGTCTTATAGTCAAGGTTGGACATGTCTTTGGAATTCTGGGTGTCAGAAGGACAGAGATGAAGAGTCAAATAACACCAGAGCATGCCCACCTCCACCTTTAGCCTGGTGGGCAGGCAACTGGGAACAGGGAGAGTAGGGGTAGAAGACCCAGGATTTGGAGGGCCCAATAGTCTCTGGCGAAGTCTGATGGGGCAGGCATGCTGCATATTGGGGAAAGATTCTGACAAGACAATGTCTGAGGGAAGGATTGGGAACCAAGAGTTCTGATCCTGTGGAGGAGTTTGAAGTTGACACCTTCTTGGAGGCTTAGATGGAGCAGATCAGAGAGAAATCCTCAGATGAAGTAATAAGTTGGGCACTGTGAAGTAAGGGAGCCAGGGGACAGTTTGAGCCATTCCTTTTTCTTTGAATGTGCTCTTTCCACCATCATAACATTTTGACTTTGAACTTTCTAGATCTGTCTTCTGGACTCTGAAATGTTGTTAGGCCTATCCAACTTCTTCAATGGATGGGTGCAAATTTTCAAATTTGTTTACACCAACACTGCTGGGCCCCCAAAACATGCTGTACTGCTTGTTCTGTGGCACTGGGCAGGCACCACCCTCTACATCATAGTCCTTTGTATTTACCATCTTTAGGTTTTACTTCAAACCTTCAACATAACCTGGAGTTTGCACTCATGTGCCCAAATCTTGGGCAGAGAAATAACCTGACTGGAGAGTTACTTCAAAGACTCTTTAGCACAGAATTGGAATCTACAGCATCACGCCCACCAAAGAGCTTGATGATTCCCTCATTTTGCTCATCAGGATCTAAAAATCCTTCTTTAGAGCCTTTGAATAGAGTGCAGGGTGGTGGTGGTGAGAGACAACTTAGGTTCAATCCAGACTCTCTTGACTGGGAGCCACTGAGGACCCAGCCTCTGCAGGCTGGGAGACCCTTGTCTGGAAGTCAGACATGGATATCTAGAGCTAGGTTCTGGTTGGCTGTTCACAGCTAGCGGTAGCTCCTGCAGGTGGGTTGGGGCTGTCTTTCTATCTTCCAGGAAAAACTGCTGTAGAACCTTCCCAGAAAGTAGGAGGAAGCCTCTACCTTCTGAGTTTCTTGTGACCAGATGCTCAACAGATGTTAATTAACAGCCTACACAGGCTCAGGCTTGAATTCAGAGGACCCAAACTCACTAAAGTCAATTTACAGGGAAAGACATATAAGGCTCTTCTGTCTTATTTTGGTTTTTGCCTTGGGAAGGGCAGGTTATGAAGAGTTTTGGAGTAGGGATACATCTCCTGGAGCACAAGATCACCTTCTTCTAGGTCACTTCATCCTGTCTGCACTTCTATCTTGCCCTTCTTTTAATTTCACAACAACAACTCCATCAATGACCATGGTCCGCAGAATTTTCTGGAGTTCAACTGAACTTTACAAAAGTGATCCCACCGTCAAGTGGCTATAGATCCATAGAAGACTCAAAGTCTTGCAGAAGCCTCTGTGTCTGTGGAGGGGGCATGCTGCTCATGTTAAGACAAGCCATGCTCAAAAATTAGCTCTGGTGTCCTGTCCATGGCTTGAAACATCAGAGAAAAGGACACAGTGCCTCCTTTTTATTTCTATCTCCCTTCAGACAGAAGTGGCTCCTTAATTCGGAAGTAAATGCACCCTTTATGAGGTGGGTCAGTTTTACAATTTTACAATCTCTTGATGCTCACACATGCACACAAAGGAAGCATAGACACTCCACTTGAAAGTGTCAGGCTTTTCAAAACATAAACTAGTACTTAGGAAAACAAGTGCTTTGTTTGTTAAACTAAGGCCAGTTAAGAGTTTGAATCATTGCTGGTGAACTTAAAATGTATATATATACTTTTTCTAATGGCCCCTTTGATACTTCCAGAGTCTCCTTCACTGGTTAGAGGAACTAATGGAAGATCCAAAGACATGGCCCACTCCTGACCTGGTGCTCTGGTTAATGCTTGTGGATGCACAGCTAGATAGAGAGGAATAAAACATTTAGCTTCATTAAAGGAATTGCTCAAGTTCTGTATTAGAGAACTAAAATTCTCATTGTACCCCCAGTTCCAAATTAATAAAGAAAGAGAGGGGTAAACATTGCCAAGATTAAGTCCTTCTCTCAGCTTTCCAGAAGGCATGGCTGCTCCACGGTTCTGGCCCTGACAGGAAATGTTATTAACAGTACTATTGGAAATGGCCTATTCCAATTCTGATTTCCTTGGGGTGATTGACATGGATTTGCCAAGACAAAAGAGGGTTTATGAATGGTGAGTGTATCATCTTTTTTAGTTTATCACAACTTGTAGGACAGGAAATAAGACAGGAGAAGAGAGATGGAGAGGTGGGGAAGAGAAGGAAAGGAAGAAATCCATTCACCAGCCAGGGAAAAAAGAGAGCAAGGAGGAGAACATACAACAACATAGGAAGGTTTCTAGCTTGTCCTTAAGGAGGGGAGGAAAATTAGGGAAGATGCAAGAGAGAAAATGCCAGCTGCTCGGGATGTGGGGACAACCCACAGCCCTGAGGTTGGTTGTCAGGGTAAGAAACAACCTCTGTTATAGAAATTGTCCTCTGTGCTGATAAGAGATCAGAAAAGTACCTTTCAGCTCATCTCACAGCCTCTTTCAAGGAAAAAAAAAGTGTGCCATTGGGTTCTCTATGCGAGTAGAAGGGGGTGGGCGTAAGTTGGTGCTTAGGTCTTTTCAGGCCACTGTACCTCCAGCTGTTGTCCAGGGGGTGAGACTGAGTCAACCTAGTCAGCCTAGTCAACGTAGTACAGCATGCCCACTTCCCTGCATCTTCTCTGTCCCCCAGGACTGCAGAGACCCCAAGGCAAACCACATTCTCTCTTACCATTTTATTAATGACAGGGAGAGAGGAGAAGTGAGGAGTTAAAATAAGGAATGGGAATCTATAGTTACAGCTCTGGATTAGAATGAGTGCTAAGTACCTAGCCAGGTCCAGCTTGCCCTCCCACGGACACTGACTGAGGATGGTGATTTCCTGAAGCTGAGCTGAGAGACTCTTCAGGTCTATTGCTGAAAGAGTGGATACATGCAGGTGGATGAGGAGAGGGCAGTCACTGGGATCTATTAAAATTCCATCCTCTGGAATAGAAAGCTTCATTTTCCAGAAAGGCACTCGTGGCTGGGTTTAGCTCATTTTGAGTTACATCAGGCGAGAGAAGCAACAAGAACGAAATAATATAGGAGCCACTGTCTCCTCATGGGAGCAGGCACCAGGCTAAGCCCTTTCAAGCTCTAGTGCTGTTTGGCTCACAGTTTCTACACTTTCTAGAATCCAGAGACTGCTGTAACGCTAGATAGGGGGACCCTGTGTGGAGGCCCGAGTTGGGAAGAGTCAAAACCCTGGAGGGGTCAGGAGACCCTCCAACTTCAGCTGTGTGAACGGACACATGATCCAAGAAGTTTGTTCTCTGGGGATTTCAGCTTCTGATACGTGCAGCTACAGTGAGACAGCTGAGTTCTGGAAAAAGGGGAGCTTGGCAACTCACTGGATGCGGTGAACCGAGAGTGGCTGTCAGAATCTGAGAAGGAACATAACGTGGGGTGGGGAGGTAGAGACGCAGAGACAAAATATAGCTGCTTGTTGAGCAAAACCTTCTTGAGGGGCACTGGCAAGTGTCAGAATCAAACATGCCTGGAGACATCGGAGGCAATGAATTGTAAGTAGGAGGGCATTACAAGCAGGAGAGTCCTGTGGAAAGAGTGGGTGTCCAGGGGTCAGGTTCCCAGTCTTGTAAGCCTTATCTTCACTTCTCAGTCTCTTTTCCAAGCTGCTGGTAGTCCCTTTCCCTCCTCCTCCCCCTTGAACCCACTGCACTAGGGCTACAGTCCTAGTAAGTCATGCTGCCTGTTTTACAACCTCAAGTGTCGAGGACATCAGTTCTCAGATACCCGACAACTTTGCTTTCTGGAGTAATTTCACCCTTAACTTGCCACATTTCCTGTGAGAGTACCAGTACTGCATAATCCAAAATGGTTTTTGGATCTGTGTGTCATCTCGCTTTTAACAATTTTTTTTTCTGTCTTCATGCCTCAAGCAGTTTAATCTTCCGTCAAAGTTACAGTTGAAGGGCATTTTCTTCTGTGGCACCCAAGACCACGGCCTGCCCAGAGCCTGCTGTGCTCTCGAATGTCATCCCTTCTACATACAATGTCTTTGCACACTTCCACCCACCCATTACACCTCGGTAATTCTTCCTAATCTTCAGATGCAAGCTCAGTCATCCCTGGGAAGTACCTTGAAAGTACTACCCCAAGTAGAAATCTGCATAGTCCACGCGACCGCTCCATCAGGAAACCTGTCCTGCTGACGGTTAGATCTAGAATCCATAATCTGTGATTATATATACGTTTAAGGGAGCTTACGGTTATCGTTTACTTGTTTAGGTCTGACTTCTTTGGTTTTTTTCTATTAAGATTTCAAGACTGTCTTGGCTTCAAGTGGTTCACTTTAGGCTGGAGATAGGTAAGCTCCTGTTTAACATCTACTTGCAACTCGACTGGGACTCTGTTAATTATTTACCCTCTATTATATAAGCATGTGGGAATGGAATTTGCTTCGGCAAATTTATCTTATTTCACTTGCATCTCGAAGAACAGTTTGTGAGTCTTTTATGCCCGTGGTAGAAAGAGGCTGTGAGATGAGCTGAAAGGTACTTTCAGATTTTTGTTATTTAAGCTATTTGTTATTTGCTAAAGCCATGCAACTATTTTAAGTTTTAGTTTCTTCATTTCTAAAATGAGATAATAGTCATCATATCTTTTGACCTCAACATCCAGGCTTGGTTTGGAGAGAGTGATATATGTATACACACACACATGCACAACAGTCTTCTGTCACTTGAGATCTTCTCTATGCCTATGTTAAGGGAAAGGATTCAGATCCCTTAACAGTGATGGGTTGAGGCACATGAGCCTTGAAGAGTATAGCCTTTGAATACACATATCTTCATTTTTCCTATGTATTGGCCTTATTTGGTATCAAGACAGGAACAATTCAACAAAAGGCCCTTAAAGTATTCATTCAACATGGCGCTCAAGACCATGGCCTGCCCGGAGCCTGCTGTGCTCTCGAATGTCATCCCTTCTACATACAATGTCTTTGCACGCTTCCACCCACCCATTACACCTCGGTAATTCTTCTTCATCTTCAGATACCGGCTCAGTCATCCCTGGGAAGTACCTTGAAAGTACTACCCCAAGTAGAAATCTGTGTAGTCCACGCGACCGCTCCATCAGGAAACCTGTCCTGCTGACGGTTACGCAATAGGCACTCATTAGGTATTTGTTGAATGAATGAATGGGTTGGCTCTATAAAGCATGTTAGTTCATGCCTAGCAAAAGATGATGATGTTTGGATTTGAATCTGTCTTCTCTTTGTGAAGCACCAGCCTAGCACTGGGGACTGGAATAGCTAAGACCTCAATAAAACTCGGTTAGTCCAGTGACTGGAAGAAGACAGGACAGGATTTCTTTCCAGGCATCCAGTAAAGCCACAGAGCGCTTACTTTGTCTTCTGGTCCGTTATCTCCTTCTGAACCATAACCAACATTCTTCTTCCCTATCCTCACAACCCCTGTATCCCTGTTCTCCTCTTCCTCCAACAACTTTTGTGCTTGTCTGTCCTTGTCTGACCTCTCCCTCCGCTGAGTTTGTACTTGGTGTGTCTGTCCCTCCCCTCTCTGAGTCTTCGAGAGTTGCTTTCAACTGACAGTGGAATGTTCCCTCCTTAAAGTTCTCAGCAGTTGGTGCTCAGGCTCTGCAAGCAGGTGGTTTAGGAAATCCAGAGGACAAGGCCCCAGGTATTCCCTTCCCAGGGAGTATCGTCTACAGTAACCCCACAGTAATAACGCGTGACTCTCTGATTTTCTAACTCTTAACAAAACTCTCCATGAAAGCATGGCACTTATGTCACTCAGCTGTCAATTTCCATTTTACTGAATTTTCCCTGCCATCGTTGTGAAGGAACATATTGCATTGATGCTGGCCGGCCTGACTGAGGGAAGTTTGGGGTTAAGGGACTTGCTGCCATCTCCCTTGATTCATCTCCAAGTCATCCCCTGACCTATGGCTACAACTGTCCCCTGTTGTACCTGGTGCCAAGCAGCGCCTGACCCATGGCTACAGCTTCCTCTGCTCCCTCCTCCCTGGAGCTGGCCTACACTGACAACTAAAAGAGACAGTTCAAAGGGGTGGCTTACAAAGGTTTTCCCTTAAACTTAAGCCTTGCCTCTTTTCTAAGCTTTGTTTCTACAGTAAAGTTTGGGGCCACCTTTCTTATTTGACAGTGTTTTAAATAAAGCCCTGATGTTTAATGCCTTTAAACAAGATGCCCCTTTATCAGAGCTGGCCTTGGTCCCTGACATATACTCAGTATACACTTGGCGTTATTAAATGATGGGTAGTCCTTCTGTCCTCATTCATTTATCCATCCATTCATATAATGTGTAGTTAATAACTATGTGCTAGGCATGAACTAGGTGCTGGGCATGCAAAAAGGGGTCAGACTAACAGAAATAGACTTTTGTCCTCAGAGGGATGATGGCCTTGGGGACCCCAGGTGAAGTGGGTCAGGTGCTCAATTGCAACAATGCTGCAAGTCGAGGCTACAATGAAAGGACTTTCAAACAAATGGAATCTGTCACACATTTTGGTTTATATCCCAGGTACCTTGGGTGTCTGTTGAGTGAGAGAAAAGGAATGGCCCTATTTTAAGGAGAGGAAAGGTTTGTTTTTAAGAGAAGGCGCTGATGGATCCTGTGGTTTAGCAAGGAAGAGTGGAGGCTAATTAGGAGATGAATGAGAAAGGCTGGTGGCTAAGATTGGAGTGGTTTTAGGGGAGAAATGGTTTGAAATGGAACCTGTGTTAAGGGGAAAGTTATAGGCTGTGGAGGTGGATTGCATGTGGAGCTCAGGAATGGGAGCCCACTTTGGGTTGAAGCAAAACCTGGAGGGGATTCATGATACAGGGATGATTCAGTGTCATCTGGCGCTTACTGAGTGGAGATGTCATGAAAGGAGGGGAAATCCAGACAGGAAGCTCAAGGTCAAGGTCCATCCTGCAGGCATAAATTTATGTCCAGCCATCTGCATTTATGGACTGGATCCATGGGCATGGATGGGTAAAATTGCCAAGTAGAGAAAGGAGACATCTGAGATTCCTTTGGAATTGGGCAACAGAAGAGGGTTTGTGAGAAGAGTAGACAGCCAAGGAGAAGGGACAGTTAGGAAATGCAACATTTCCCAGCCAAGGAAAAATATCACCTTGACTCTAGTCCCTTAGAGGATGAGGTGCTCACAAACGTATCTTCTTCACCCTGAATGTGAGATGCACTGAGGGAAGTAGGATTCACCATTGCAGACGGCCTCCTGGAAGATGATGGGGCAGCTGCAAAGTCAGCAAAGACTCTGTATCAGGTTTGATGACATCAAGAGGCGTATACAGGGCCAGGGACAGATACGGAGAAGCCTGAGCAAGTTCAAGACACTTTCTCCATCTAGGACCAAGGGCTATGAGCCAGAGACGTTGTGAAGAAAGAGGGAACCAGGAGGAGATGGGAAGCTCTTTGGAAATGTTGAGAATATGCAGTCTAGCTGTGAGGTAGGAAAGAAGAAAATGTCCAACATTAAGGAGGTGTAGCAAAATAAGGGAGAGGGGATGAACCAAAGAAGAGTGAGACCCGCTGTGAATGCATCCCTTCTAGACACTAAGGAGCTGAAGACTTGGTGCCTTTTCCCGCAGAAATCCTCACCTGGGTGCCCTGTTGGGTCTCGAGCTAGGCAGCATTGCCCTTTCCTGGCATTCTTGTGTTTCTTAAAGAAGCACTAAGCAGTGGGGGTGGGTGTGTCTGTGGGAAGTAAAAGAACAATTAGATGAAGGGAGAAACCAGGGTGAAGGTCCTTGAACAACAGGCCAGGACAGAATGCCTGTCATTGGCTGCGTGGACTGGATTGGAGAAAGCATGGCTGATGCTCCTCCCCATTGGGCTTTTTAGGACTGAATACCAAAGTCTTTGAATTGTGGTCTTGGTGGAGAGTATTGGATATACCATGGATTGCTGAAAGAACAAACAAATCTCTCTTGAAGAAAGTGCAACCAGAGTGCTCCTTATAGGCAAGAATGATGAGGCTTCACTTCACTTAATTTGAGCATGATGTCTGTAGGAATTAATTCCGGGACAGAAATATCATGCTGAGAAAGGTGGAGGGTCAGAAAAAGACAAAAAGACTCTCAGCAAGAGACTCTCAATTGACACACCAACTATCACGATGAGCTTGAGCGTATCATGAGGATGACTCAGCATAGGGTAAGGTTTGCATCTGTTGTTCATAGGGGCACCATAAACTGTAGTCCATTTGATGGCCCTTAATAACAAAAGTACACAGCCTTCAGTATATTGCATCTCAATGTCAAGAAAATCAAAGATTGGACTTACGGGTAACATCATGATAGATGAAGAAACTGTCAACAACCTCCTCTTGTTTGGATCCACAATGGACAACCCTTGGTACTAGCAGTCAAGAAATCAAGAGATGTATTGCAGTGGGAAAGTCTGCAGTTAGGGACATCTCCAGGTTATTGAGGAGTAATGATGTCAATTTGAGGACTAAGGTGCATCTGAGTCAGGCCATGGCCTTTCCAGTCACTTGCTATACCTCTGAGAGTTGGTCAATGAATAAGAATGACAAGAAGAATTGGTGCTTTTGAGCTGTGGTGTTGGAGAAGAGCACTGAATATTCCACGGACTGCCGAAAGAACAAATATGTCTTGTAGATAGTGCAACCAGAGTGCTTTTTGGATGTAAAGATGATGAGGCTTTGCCCCACATACTTTGGGCCTGTTGTTAGGCGGGGCTATTCCTTGGATAAGGATATGATGTTGGGAAAGGTAGAGGGTTGGTGAAGGAGAGAAAGAACCTCGACCAGATGGTTTGATGCAGTGACTGCCTCAGTGGACTCTAATGTGTTAGGAAGTGTGAGAATGGCACAGGACAGAACACACATCTGTTATTTGCCATGGGCTGTATTTGACTCACTGGCACCTAATAACAATAATAAAAGAAAATCCAGAGCGTCCAGGGGGAGTAGAGAAAAGGGTGCTGTGCAAAGGCAGGCTAGGAGAAGCTGGTAAAGTCCTGTATGGCCATAAGCAAAGCCAGCCTTGGTAACTAAGAAGGCTGACCTCAGTCATACTCCTCTAACTCCATAGCTAATGAATCACAACCCAGCCAGGCAGGTGGGCAAGTAGGCTCTTCTAGCAAAGTCCTTGGTGAAGCTCAATCCAGACAGACTTCCTGCAAACTGGTAAGTGATAGGGCCATTAAAGATGGGGGCACAGGTCCTGGTGAGGAGTAGGGGCAGAAAACTTCTGAAACTACTCCAGGGAAAGATATTTGGACAGAGAAATAGATTTTCATGGGGGAAAGGCAGGTGAGTATATGAAAGGAGGGGGCCATGGTATTACAGGGACAATTTTGGCACAGTTCCCCCAGGCCCCATACTTCCAAACCTCATTTGGTCCACCTGTAAAATGGGATGAGGAGAGTGGTCCCCACTTCCTATGATTGTTGTGAGAGTTAATTTTTGTAGACATGAGTTAATTTATGTAGAGAATAATGAAATCAGCCAGACATAGCAGAAGGACTAACTGACATGATTGTGACTCTATGGGCATTGCCCATTTGCCTGAACAGCTCAGATTTTGTTATATAAACCAAGTTTTCCATGATCTGAATCCATGCTGGTCAACAAGTAGGATTTCCAAGTGGTTGAAGGGTTATGTAGGACAGCACCATATTAGAGGCATTTGGTTTGTGTGTAAATGTTGTTGGTTTTACGTGCCTTCAAGTTGACCCTATGCACAATAGCTCTGAACTCTGTTCTATCCTGAACCAATCTCACTGTCTCCAACACACTGACCCCAATTATGCCAGTCACTGTGTCAATCCAATTCATCCGGGTTCTTCCTCTCCTGTGCTGTCCCTCCATCCTTCCAAGCATGATGTCCTTCTTCAAGAACTGGTCTCTCATGGCAATACATCCAAAGTGTGTCAGACAGAACCTCAAAATCCTTGCCTCCAAGAAGCAACTTGATTTCACCTGGTCCAAGACAGACCTCTTGTTCTTTTGGCAGTCTACTGATATGTTGTGTAAAAGGCATCAATTCTTCTATTGTCTTTAGTCATTTTTTAGTTCTCTGGTAGATAACAAGTAATTGTCAAGACCAGGGTCTGGATCAGGTGCACCTTAGTCTCTAGATTGATATCATTGCTCTTCAGCACTCTGGAATGGCCCCTAAGAACAAATTTTCATAATGCAATTTGTCTTTTGATTTCCTGACTGCTGGTGCAAAGAGTGCTGATTGAGTATCCAAGCAAGCTGAAATTGTTAACAATCTCAACCTCTTCCTAATCTATTACAGTGCTGCCAATCAGCCCAGTGGTGAGAATCTTTATTTTCTTGATACTAACTTCATTCCATATTGAAGATTACAGTCCTTGACTTTATGCAGCAAATGCATTCTCAGTTTTACCAAGCAATGGTGTATCATCATCTGTATAATGCAGGTTGTTGATAAATCTTCCTCCAATCTTGATGCCACATTGTTGTTATGTGCCATTGAGTCACTTGTGACACATAGTGACCCTATGTACAAGAGCCCTAAATGCTGTTCTATCCTGTGCCAACCTCGCTGTCTCAAACACATTCATTCCCACCACTCCATTCACAGAATCGATCCATCTCATCGAGAGTCTTCCTCTGCTGCGCCGTCCCTCCACTCTGCCAAACATGATGTCCCTCTCCAAGGACCAGTCCCTCCTTGCAACATGCCTAAAGTATGTCAGATGAAGCTTCAGAAT
>NW_006399791.1:19563413-19566436 GCF_000299155.1 Elephantulus edwardii
GCTGTTACCAAGAGTGTTGACTGTGGAACCAAGTAAACTAAAGCTGTTAACGATCTCAATTTCTTCACCACCCATACTGATGCTGCCAGTTGTCTCAGTGGTAAGGGTCTTTGTTTTCTTGATGTTGAGCTTCAATCCATATTGAAGGCTGCAGTCCAGCCTTCTGAATCAATCTGTTCTGTATATAGATTGAAAAGGTATGGAGACAGGATACTTCCCTGATGCATTCCTTTCCTGCCTTTGAACCATGCACTATTTCCATGATCTATTCTGTAAACTGCCTCCTGGTCCAAGTACAGATTTTGCATTCTTAAGGTTAGACACAATTTGTTGTGATCTACATAGCCAAATATCTTTGCATAGTCCATTAAATTCTCTTCAGTGAGAGTTTCCTCCTGTGTCTCCAGGTAAGTGTTCTTCTACATGAGTGTCCCATTGAGTGTCTTGGATGTCTGAATAGTAGCCTGAACTTCCACAGACCTCACGGACCCCATCCACCAGAGAATACTGTGGACCCCACAATGGACAGGATTTTGGCTCCAGTGTGATTTCTTCCTTCAGGCCCAAGTGGATGAACTTACCTGGAAAGTTTAGTCAGACTCTGTGTTTACTTTGTAACTTTTCTCTGTTCTTTAATTTTGAGTTAGAATTGGTTAGAATCCACAAAAGTTTTAATCTTAACCCTACAAATTCTGACCATGATCAGCCACTGTTCCACAAGGAACATCACCTACACATTATCCTTAGACCAATGTAACTGAACACGAGTGTGCCAAAGGGCTAAATAGCCCTCAGATTTACTTTTGGAAATAAAAGATAGTGGTTGAAATTACCTTTGTCATCTTTAAGATCTAGAATCAATAACTTAGATCCCAAAACCCTTATTTTTTCCTTCAGTGAAACACAAATAGCTATTGGTCTGGTACTCTCTGGTTTCAGTCAAGATTAATCTAACTTTGGCGATAATGGCTCTAGTGCCCCAGCCTCTTCTAAACTAAGCTTGTATTTCTGTTAGTTTTCTGTTGCTGTACTGTTCTAGTTGTCTTTTGATTGGTGATATGGTTTGATAAATTCCACACTGTCAGATCACCTTTTTTTGGGAAGGGGGGTGTGGGGGTGGAGACAATAAATGTAGATCTCTTCCAGTCAGTTCAGTTGGTCACGTGGTTCTTCCTCAGGTTCTTGTCACAACGTGGTGAACACACCCAGGGCCACATCTGTTTGTTAGAATATGTCAGTTGGTATTCCAGAAACTCCTGGGGACTTGTTTTTTGCCAGTTCCTTTAGAGCAGGTCAAACATCCTACTTCATCACCATTGCCTCCTGATCATATGTTGTTTCATGAAATTCTTCTGTGTCAGCCAAGTCTTAATGGTACAGTAACTCTGTATTTCTTCCATCTTTCTTTCCTCCTCCCCATTCTGTCTTATTTTGGGGATTCCTGGGTTATGGAACAGTCTGCCCATGGTGGTGTTTTGTACCATCAAGTCAGAATTGACCCAAAAATGAGGCAGTTAATAGAATGGGAGGAGATTGCTCATCCTTCTCCCATGGAGCAGCTGGTGGATTTGCACCAAGTGCCTTTGGGATTGTAGTTCAGCTTCTTAATACTAGGCCACTGGAGCTCCCTACTTGACTTACTGTTGCCTTATTTACTTTGTTTGAAACAAAGCACACTACTCATTACCAATGAAGACAGAGTTGTCAAGTGAATAATTTATTATCAAATCCATTTCATAAATACAATGCTTAATGATTGATGTTTTAACTTCTTTATCAAACACATGATCATATGTTGATCCCATCAACATTATGGACTACACCTTTCACAGTAAGTTGCTTTCCTGTCTCCTGCAATGCTTACATAGTTGTTAGGTGCCTTCCAGCCAACTGCAACCCATAGTGAAGCTCTGAACAACAGTTCTGAAACCCTTCCTTATCTTGTACCGCTCTCATGATCTCTGGCATGTGTAACCCTAGTGTTGTCACTTTATCAAACCGTCTTGTTGAGGGACTTCCTCTTTTTCCAATGACCCCCTCCACCTGTAATAGCATGAAGTCTCTCTCCAAGGATGGAATATTTCCTGAAAACGTCCAAAGTCAGTAAGAAGGTTCACCATCCTTATCTTTCCAAGGAGCACTCGGGTTCCACTACCTTTATGACAGATTTATTTGTTCTTTTGAAGTCTCATGGTATCTTCAGTTATCTTTTCCATCATCACAATTCAAAGCTATCCATTCTTCTTCTGACATCTTTATTCATTGTCCAACTTTCTGATGCATAAGAAGTAAATGAAAATACCATAAATTGAAGAAGGTGCACCTCGGTCTTTAAACCAATATCATTGTTCTTCAGTGTTTTGGAGAGGACTTTGACAGCAGATTACCCCATTGCAACATGTTCTTTCATTTCTTGAGCACTGTTACCATAGGTGTTGATTGTACATCAAGTAAAATTGTTGACAACTTCCATCTTTTCTATACCTCTTAATGATGCTGCTTGTTGATCTGGTACTGAGGTCTTTTGTTTTCTTAATATGAGATGTAACTCATACTGAAGGCCATAGTCTTTTTTTTAAATTAAATTTTATTAGTTTTAATGAACATTTACAGAGATTTGGGGTTTTCATTCATTCGTTGTTGCACGATTTTCTCTACCCTCCTCCCCATTTCGTTGTTCCCCCCCCCTTAAAAGTCTGTTTTAATTGTCCAGTTGCCACAGTGCTTGTTAAAGCCAGTTTTGATTAATCTCCTTTGTCAGTGTGTCCCTTGCCATTCCCTATCACACCCTGATTCATAAGGAAAAGCAGACAGCGTATTCTCTCAGCTACTTCATGCTGGAAAGGGACGCTGTAGGTTTCAGGGTGAAGATCTTCTCTCACTACTCTAAAGGGCCCCTTTGGCAATAGGAAACACATAGACTATTACGGAGATTGATTTTGGAATTTAGATGCACTTTCATCAATTGTTCTTAGCCGTGCATGTTCATATCCTTGAAGATGTAACATGGAAGTGTTGCAGCC
>NW_006399791.1:19566686-19569747 GCF_000299155.1 Elephantulus edwardii
GCATGCAAGGCAGAGGTGAAGTAAGGAACTGCTTATGAGGTTTTCCGTCAATTCCAACAACTAAGAATATTCTACAGTAAACACTTCATTTTTTTAAGTCTTCTTGTAATCCTGATGTTACATTCTTTGTTTCATAATTCAGTTTCTCGAACAATTTGTTCAGCATACAGATTGACCAGGAATGAAGAAGGAATACACCCTGACACATACCTATTCTGATTTTAAACCATGTAGTGTTCCTTGATCTATTTGTACAACTGCTCCCTAGTCTAGATAAAGGTTTTTCATGAGTACATGTCCAGAATTCTCCTCTTCTCAATGTTAACCATAATTTGTTATGATCTACACAGTTAAATGTTTTTACATAATTAATAAAACAACAAACACCTTTCTAATATTCTTTCCCTTCAGTCAAGATCCATCTGACATCACCAGTAATGACTCTTATTCCGAGGCCTCTTCTGAATCTAGCATGAATTTCTTCAAGTCCCATGTTGATTCATTGTTACATTTATGTTTTCATAATCTTCAGCAAGATTTTATTTACATGTGAAATTAAAGATATTGTTTGATAATTTCCATAGTCTGTGGAGTTACCTCTTTTGTAGGGGAAGGGATTAGAAACAAATATAAATCTCTTCCAGTAAGTTATCATGATTCAAAATGAAGAGAAACAGCTATAAATATCCATTAATAATTAGAACATGGAATGGGTGAAGTATGAATCAAGGAAAATTCGATGTCATAAAAAATGAGATGGAACCCATAAAGATCAACATCTTAGACATGAATAAGCTGAGACAGACTGTTACTGGCTATTTTGAGCTAGATGACTCCACGATTTACTGCGCTGGCAATAATAACACACTGAAGAGTAAAGATGTGGTGCTATTCATTGTCAAAAAGAACAATCCAAGACCTTCTGAAATACAAGGCTTTGAGTGATAGGATATAATCTATACTGTAACAGAGAAGTCCTGTTAATGCAACCATTATTCAAATATATACAACTACCACCAAAATTAAAATAAATGAAGAAATTGAGTAATTCTATCAATGTTTGCCATCTGAAGGTGCTCAAATATACAATAAACAGGCATGGATAATAAGTGACTATGCAAAGAAAATAGACTGTGTGAACCACAACAAACTGTGGCTAACTCTGAGAGGAATGGGAATCCTAGAACTCTTGATTGTGTTTGTGTGAAACCTATACTTGGTCCATGAGGCAATCATCAGAACAGAGCAAGGAAACACAGCATAGTTCAAAATTGGGAAGGGTGTATGCCAGCGACACATCCTATATTCATACCTTTTCAATCTATATGCAAAATGGATCATCTGGGAGGCTGGGCTCTATGAGGAGGAATGTGGCACCAGGATTGGAGAGGGACTCATCAGTAACCTGCCTTATGCAGATGACACAACCCTGCTTGCTGCAACTGAGGAGAACTTGAGGCATATGCTGCAGAAGGTCAAGGACTGTAGCCTTCAATGTGGATTGAAGCTCAGTGTCAAGAAAGCAAAGACTCTCACCACTGGCTCGATTGACAGTATCATGACAAATGGTAAAGAGTTGAGATTGTTAACAGCTTCAGCTTGCTTGGCTCCACAATCAACATCCTGGGTACCAGTAGCCAGGAAATCAAAAGATGAATTGCATGGGAAAAATCTGCTGTCAAAGACCTCTTCAGAGTACTGAAGAGCAATGATGTTAGTCTAGAGACTAAGGTGCACCTGATCCAGGCCATGATCTTCACAATTACTTGCTATGCATCAGAAAGCTGGACAATGAATAAGAATGATAGAAGAATTTATCCCTTTGTATTGTGTTTCATGAACTGTTAGGAGTACAAACAGGTTCGTACCAAAGAGGGTGAAACCAGGCTGTTCCTTGGAGGCTAGGATTTTAAAGCTTTGTCTGGCATACTTTGGACATGTTGCAAGGAAGGACCAGTTCTTGGAGAAGGACGTCATGGTTGGGAGATTGGAGGGACAGTGCAGGAGGGGAAGACTCCTAATGAGATGGATTGATTCAGTGACTGGGTTTATGGGGGTAGGTGTGTCGTAGTTGGTGAGATTGGCACAGGAGAGGGCAGAGTTTAGGGCTGTTGTACATAGGGCTCCTATGAGTCACAAGCAACTCGATGGCACATAACAACATCATTAATATCATATGCAAATCTTTCTGATGAGTATGATAAAAAATGGAATAGTTCATTGACAGGAAACTGCTAGAAGTTTAAGCTGTATTTAGAAGAAGCCATGTAGTAAGGAATATCATTGCTGATATCCAATGAATGTTGGCTGAGAGTATAAAATACAAGAAAGATGTTTGTATTTTATATTTTCTGTGCAAAGGCATTTGATACTGGGGATAATAAATTATGAATAACTTGAATGGGAATCCTAGAACACTTAAATGTGGTTATGCAAAACTTGTACCTACACCAAGAAGCTGAAGAGAACAAGGGAACACAGTACATGATTTAAAATCAGAAAATGTGTGTGCCAAGGTTGTATCCTTTCTCCACGCCTATGAAATTTTTATGTCAAACAAGTAATTTGAAAAGCTGGAATATATAAAAAAGAATGTGGCCTTGGGATTGGAGGAAGGCTGATTAACAACCTGTGTTATACAGACGGCATAACCTCGCTTGCAGAAAATGAAAGATTTGAAGAGCACTTACTACAGAAGATCAAAGACTGTAGTCTTCATATGGATTACGTCTCAACACCAAGAAGACAAAAGTCCTCCCCACTAGACCAATAGAGATGATAACGGGAAATGGAGGAAAGATTGAAACTTTCAATTTAATTTTACTTGGATTCACAATCAATATTCATAACAGCAGAAAAGAAATCAAAAGATGAGTTGCACTGGGAAAAATCTACTGTCAAGGATTTCTCCAACCTGTTAAAGAACAAGGATGTCAGTTTAAAGACTATGGCACACCAGATTCATGCCACAGACTTTTCAGTTACTTCCTACACATCTGAAAATTGGACAGTGAATAGGATGACAACAAGAATTGAGGCAAGAGTGTGGAATTATGCTATT
>NW_006399791.1:19570697-19588468 GCF_000299155.1 Elephantulus edwardii
CCAAGTATAGGTTTCGCATTAGCACGATTAAATGTTCTGGGATTCCCATTCTTCTCAGAGTCAGCCACAGTTTGTTATGATCCACGCAGTCAAATGCTATAGACTGCCAAAAAGGCAAAGAATAGACAAAGTGCAACCAGGTTGCTCCTTAGAGGCAAGGACAGTGAAACTTCACCTCACACACTTTAGGCATGCTTCCAGGAGGGTCCAGTCCTTAGAAAAGAACTTGGAAAGATGGAGGATTCGAGAAGAAAAAAGATCACCCCAGCAGGATGGATTGACACAGTAACAGTGGTCTGGACATAGCAGAGATTGTGAGGATGGGACAGGATGGAAAAATGTTCAAATCTGTGGTTCATAGGGTGACTATGAGTCATAGGTGACTAATAATAATAACAAGACCTAATAATAACAATAACAAAATTCTGTGTTGGACTCCTAAACCCTATATCAGATATGGGTATGATACAGTTTAGTGTTAAATTTTTCAGTTGTGTTAATAAGACCATTTTAAGAAATATCCAAAACCCAATCACTTTTGAGTTATATATGTTTTTTTTTTGTTTTTTTTTAAAGCAGACACAGCAATAAATGCACATAGGGTTGAGGACCATTAGAAACAGATTCCAGATGAGGGTTGTCTGTAAACCAAATTACCAAGGAATGCTGGGGACCTCTACAGGAAGTACTTGACACAGTCAAGGTCTGAAGGCAGGTCTGCGAGGAAACAAACAAGATCTGTTCTTTACAGATTCTTCTAGTATTTCTGTTACAGCAAAAAAGTATGTCATCCGTCTAAGGAGGGTCCTTTCCCAGACATTGTGGTTGAGATGAGTGGAAGGGCAATTTATATGGAAAGACTCCTGTGATAGGATTAGTTGTAGAAAATTGTTTATTTTGAAATTATTTTACAAACTGAAGAAGTGTGTTTGCCTACAAGTTAAAAAGTATAAGCTTGGGATGAGCCTATTTGGCTGAGAGAATTTACCTCACCCTCTAGGTGAATCCTTGCATTGCAAGGCCTGTGTTCACTTGGAAAACAGTTTTGCATTTCATGGACTTGAGACCAAAGCGATGAAGAACACCTAGGCTATTTAAAAAATGTGTTTGCTCTAGAAGATGTGGTTATAAATGCGTGCTCTGAAAACATTCCTGAGGATGACATGAAAAGAGTTTGGCAGCCAACAGAGGCCACCCCGTTCTAGGGCCTTAGAGCTTCAGTGCAAAATCAGCTTTACTTTCTCCTTCCACATCCTGTCATCTTCTCTGTCAGAGAACACAGTCCTGTTTAGTGCCCTATGATTTTGACTCACACTTCTGTTATCCTCTGGATGCAAGAACAAAGGACACTTGAGCTTTATTTCTCTCTCTCTCTCTCTCTGTGTGTGTGTGTGTGTGTGTGTGTGTGTGTGTGTGTTTTCCTTCATATTGTAGATTAAACTGGATTTGGACTGTCTAGGAAAAGAGAGATGCCCTTGGTGAGCATGTCTGGGAAAGAGATTTTTTTGTTTTATTGTCCCATTATTTTATTTACTTTGAGCATTTAACATTCTCAAGAAATAACCATGTAGAAAAGAAGTTTGAAGTCCAGAAAACTCTTTAGGATCTTCTGTCACATATTGTATTTGAATGGTGATAGATTACTGGTATGGTACAGAACTTCCAAGCTCCAAAAATTCTGAAGGAGATTTTAGAGCCAAAAATCTCTTATACATTCACTTACTTTTCTCTTTCCATTCCTTGGCATCTACATTGTGCATCATTACTAAATGGAAGAAACCAAAGAAAAAGAAAAATTAAGGAATTTGGCATCCAAGTTATTGATTCTAGAACTAGAAGATGATGAAAGTAATTTCAACCACTTCTTTTATTTCCAAAAGTAAATCTGAGGGCTATTTATCTCTTTGACACACTTGTGTTGGGTGACATTAGTCTAAAGATAAATGTGTGTGGGTGATGTTCCTGGTGAAAAAGAATAGTGGCTGACCATGGTCAGAATTTGTGGAATTAGGATTAGAAATCTCAGAGATCCTAAAATCAATTCTAACTCAAAAATTAAAGACCAGAAAAAAGTTACAAAGCAAAGGCAGAGTCTGACTTTTCTTCCCATCCACTTGGGCTTGAAGGAAGAGATTGTACTAGAGCTAGAATCTTGTCCATTGTGGGGTCCACAGTATTCTCTGGGGGATGGGGTCCATGAAGTCTGTGGACGCTCAGGCAACCCCTCAGACAACCATGACACTGGATGGTTGTAGTAATGTAGGAGCCCACTAACCTGGAAATACAGGAGGGAAATCTCATTTAAAAGAATTTCATTTCTTGATAGAATTTGCCAAACACACCTATTAGGAGAGGCTTGTACAATGTCTAAAGATACCATCTGGGAAGAGTACAGGAGTTTCAGAAACAAGGTTGCCCTTGTTCTTTTGACTGTCTACGGTTTAGTCAATACAACTGGCTCAGTGACTCTTAAACTTCAAGTCTAGATCAAGGATCTAGATGAGTTAGCAGACAGAATATTTTGCAAGAATGTTTTTTGAGGATATTCTCGGAAAAGAATTTTGAACCACTTATTCATTTAAAGGAAGGTATGTGTTTGTGTGTGTGTGTACACAAACGTGCATGTGTACATGTATACAAGTGTGAGTGTGTACATGTGTATGTATGTGTACGTGAGAGTGAAGTTCTTCTCTTCAACAAAAGCTTTGTATATACCACTACCAGTAATGAAAGTAGTGGGTTGATTCCTGGTTCCAGCTTGAGTATGTAAAGGACAAGAAAAGTGGCAGCTAAATGTCAATGGATAAACTGAAGGAAGGCGGCTACTTTGTACGAATAGCAGAGCATCTTGGAGTGAAATATTTCAAAGTGTCTACAACATTTCTTGTTCCCAGCCACAATGAATGAGAGTTCCTATTGCTCTATATCCTTATTAATGCAAGATATCGTTGTTGTTGTTGTTAAGTGCTATCGAGTTGCAGACGACACATGGCGACCCTATAAACGAAAGACCTGAGCACTTGTATAATTTTCATTATTTCTCCAAGTCCATAGGGTTTCCGGAGGCAAGCTATTTCAGAAGTGGAAGCCACTCCTGCTTCCAAGCTTGTTTAACTAGGGGGAGCTCCACCAAACACTGTCCACCAAGGGTAACCATTATTGCATTTGATACATCAGTGTCACCGTGTTTATCATCACAGCAAAGATTTTATAGGCTTTAAATTTCAGCCTTTCTACTAAGTATTTAGTATCATCTTGTTCTTATAACTTGTAATTTCCTAAGAGCATGTGATACTTACTGTATCAAAAGATTTTTTTCATTTCTGGGTCTTTTTTGGAAGTGTCTGTTTAGATGGTATTCCTTGTTTTAATACTTTTTCTTTTACTGAGTTTTAATTTTTTCATCTTTTTTATGTAGGTCTTTTATCAAATAGCATACATTTACTAGAAATTGACAGGCTTACTAAAATATGTATGTAAATGCAACAAATGTAGAATAGTCAAAACAATTTGGATAAAGAACAAATGTGGATGCTTTAAAGACTTTATAAATCTGTAATAGTCAAAAGAATGTGATGTCAGCATGAGGGTAGAAAATAGAGATCAATGAAATACAGAGGGAGGCATAGAAATAAATCTACCCATATTTGATAAATTCTTTTTTTACAATGGCAAAATACATTAATCAAGAAAATGATAAATTCCTCCCAAGACCTATAACTTGAATCAATATATTACTTGAGAAGTTCCCTTCCCAGGGAATTCCATGGCCACAGAGGATTTTGCAGAGAGGAAGAAAAAGAAAGACAAGTTTTTCTTCAGGTGAGCTCCTGTGAGATGGAACTCCCAGCAGCCCCAGGACAGATAGAACAAATTCATTCCCAAGATACTCCATAGACACTGAAAACTTTGCTTCTGCAGGACCAGAGAGGAAGGAACAGAAGTAGGGTGGGTTCTCCTAGAGTTTCTTTTTTGGGTCGGGTCCCAAGCTGGAGTGATCTCCTTGGAAGCCCCAGAACAAAGACAGAGCTTGTTTTATTCCTGATTGGCTCTACAGCCACAGACAACTTAGGTGTGGGATCAGAAGGAAAGGAACAGAAGCAAGTGTGTTTTCCAATTCATGTCGAGTGGGCTTCCCAGCAACAGTGAACATTCGCACCAGTTGGAGGAGCAAGAGGAAAAACCAGAGGCATCGTAGTGAAAACCTTGCAACACAGTGGGCCCTTCACTCCAGCAAACTTAGCCATAGGATCAGAGAGGAAAGACCACAGGCAGGATTACTTACCCTCCACTTCCCTACTGGAGTATTAAGCTCCCCAAATGGAGCAAGTTTCCTCATAATCCTAGGGGCCAGAGAAAGATTCAGGCTGGGTGAGTTGCTCTTCCCTCCTCTGGAGCAGTGAGCTCCCCAGCCAAGGTTGTCAGGCTCAGGGAAAGAAAAACTCTATCACAGCAATGACACAGAATAAGTAGACTATGTCACACCCTACACAAAACTAAAGTAAGATATCATGCCCCCTCCAAAAGTGATCAAAATATAGAATCAATAGTTTTCCTAAAACTGGAAAGTCTGATAAAACTTTCTGACACAGAATTCAAAAGAACAATAATTGAATATTTTCAATGGATGAAAGAAAAACCTCAGAGATTGCAGGATTCTGCAAGTGCTGGTGGCCTAGTGGTAAGAAACGATGCAATTCTGAAGGCACATGGTTCGAGGCTGCCAGCTGTAGGAAAAGAATGGGCCAACTCCTCCTGTGTGATTAACTACCTCTGAAAACCCACCAGAGTGTTAGCTATGGTTTGGTTCTGACTTTATGGTACTGAACTAAACCAAACCAGGAAGAACTTAAAAAAAAAACCAATTCTAGTTAGTGTAGATAAATCAAATGATAAATTAGAGACCCTAGAAAAACAAGAAACAGAAATACAGAATATTAGGATCGGTGTTTCAGAAGCTGTCAACATGTTGGAGGGACAGATAAGTGGAATTGAAGAGATGGAACATAGAATCAGTGAAATAGAAGATAAAGTTCTCAATACTGATATAATAGAGCCAAAAAACAGAATCAAAAAGGAAGGAACATGAAGAAAGCTTTAGAATAATGTGGGACACCATCAAAAGGAATAAAATGCACATAATTGGAATTTAAGAAAAAGAAAAAAAATAAAGCACTGAGAAAGTTGTGGAAGTTACTAGAAGCAAACTATCATGAGAAAAGAGAGAATATACATGCAAGAAGCTGAGAGTATACCATAAAGAATTGATCCAAAATGAAAAACACCAAGGCATATCATAGTCAAATTCACCAGAATCAAAGACAAGGAGAGACTATTGAAAACATTAGAGAAAAATGTAACCTATAAAGGAGAACAAATAATAGTAAATGCCAATTTCTCAACAGAAATCATGTGAGCAAGGAAAGAGTGGAAGGATACATATTAAACACTCAAAACACACAACTGTTAACCAAGAATACTACACCCAGCAAAACTGCTCAACAAATATGATGGATAAGTCAAAATATTCTGAGAAAAGTAGAAGCTAACAGTTTGCAAAACCAAGATCAATGTTGCAGGAAATAGAGAAGGAAGTCCATCTCACAGAGATGTCACAGGAAGAAGAATTGATCAAAGTAACTAGCAATAACACCCAAAAAAACCAAAACACAAAAACAAAAAAACCCAACAAAAGAGTAGTAATAATACCTTGTCTCCCTGTAATTACACTGAATGTGAATGATTTAAATGCACCAGTGAAGATAAAGAGTAGAAGATTGGATGAAAAAATAAAGCCCATCAATATGGTGTCTACAAGAGACACATTTGAAAAGTAAAGATCCAAAAATAAAAGGGGGGAAAATTGCTGAGCAAATAGCAATCAGCAAAAAGCAAGAGTAGCAATATTAATCTCCAACAAATATATTTAAGCATATAAACCATCACAAAGGACAAGGAAGGATGCTATATAATGCTTAAAGTGTCAATATATCAAAGAGGACATAACCGTGCTATCAATGCACCAAATGATAGAGCTGCAAAGTACACAAAGCAAATGTTAACAGAACTGAGGAGGGTGGGGAAAGAATCACTAAGATAGTTGCTAGTAAAAGACTTCAAGACACCATTTTCAAGGAAAGATAGAACTATCAGGAAGAATCTCAAGATGCTAAATAATTAAGCTTCATAATCAACTAAATCAGTCTCATGTACAGGCTAACATATCCTCCCAAAATTTCACTTTACATTATAATACAAAGTGCAAACAACATTCTCCAGAATCGATAATGTTTTAGGTGACAAAGCAAGCCTCAAGAAATAGGAAAAAAAAATTGAAATAATACGACGTGTTTTCTCAGACTACAATCCTACACAATTAGAGGATAAAGGAAAAACCACACACACATTTGGAACTTAACAACACCCTGCCTGAATCTGAGTGTGTCATAAAAGAAATAAAAGAGGAAATAAAGTTTCTTGAAACAAATGAGAATGAAAATATGACCTACCAGGATCTTTGGGAAACAGCAAAATCAGCACTTACAGGTCAATTCATAGATATAAACAGACACATCGAAAGGGAAAAGAGAATGAATACAGATAATTTAACTCAATATTTACAACAAACAGAAAAAGAAGACCAAGAAACCTGACAACCTCTAAAAAAAAAAAAAAGAAAATTATAAAAATCAGGGCAGAAATGAATAGAAAACAGAAAAACAATTGAAACTATCACAATACCAGGAATTGGTTATTCAAAAAGAGCCAGTAAAATCGGTAATTCACTAGTAAAACTAACAAAGGAAAAGAAAAGACAAACAATTCAAATAAGCATTAAAAGGGGTGAGATCACAACAGAACCAAATGAAATAAAAAGGTTAATAATGGAATTTTATGAAAAACTAGAACAAATACTTAGAAACAACCCACCCAAACTGATACAGATTGAAATAGAACACTTGAATAGATCCATCACAAAAGATGAAATTGGATATGTCATAAACAACTTCCTATAACAAAAACAAAAAAAAATTGCCTGGACCAGATATTTTTATTAGTGAATTTTTACCAAACATCCAAAGAAGAGCTGTCACCACTTCTACATATAGTATTTCAGAAATTATATTAAAAAAATGGAATATTCTCAAACTCATTCTATGAAGCAAATATATCCCTGATTTCAAAGTCAAGTAAAGACAACACTAAAATAGAAAACTAAAGACCAATATCTCTCATGAACATAAATGAAAAAGTTCTTCAACGATATCTTGGCCAATAGAATCCAATAGTACATTTAAAAATTCATTATGATCAAGTGGGATTCATAACAGTTTTGCAAGGATGTTAAGTGCCATAAAGTTGTAGGTGACTCATAGAGATCCTATGAACAAAAGACCTGCACACATAAACAACAATGTAATTAATCACATTAACAAAGCAAAGAACAAGAACCACATGATCCTATTAACTAATGTAGAAAAGGCCTTTTATAGAATCCAACACTCCTTCCTGATTAAAACACCCAATAGAATAGGAATAAAGAGGAATTTCCTGAATATAGTGAAAAGTATATACAAAAACCCAAGAGCTACCATGATTCTCAATGGAGAGAGATTGACGTTATTCACCTTGAAAACAGGAATTGGGCAAGGATTTCCACTCCTATTCAATATTGTACTGGAAGTCTTGCTGTTATTATGTGCTGCTGAGTCACTTGAGACTCATAGCGACCCTATGTACAATAGCTCTGAATCCTGCTTTATCCCATGCCAACCTTATTGTCTCTAACACACCCATTACCATTAGCCCAGTCACTGAATCAATCCACCTCATTGCAAGTCTTACAGAGATCAATAAGGCAAGAGAAGGAAATAAGAGTTATCCAAATGGGCAAAGAGGAGGTAAAACTTTCTCTATATGCAGATGATAGGATTAGCATACTTGTTGTTGTTATGTGCTGTCAAGTCAGCTTTGACTCTTATCGACCTTATACACAATAATTCTGAACCCTCTCCTATTCTAAGCCAATTTCATTGTCTCTGATACACCTACTCCAAGTATCCCAGTTACTATGTCAATCCATCTCATCTGGAATCTTCCTTTCCTGTGCTGTCCCTCCACCCTTCCAAGTTTGATGTCCTTCTCCAAAGACTACTGCCTCCTAGTGCCCAAGGTATGTGAGATGGAACTTCCAAAGTCATTGCCTCCAAGGAGTCACATGGTTTCAACCTCTCCAGATGAGTTCTGTTAGTTCTCTTGGCTGTTTGTGTTATGTGCAATACTCTTCTCCAGAATCACAACTCAAAGGCATCTCTTCTTCTTCCATCAACCTTAGTCATTGTCCAGCTCTTTGATCTATAGTAAATAACTGAACTTAGAAAATCCTAAAGAAAATCCAATAACAACAGCTAATCACAAGGTGAAATATATAGGAACAAATTGAACCAAAGACATAAAAAGACTACTAGAATACTAGAAGAGTGTCTCTTTATGCTTTACTGACTATACAAAGGCATTCGATGGTGTGGATCATAACAAATTATGGCTAACATTGAAAGACTGGGAATTCAGAACACGTAATTATGCTAATCATCAAGAACAAGGAACAAGAGTTATTAATCAACAAGTAGATACACAGGCTGACAGGTAAGATTAACAGTTATGTGTAGGCATGTGAGACTACATGCAAGACCACGTATATTAGACAGATGATGTTTCTACACACCTTATCTGCACTATAAAGAGATTAATGACGAAGTAGAGCAAATAGGAGACAAAATTATGTAAACTCCTTCTTAACAAATGACATTGAGGAAATTAATCATTGGGCCTTGGAGCTCAGAACCACCATTGCATCTGACATTAAGTTCAAAGGTCATAACATAGTCGACAAATTCAGTGTTATACATAGTATTCACTGAGTCCTGAGGCCAAAAGAGATTATGAGTGACCATTTGTGATTCAACTACTAGTTATTTCCTGTCTGGAGCAAAAAAGAGTGAAGAAAAGCAAAGACTATTATTTCAAAGGATTGCCAAAAAGCCAAAGCAGAGGGAAGAATTCAAGATATTAAAGAGCTGAACAGAAGATTTAAAAAGGCAGAGCAGGAAGACAAAGTAAAATATTACAAAGAAATGTGTAAGGAGCTGGAGTCAGAAAATCAAAAGGGCAGAACTCAGCATTTCTTAAGCTTAAGGAACTGAAGAACAAATTCAAACCTTGAGTTGCTATATTTAAGGATGCTTTTTTGGGCAGAATATTAAATGATCCAGGAAGTACTAAAAGAAGATGGAAAGACTATACAGAGTCATTGTACTGAAAGGAATTGGTATACCGAAGAATTTCATGAAACAACATATGAGCAAGAGCCTATGGTGATGAAGAAGAAGTTCAAGCTGCTCTGAAGGAATTTGCAAAATTAAGGCCCCAGGAAGTGATGGTATACTAATTGACATATTTCAACTAACAGATGCTGCCCTGGATATGCTCACCAAGTTGTGTTAAGAAACCTGGAGGACAATCACTTGGCCAACTTACTGGAAGAGATCTATATTTGTTCCCATTCCAAAGAAAGGTGATCCAACAAGGTGTGGAAATTATCTAACAATATCATTGATATCACAGGCAAGCAAGATTCTACTGAAGATTATCCAAAAACAACTGGAACAGCACATCAACAGAGAACTGCCAGAAGTACAGGCTGGGATTAGAAGGGGTCATAGTACTAGGGATATTGTATTTAATGTTAGATGGATCTTGATTTAAAGAGGGAATACCAGAGGAATGTCTATCTG
Organism: Elephantulus edwardii; assembly: GCF_000299155.1. NCBI lineage: Eukaryota > Metazoa > Chordata > Mammalia > Macroscelidea > Macroscelididae > Elephantulus > Elephantulus edwardii. The sequence continues at coordinate 19,580,492 of NW_006399791.1, forward strand.
TGTTTTATTGATTATTCAAAGGCATTTGACTGTGTGGATCACAGCAAACTCTGGCTGCCTCTAAGAAGACTGATAATCCCAGAACACTTGATCGTGCTAATGTGAAACCTGTACTTGGACCAAGAGGCAGTTGTCAGAACAGAGCAAGGAGACACTGTTGTTCTTGTTATGTGCCATCAAGTCACTTGCAACTCATAGCAACCCTATGTACAATAGCCCTAAACTCTGCTCTGTCCTGTGCCAGTCGCACTGTCTCTGACACTCCCATCCCAATTACCCCAGTCACTGAATCAATCCACCTCATGGAGGACCTTCCCTTCCTGCACTGTACCGCCACCCTCACAAGCATGATGTCCCTCTCCAAGGACCAGTATCTCCTCACAACATGCCCAAAGTATGTTAGATGGAGCCTCAGAATCCTTGCCTTCAAGGAGCCACCAAGTTTAACCCTTTCCAGGATGAATCTCTTTGTTTTCCTAGCAGTCCATGGTACCCTCAGTACTATTCTCCAGCACCACAGCTCAAAGGCATCAATTCTCCTTCTATCCTCCCTAGTTATTGTCCAACTCTCTGAAGCATAACAAGTAATAACAAAGACCATGGCCTGTACCAGATGCACCTTAGTCTCCAGAGAGACACCATTGCTATTCAGTACTTTGGAGAGGTCTTTAACAACAGACTTTCCCATGGCAATACATCTTTTAATTTCCTGGCTACCGGTGCCAAGAGTGTTGACTGTGGAGCCAATGAAACTAAAGCTGTGAACAATCTCAATCTCTTCACCATGCATCCTGATGCTGCCAATTGGCCCCATGGTGAGAATCTTTGTCTTCTTGACATTGAGCCTCAATCCATGTTGGAGGCTGCAGCCCTTGACCCTCTGTAGCAAGAGCTTCATGCCCTCCTCAGTTTCAGCAAGCAGGTTGTGGCATCTGCAGAACGCAGATGGTGGATAGATCTTCCACCAATCTTGACCCCACATTCCTCCACATAGAGCCCAACCTCCAGGATAATCTGTCCTATCTCAAGGAGACACTACATGGTTCAAAATCAAGAAGGGTGTATGCCGGGGATGTGTCCTATCTCCATACCTTTTTAACCTTTATGCAGAAGAGATTATCCTGGAGGCTGGGCTGTAAGAGGAGAAGTGTGGCATCAGAATTGAGGAGATTCATCAACAATCTGCATTATGGAGATGATACAACCCTGATTGCTAAAACTGAGGAAGACCTGAGGTGCTTGCTGCAGAAGGTCAAGGACTACAGCCTTCAGTATGGATTGAGGCTCAATATCAAGAAAACAAAGATTTTTCACCACGAGGCCAATTGGCAGCATTAGGATGGATGGTGAAGAGATAGAGAAGGTTCACAGCTTTACTTTGCTTGGCTCAACAGTCAACTCTCTTGACACCAACAGCCAGAAAAGTAAAAGATGTATTGTGATGGGAAAGTCTGCTGTTAGAGACCTCTCCAAAGTACTGAAGAGCAACGATGTCTCTCCGGAGACTAAGTGAACCTGATACAGGTCATGGTCTCTGCAATCACTTGCTATGTGTTAGAAAGCTGGACAATAAGTAGGAATGATAGAAGGATAATTGATGCCTTTGAGCTGTGGTGCTGATGAAGTAATTGAATGTACCATGGACTGCTAAGAGAACGAGCAAGTTTGTCCTGGAGAGGGTCAAATAAGGCTGCTCCTTGGAGGCAAGGATTCTAAAACTTTGTCTGTCATACTTTGGATATGTTGTAAGAAGGGACCAGTCCTTGGAGAGGAACGTCATGTTTGGGAGGGAGGAGGGACAACGCAAGAGAGGAACACCCTCTATGAAGTGGATTGATTCAGCCACTGGAGTAATTGGGGTAGGTGTGTTGGAGACAGTGAGATTGGCACAGGATTGAGCAGAGTTTAGGGTGTTGTACATAAGGTCACTATGAGGCACAGATGACTCGACAGCACGTAACAACAACAATATGGCCTTAATAACAGAAAACTTCATGGTGTGCTGCCACCCTTTGATGGTATCACAATAGAAGATCCCCAGCTGAATGAGAGGAAATTGTGGGTAAAAAAATTAAAATCACCAAAAAAGACCAGGTAGGACTTCAGACATTTTGATCAACATTTGCTTTGCAATTTCAAATGCTGATGCATGTGAAAATATATTGACAAAGATAACTAAGATAACAGGCTAGATAAAAAGTAAAATTTTTCTCTGCAACAATGCCCAGTCTCTGCATCAATGCATGTTGTCCTAAGTTGTGTTAAAGGAAATTGGAAAATTTTCACAGTAAAGTCAGCACATTTTTCCCCCTCCCAAAATCTATGCTAACAGGCATTATTTATTTTTTTCATTCTAGCTTTCTTATGTATAAAGTTAATGAATTTTATCTGGAACTACTGCTCCTGCACAGATTTCACTGTACAAATTTCTACAAGAGCTTTATTTCATAATTATGTTACTTATTGCACAAGTAATACATAGTTAAAACATTTAAAAATGCCGATAAAGGGAAAATTGCCTTAAATACACTTGTTACAAACTACTCAGAAATACACATAATCAAGATCAGAAAATTAAAAAAGAGTTGTTGTTGTTGTTGTTGTTATGCACCATTGAGTCACTTGCGACTCATAGTGACCCTATGTACAAGAGCTCTATACGCTCTTCTATCCTGTGCCAACCTAGCCATCTCAAACACACTTATTCCCACCTCTCTAGTCACAGAATCGATCCATCTCATCGAAGGTCTTCCTCTCCTTCGCCACCCTTCCACTCTGCAAAACATGATGCCTCTCTCCAAGAACCAGTCCCTCCTTGCAACATGCCCAAAATATGTCAGACGAAGCTTCAGAATCCTTGACTCCAAAGAGCATTCCGGCTTCATCCTCTCCAGGGCAAACCTGTTTGTTCTCCTAGCAGTCCATGGTATATTTAACACTCTTCTCCAGCATCACAGCTCAAAGGCATCAATTCTCTTTCTATCAACCCTATTCACTGTCCAACTCTCTGATGCATAGCACATAATTGCGAAGACTATAGCCTGGATCAGGCACACCTTAGTCTCCAGTATGACATCATTGCTCTTCTGATCAAGAGACGAGGTGCACTGGGGAAATCTGCTGTTAAGGTCCTCTCCAAAGTGCTAAAATGTTGTCAGTCTAGAGACTAGGTGCACCCGATTCAGGCTATGGCCCTAAAAATTACTTGCTATGCATCAGAGATCTGTATAATGACTAAGGATGACAGAAGAATGGAGGCCTTAGAATTGTGGTGCTGGAGAAGAGTATGGAACATACTATGGATTGGGAAGAGAACAAACAGATCTGTCCTCGAGAGGGTGAAACAAGGCTGCTCCTGGAGAATAGCATTTTGAAGCTCCGTGTCACATACTTTGGGCATGTTTCCAGGAGGGACCCGTCCTTGGAGAAGGACACCATGCTTGGAAGGGTGAAGGGACAGCACAGAAGAGGAAGGCCCCGGATGAGATGAATTGACTTAGTGAGACTGGCTCAGGACAAGGGAGGGCTCTGAGCTATTACACTTATTGCTAAGAGTTGTGACTCAATGGCACAAAACAAGGACAACAACAACAACATAATTATCTGATAGTAACTAGTGAAACTCTTGAGACCATGGTCCGTAGTTACCCTTCAAGCCAGGAACTGAACTCACCTTGGTGATTCAGATTTCATCCAAACAGTAGACAGATCTATAAAGTTTAGAACCATCAGCCATACAAGGCGGCACTTGCCAAGGGATAAAGTGCGGAAGGCAAGAAGGGATAAGAAAGATGAGAAGATAGAAACGGGGAAGTGGGAAGAGTGCAGTTCAAATGTGAGGGTTATAGTCAATATTTTGAAATGTAATGTGTATGAATTACTTAATGGGAAGTAAATTTTCTTCATAAACTTTTGCTTGAATAACCATAAAAAGTTAATAATAAAAAAAGCATTGGGGGGAAAAAGGGTTGGGGAAAATTAGAGTAGATTTGGAAATACACACACACACACACACACACACACACACACACACACACACACATATTCAGGCTGCCCTTTTTAATTTTTGGCACTCTATTAGGAGAGACAAGAGATTTTCAACACAATACTCCATGTAACTCTAAGAATAAAAATTAAACTTGATCAACGAGAAGTTTGTACAGAAGAATAAAGGCTTAAATTTCTTGTGGCCACTTGGCAAAGGTAGTGATTATGCTGTATTTAGAAATTTCAATACAAGTGAGATCATTGATCAAAAGTGGAATTGAGTCAAGAAATACTTGGGTGGATAAATTGATAGGCACTTCATGCTGACTAAGTGCTATAGAGAGGAAGAGTGATTTCCAGGCAGTTTCTGAGCTTGCAGCGCGAAGTTTGGGGTAACTGAGGAGAGGCCAGTGTGTGTATCATCACCCCATAAAGTACTGTCCAGAAGGGGCCAGGTACACAGACTGTTCTCATTATATATTCTTTCCTTTTCCTTTCAAATGTGGAGACAAGTGAGTTTGACATTTATTATTTGATTGGAATTTAAATGAAAATGGCTACGTTTTTGGTTGAAATTTTAGGCTCATTGTGTCTGGGCCGCCTTTAGCTTGTGAAGCAGGTAATGCTAAAGTCGTTTATAGCATTGACTTAGCTCTGCCATTTTCCAAGTGACCTAACAGGTCCATGGCATAAGAGTGGTAAGAAATTGTGCTGTCAATGCAAAGGTGCACAGTTCAAATCCTCCATCTGCTTCATGGGAGAAGAGAGACAACCTCTTCCCATGCAATTTACTGACTCCTCCTGACCCAGGGCAGGGTCAACTATGGGCCAGTTCTCACTCAACAATGCATAATAATGACAACAGCAAGGGGGACATGATCAAACGTAAGACCTAAGGATGATGCCATTTTTTGAACTTTAGGTCAAAGTTGCAAGTAAGAGGATTTGCTTTTGTTGACAGCAGTACCCTAGCCTCCAGTGTTTCTTGAGGGAACTGTTACTGTCAGTGAGTCCTTTACACACAAGCCTTTCTGAATGTGGGACTGAATTTAGTGATTGCATGGTCTCTGCTTCACCATCCTTTGCAGGCAGGAAAACAGCTTTGTGTTCTGCTCAGACTCCCATCTTTAGTCTGATTTCTACCACTCAGGATATTCTTCAGCCATACTCCAGATCTACTGGTGGAGGGTAAGTACCAGGCAAGCCAGACTGGCATGGCTTACTGCTAGTGTTTCCTTAAGTAGATACACCACGCTTATTCGGTTGCTGGCTCCTCCATTTCTGTCAGGGATTGCACATTCAAAACTGGAAAGAACTGTTTAAAAGGAATATACGATTAGGCATTATTTGTATGACAACAGTCCTGAATAAGAGGTACATAGCCAAGTGGACTGGTGGGAGGAGGGAGGAAATTGTTGCAACAATGAATGAACATTTTTTTTAAGTGAACTGAAGGGTAGGGAGGAAAGTGTGAAACAATGATTATTTTTTGTTAAGGTGAACTACAGGTGGTAGGAAGGAAAATGTGCAATAATGAATGAATGAAATCCAATTTTTTCTGTAAACTTTCATTAAAAATCACAATAAATAATAGCTAATAGAAACATTTAATAAAAGGTTGAACAATGACTAAGGATGACATTTAAAAAAAAAAAAAAAAAAATAAACATAAAAAAGGTTTTGATTCCACAGGAAGATGCCCTGGATTTGGGAGAGAGACAAATGTCAAATATGAACTTATTAGAAATCAAATAAGAACTTCTTAGAAGCAGAGTCTTTGAGGTGCTGACAGAACTGAAATTGTTTACCACAGATTAGTAAGTAAGTAAGCACAAGTGAGATTCAGCTTACCTCACTTACTGCGTAATTCTACATTGCGTGCAGTCTCATTTCAAGTTGTTCCTCCCAGATGTTTCCATCTCAGCGCCCTGTCTGGGACGTGGGCATGCTCTTGTCTGCAGTTGCCACTCACCTAACCTGATAGGGAGAGTCACCTCCTGTTAAGCAGCACTCTGCACTGTGGATGGAAGGCTGACTCCTGCTGGCAGGCGCTGGGCCAGTGGGCGAGTGAGTACATGAAAGCTCTTGAGCGGGTTTCTGGGGCCCAGAGAACATGCACTGTCATGGGGGAGGCAGGGAGGTTTTAGCCCCATTGCCAATTAACCACGGCCTCTGATACCATCCTGCACCAGGTCCCATCACCTGGCACTGCCTGCAGGAGTGCTGATGAGAAGCCAGCAGTGGTGCAGGTTGAGGGGTCTGAGAAAGCCAGAGACTGGGGTGGGGGCTGGGGGGTGGCTGTAAGGGGAGAGGATGGAGGGAGGGAGAGATAGGAAGCCACAGTCCCACTCCAGCAAAGCACTTATCCCCCAGAGGAAAAGTGGTTTATAGTTTTGCGTCAAATCATTCCCTTAACCATGGAGAGGGAGATGATTTTCTTAAGGGGAAGTTGGCAACATTGGAGAAAAAACCGTTTTGCGAAATAGAAAGTTCTGTTTCTTCTAGGACAGATGATCATGCCAATTTTGGTGGCAAGCTCATCTATACCAGATGTCATCTCTACTTACCTTACTGGAACCCTTTGCCACTGAGTCAGAACTAACTCATAGGTGACCAATCAGCAACTTTCTGAGGCAAGGAAATCTCATGGAGGGTTACTCTTCTTTCTCATGTGGAGCCACTGATGGATATAAGCTTCCAGAGAGGTAGGACTTTGGGGTAGCAGCTCAACTCCCTCTACACACACTAAGCTAGGATGACAGTTACTGTAAAACCCTTGGAATCTTCTCTTTCTGTCAGTAATTGTTACCAGCTATCCACTCGTCATCCCTGACTCCCGTTGACCCCATGCCCAAGGGGTTGGACTGCGTGAGCCATAGGACTTTCATTAGCTGGTTTACAGTTACAGCTATCCAGACCATATTTCCTAGTCTACATTTGTTTGGAATCTTGACTGAAACCTACTTAGCATCACATGCTAGCTTCCACTGCTAGTGGTGGCTTCCTCTGATAGAGGATGACAGATGTGCATGAGATACACTGGTCAGGAATGGAACCCAGGCCTTCCACATGCAGAAGGAGAGAGAGAATTCTGCCACCGAAACCACTGTTCTCTCAGCCGTTGGTTGCTGAGGACATGTCATAACTGGAGCCTGTGCTTCATTTGGAAATTTCACACCACCCAACTGGAACAAGCAAAATAAGGCATATAAAGTTAACAATGAATAGCAATGATTGCAGCTCGAGAGAGGTATGGTCTACCTTGTGCTTGTCTGGCCTTAACCTTGCGTTAATCTTTTGCTAGTGATTTGAGGACAAAGGCTGATCCAATATGGTTGATTAGTGTCACCCCCCTATAAGACCACAGAATGTGCTAAACTCCAAATGCTTCAAACTTTCTTTCCATTCTCTGCAAAAGAGACCAGCCAAAGAACTCCCTGTGAATTAGTTGAAATCCCTGGTCATTACTTTCTATCTAAAGCAAAATGCATGTTACTGGTCACCATGTCATCTTTACCAAAAAAGGAGGAATTTGAATCATTTGAGTCTTATTTCTTTGGCCTGATGCTAATTAAGATTGAACTGCTGACAATGTCCAGAGGAAGGTTCACTGTTCACCCAAAGACCATGTCTCTGTGGTTGTTTGAATCCACCAGTGGCTCCTCTCTTGTGGCCTAGTGGGAAGAAATTGTGCTGCTCACAAAAAGGCATGTTTTTCCAATCTAAGCACCTGCTGCAGAGGGTCAAGGACTGCAGCATCCAATATGGATTGAGGCTCAATGTCAAGAAGTCAAAGATTCTCACCACTGGACCAATTGGCAGCATCAGGATGGATGGTGAAGAGACTGAGATTGTATACAGCTTTAGTTTGCTTGGCTCCACAATCAACACTCTTGGCACCAGTAGCCCTAACAGCCATGGGAAAGTCTGCTGTTAGGGACCTCTTCTGAGTACTGAAGAGCAATGGTGTCTCCCTGGAGACTAAGGTGC
>NW_006399791.1:19588823-19596191 GCF_000299155.1 Elephantulus edwardii
AGTGCGATTGGCACAGGACAGAGCAGAGTTTAGGGCTGTTGTACACAGGGTCACTATGAGTCGCAAGCGACTTGACGGCACATAACAACAACAACCATCTGCTCCATGGGAGAAAGATGGGCAGTTTCCTCCTGTATAATTTCCTACCTCTGAAAACCCACTGGAGTATCAGCTATGAGTCAGTCAGTTCTGACCTGGCAGTACACAACAACAGTGGTGGTTCTGCAGAAGAAAGAAAGATGGGCACTCTTCTTCCGTGAGACACCCCCAGCCCCCTGAAAATGCACTGGAAGGTCAGCTGTCAACTCTAAGTCACTTGCAGCTCCACAACAACAAAGAGAGAGGAACAGGGGGGAGTTAATAAAATACTTTGTACGATCTCATTGATCTTCACAAAACTCAAATGAAATAGTTATTGCCTTTGCCCACCTATTTAATCTGACCCAATGACTGCACTTTTCTTTTTCCACTCAGAGGGAGAGAGATGGCAGTCTTCTCTCATGTGATTTACAACCTTGGAAATTCACTGGAGGGCCTGCTGAGTCAGAAATGACAATAAGAGAGAAAGTGAGAGAGGAAAAAGAAGAGGGAGAGGGAGAGGGAGAAGGAGAGGGAGTGAGAGAGAGAGGAAGAGGCTAAATCATATGTGTATGGTAAGGACATAACTGAGATGTGATATAACTTAAACTTTCTGAATTCCCTGTCTCTGGTCAAGGCACAAAAAGATTTCCCCTTAGTGTCTAGTATCTGTCCCCACGGATCGTGACTCAGGACCATCCTAATTTACCCAGCTTTATGAAGAGACTCTGCTTTCTACCAGTGCTGGATACAAACATATATAACAAAAATGATTTGCACTCAAGGGAGATGAGTCTGGAGCTACAAGAGTGGAAACAGCCAGGGCTGTAGCAAGACTATCCGTGTTGTTGTCATTAGGTGCCTTTGAGTCAACTATGACTCATAACAACCCTATGGGCAATGAGTCTGAACCTGACTCTACCCTGTGCCGTCCTCAACATCTCTGACACACTCGAGTCCACTATTCAGTCACTGTGTCAATCCACCTTGTTGAGGGTCCTCTCCTCCTTTGCCGACCTCCCACTTGTCCAAGTATCATACCCTTTCCCAAGGAAGGGCCCCTCCTAACAACATACCCAAGGTATGTGAGAGCAGGTTTTACTATCATTGTCTCCAAGGAGCACGGCAGCTTCATCTTCTAAACATGAGGGAAGACTCATCATCTGCAGATCTTTTCAGAGAGAAAGCAGAATGAGGTTGAAGCCACAGCTTATGGTAGGGGCTCTGCAGGGAGGAATCTAGAGTCAGTAAAGTGGAGCCAAACTGAAAAGGGACCTCTGTGGCAGGGGGCATGTTTGGACTTTAGCAAAGTGAGGAGCCCTGGCAGCACAATGTGAAATGTACCAGGCCACTGACCAAAGGGTGTTAAATCCACCAGCAGCTCTTGGGGAGGAATTAAAGACAGAAAGTCTCCTCTGTGAAGATGTATAGCCTCAGAAACATGATGGTGGGTCACTAGATGTAGGTGAGTGTGAGATCACTGCATGGTACAGATGCATAACACTCTCAACACTAACTGAAAGGTTGAAGGTTTGAGTCTACCCAGAGGTGCATGGAAAGAAAAGCCTGGTAATCTAGTTCCAAAACATCAGCCATTAAAAGTCCTGTGGACACTCTCTTCTGCTAACAGCATGCATAAGATTTGGGCTCATCTGTCTTTTCAGGAGTCCTTTAACCCTCTTCCCTTTTCTTTCTTTATCATGGGGATACCTTTTACTAACTATGCCTCTTTTTGCCTTAATAAAGCTTTTCTAACTTGTTTTGCTAACACAATGTATATGAATGATTACATAAAACATAAAGTACATGTACAAAATATGATGTATATGAATTATTGCATGCAAACCAATAAAAATCTTATACAGTACAAGTCTGCTGTGATACAAGTGTGATACAAGTCTAACAGTAACTCATTAACTGATTTGTTGTGATATAGGTAAGGAAATGATTGCATCACATCAGTGTTTAAGAAATTCGTTTCACCATATTTCCCCACTACACAGGCGTTAAAAAACTTTCTATTTAATTTCTGTGGCTTTTTCTTATCACTGATCCTGATCTATAGCCCAGCATGTTTAAAGTTGTCTGTTGCCTTCAAAGATAGAATGAAATCCCCAGCTGCCTGGAAGGCCTGCAAGTGGGTTGCTCGGTGGAGGAAGAGGCTGGACAAACACCAGGCTGACACTAGCCTCAGTGTCTGACGAAGCCAGCTGCTTTCTGCAGAGTTGGATGAGATCTACCTCGCCACACTTGAGCTGTGTTTTGTTTGCCTTGCTGTGTTGTTAGGTGTCATAGTGACCCTGTGAACAATGGATCTGAAACTTGGCATTTCCTGCACCATCCTCATAATTTCCAATATAGTCGAGCCCATTGCTCCAGTCACTGTGCTGATTCATCTCACTGAGGGGCTTCCTTTCTTTGGTTGACCCGCAATATATTTCTCTCTCTTTCTTCCCCTCCCCCATTATTTAACAAATGCTTCCTACATGTCTAGAAAATCTACTGTAAGCACATAAAGGACTTTTGGATGTTTGTTTCTATTTTAAAAACCCTCAAACTCACCACCATCAAGTTGATTACAACTCCTAAGGACCCTTTATTGAGTTTCCAAGACTGTTCATCTCACTAAGAGCAGACTGTCCAGCTACAGAGCACCTGGTGGATCCAAACCACCAGAGGTTTAAACCACCACAGCTCACTGTGGACTGCACTATCAGAACACTTCCTTGGTTTCCATCTGACAGCCCACTGTAATGATGCACCAAAATCATCTGTAAAGACTTGGAAATCCTCTCCATGTGTCCCATTAAGTTTCAGGCATCAAGACCTTGCTTACACTTGACAATTATAATGCCCCATGTGCAATACAGTAACTCTGGATCATTTTAACTGTCTCTCGGTTTGCCTGCACAGCTCACAGCTTTGTCGATTCTGAGATGGTCTAACTATGCATTTCTCAACCATGCTATTGACATTTTGTGAATTCCTTGTTGTAGAGCCATCTTATTCTTTGAAGAATACTTGAAGCATCCTTAGTCTATCCAACAGATAAAATGTCAAAGTATCCCTGGAGGGCAGAACTGCCCACATTGAGAACCACTCATCTTACATGTATTTGAGCCCTTGCTACATGGCTTTTAACAAGTTACTGAAGCTCCAAATCTCCAGTTTATTCATCTTGAAAAGGGAGCAGGGTAGTGGTGGGTCTATTGCTAGACCATTGCCCTTGACTTTGCCACATTGTAGGGCAGGAACAAGAATTTAGGATGTAATAGTCTATCCATAAGGGGGTTAGTTAGTTTCTTTGCAATTCTACTAGATTTAAATTTAGCAGATTCAGTGGCAGAAATTGAGAAATCTCACTACTAGCAAATAAGAAGGAGTGAATGCAGTGTATGTCTTTGGGGGCCAGAGATTGCTGAACCACTTAGACCAGGACCTACAGGAGAGTAGTAGCCGCTGCAGCAGCAGAGAACCAGAGACCTGACATGAGATAATATGTCTTGTGACAGCTGCCGCATGGAGCTAAAGCTAGAGACCTTCACTTAAGCTTGCTAGAAGACTGGGGAGGGAGTGTGTGGGAAGAAGTGGAGAGATGGGATATGCCATAATTGGCAAGATGAAGAGATCATTGTGACACTGGCCTAAATCCACAAGACCGAAACGAAAGGACTTGTTAATCATTCTTCAGAAGCTGTACTGAGACATTATGTTCTGTTGCCAACCTCAACTGTAGTTTGTTAACTTCCTTAATAAACTTCAAAATAGTAAGTATGTTTCTGTGAAGCCCATGTAGCTATTGCAGTGGATTTTGGATACAGCAACACAGTAGGACTGGTATTAGAAATTAGTAGAAAGAGAGAGCAGGGGGACATGTCTGACCTCAAGGGAATTGGTTTTGTGTTGTGCTTGGTGTTGATGGGGATAGTTTCCTCTTGCGGAGTTCAAAGAGCACAGATATGTGCATACTCTATTCACTCTTTTTACAGAAGCCCTGTCTCTTGCTTTCAATATAGCTGTTGTGAGACTTTGATTAGATGCTGCTGATGTGGTTAATTGTCATTGAGTCAGCCTCCAAACTGGAGTGGCCTCATGCAGACAGGTACGTTTTATTGGATTCCATGTTTCCATTGGTTTATTTTTTTAATGTATCCTACTTGATCTTTCTTCCTAGTTATTCGAGTCTGGAAGTTCTATTTAAATTCATTCAGCATCATAACAACACACAAACCTTCATTAACAGATGTGCATGAGGTGCATTGCCCAGGAATTAAATTCTGGTCTCCTACATACAAGGAATGAATTCAACCATTGAATCACTATGACTCCCTTAAATGAAATAGGCCTGGTCTCAGAAGACCCTAATCTAACTCCCACACCTGCTCAGCATTTCACAGTATACGAATCTCCTCTACCATTCAAATAGTCCTTTAGGGCCTATCCACAATGAAATTACTGAATTGTTGATGTTGTTCTGTGCTGTTGAGTCACCTGTGACCCATAGTAACCCTATGTACGGTAGTTCTGAAGCCTGCCCTGTCCTGAGCCAGTCTCACTGACTCCAATACATCTAACCCCATTTCACCATTTACTATATTAATCCATCTCATAGAGGGTCTTTCTCTCCTGTGCTATCACTCCATACTCCTGAGCATGATACCCTTCTTCAAGGACTGATTCTTCCTTGCTAGGTGCTCAAAGTATGTGAGGTAGAGCTTCAAAATCCTAGATTCCAAGAAGAAACTTTGTTTCACCCTCTCCAAGATAGACGTGTTTGTTTTCTTGGCAGTCCATAGAATGTTCAAAACTCTTCTCCAGAACCACAATTCAAAGGCATTTATTCTTCTTCTGTCATCCTTAGTCATGGTCCAGCTCTTCGATGCATAACAAGTGATGGTGAAGACCAGGGCCTGGGTTGGGTACACCTTAGTCACTAGACTGGCATCATTGCTCTTCAGTACTCTGGAGAGATTCCTGACAGCAGACTTTCCCAGTGCAATTAATCTTTTGATTTCCTGACTGCTGGTGCCAACAGTGTTGATTGTGTAGCCAAGTAAGCTGTAATTGTTAACAACCTCAGTCTCTTCTCCATCTATCATAGTTCTGATGTTAAGCTTCAATCCATATTGAAGATTATAGTCCTTGACCTTCTGCAACAAGCACTTCAGGCCCTCCTCAGTTTCAGCAAAGTTGTGTCATCTGCATAACGTAGGTTGTTTATGAGTCTCCCTCCAATCCTGATACCACATTCCTCCTTATAAAGCCCAACTTCCTTAAAGTACATAAAAGTATAAAGAATGGATTATATAAATATAATATTTATATTATAAATAATATAATGTGTGTATCTCTTCTTTGTTTGAGTCCCTGGATCATGAAAATGGCTATCATACTCAGCTGCTAATTAAAAAGTTGGCAATTCAAGTGTATCCAGAGGGACTTTGGAATAAAGGCCTGGCACTGATTTCCTAAAAATTAGCCTTTGAAAATTCTTTGGAACACAGTTCTACTGACTTGTATGTGGTCACCATGACTTGGAATGGACTCATTGGCTACTGGCTTTTTTAGAAGTGAAGTTTGAACCCACACCTTCAATGGAAACCAGAATCCTCAGTTGGAGGAAGTGAAACTTGAGTCTGGCACCTTAGACCACTTAGCCATCCTGACACCTTGTCACGGCCTTTTTAAACCTGCTCTTTGCATTTTTGGTCTTTGAGCATCCCTTTTGACGTGGTAGCCTGTATGTAAGCTGCTCACTGGACCCAGAGAGTGGACCAAATCCTGGTCAAGTTAATTTGGACACAATTAGTTGCCCACCTTCATCATTCTTCCTTACATGCTTCCTACGGATTCTTTACTAAGCCTTGTTTTGTGCCTCTATTGCCTCCTCCTCTGGCTTGCTCAGTACACAAATGGTTAAGAGCGCTTGGCTTGACTGCCTCCATAGTCCCTGCAGACCACACTGGAAAGATCGAATGAAATTGATAGCACTAACGTTCCATTTCTCAAATCCCCACAGAAAGAGTAGCTGGGCAGCTAGAAGGAATGACCCTGGAGAAAACAGCTGTCAAGGACAGCTATTGGTTTATCTTTCATGGAAAGAGAGACGTAATGAATTCTAAATTAAGAGTAACTCAAAGCAGAGCAGTTTAAAAGGGCTGACTGTACCAACAGGCGCTTTAGAAATACTGATGCTGCCTTGCCTGCACTAGGTCTCGGGATGACCAGTCCCTCTGGGCATGATTGACTGAGCATAAAGAAGGGTGCTTGTGCGCCTTGAAAATGAGCCCTTAAAGACTCTGGTGCCTGAAGACACAGAAGCTGTCAGTTGAAGCAGTCCACTGGCCAGCTGGCTGCATCAGGGACTCCATGCCTCAGGATCAATTTCAGGACCAGCCGCACTGCTTCCTTGGGTTCCTTTCACTGCTGCTGTCCTCCCCTCCATCCTGCTGGAGTTTATGGTTTTCCTAGAACAGCAATTGATTTTCCTTTAACAGGGAAGTTTAGAATCAGGGGTTAGACTTCAGATGGCTGAACCAGAATAAAAACCTGTCCCATCCATTGTTTGAATGTGTGATCTTGGGAAGTTTACGGTGATTCAGATTCTTAATATGTAAAATAGGGACAAAATAGTACTTATCTAAATGAGTTTCTTCGAGGATTGGAAGTGATGTATGTTGAAAGAGTTATCCAGATTGTAGTTTAGAGTGCTCAAAGCTTATTTTTAAGAGAGAACACGAAGAATCAGACCACTGAAGAGAAGTGCAGAACAAGGACCTAATCAATGTTATGCTGGCCCCAAGAACTCTGTTCCTTCCTGAGATCAAACCAAATGCTGTTGAGAAACTGACTTATGGTGACTTCAAGTGTCAAAGCACAACAACGCTCCCAAGGGTTCTCAATGGCTGGTTTTTCAGGCATAGAGCACCAGGTCTTTCTTCCGAAGACCCTGGAAGTGGATTTCAACTTCCAGTCGTTGACTTTGCAGCCAAGCGCACTGACCATTTGTATCACCCAGAGACTCTTTTCTTAGACTACAGCTGCCCAAATCCAAGGTACAAAGTAACCAAATAAATTGGACTATCATGAGAAGACCACAGAAGATTGTCTTAGAAAGAGGTCCCTAAATTAGTTACCTATGTTCATAAGGTCCTCCTCAGTTTCAGCAAGCAGGGTTGTGTCATCTGCATGACGGAGATTGTTAATAGATCTTCCACCAATCCTGATGCCACAATTCTCCTCATAGAGCCCAGCCTCTCGGATAATCTGCTCTGCATACATGTTGAAAAG
>NW_006399791.1:19599206-19604577 GCF_000299155.1 Elephantulus edwardii
GACGGCACATAACAACAAGAACAACATGCTCATAAGGGCCTAGCCACCTATACTGAAAAACTAGAAAGATGAAAAAGAGAAACGTCTCCAGAGAATGAAAGGGATAGGTGTGACAATCCAGTGATTCCAAAGAGATGTATTAGTCCAGTGAGGCTCTCTGGAGCCTTCTGTGGTCTATTTGTCTTTGTGATTGAATTCTGTAACATTCTCCTTTACCTTTATGATATGATCCTCTCTTTTCCTCAGGACCAAAGCTCCCTGAAAACAAACACCAGTGTTTAGAAAGAGAATTTGGATGGCAATGATTCTTTTTTGTTTTTGATTGAGATTATTTTCTATTTTTGTGCATATATGCAAAGTAAAAATTAATAATTACTCTTCAAGATCCCAAAAGTCTGTTAAAATATGTGCACACATATCTTTGAATCTGCTGTTTACTAATAAGGTTGTGATGGTCTTTCTTATAAAGAGTTGTGATTTTTAAAAAATTTATTCTATTTCAATTATGAACATTACTTTTACCCCCTGCTCCCTCCGTCCACCCACCAAACTTTGCAGCCCTGTGATTTTCCCTCTTCCCTCCCTCCACTCTCCTCCTGCTTTTCTTCCTATTTTTATATCTATACACATCTCACTGGTTATCCTTCTGCTTTAACAATAATTGTTTTATATAGAAGCATGATGTCCCTTTCCAAGGAACATGTCCAAAGTATGAAAGATGAAGCTTCACTAGCTTTGAGTCCAAGGAGCATGCTGGTTGCCCTTTCCCCATGACATATCTGTTTGTTTTTTTGGCAGTCCATGGAATATTCAGTAATCTTCTCTAGCACCACAACTCGAAGGCATCAATTCTTAGTCATTGGCCAGCTCTTTTATGTATAGCAAGTAATTGTGAAGACCATGGCCTGGATCAGGCATACTTTAGTCTTCAAGCACGCACCATTGTTCTTTAGCATTTTAGTGAGGTCCCTGACAGTGAACTTATCTTCTGATTTCCTGACTGCTAGTACCAAGGATGTTGATTGTTGATCTAAGCAAAATGGAATAATTGTTTCAATTCTTTCTCCATCTATCATGATGTTAACTGTCGGTCCTGTAGTGAGGACTTTTGTTTTCTTGATGTTGAAATATAATCTGTACTGAAGGCTGTAGTCCTTGATCTTCTGCAGCAAGCGTTTAATATATTCTTCACTTTCAACAAATAAGGTTATGCCATCTATATAACATAGGCTGTTGATGAGTCTTCCACAAATCCTGATGCCACATAGACTCCAGCTGCATGAATTATTTGCTTAGCATGAAGATGGAATAGATATGGAGAAAGGATACAACTCTGACATACACCCTTCCTGACTTTAACCCATACAGTGTTCCCTTGCTCCATTTGGACAACAGCTTCTTGGTCTAGATGTAGATTCCATGGAAACACAATAAGTGTTTTGAGATTCCCATTACTCTCAATGTTAACCATAACCTATTATGATCCTCACAGTCAAATGCCCTTGCATAGTCAATAAAATACGAACAGATTTTATTCTGGTATTCTGGCTTTCAGCCAGTATCAGCCCAATTCTATTTTACAAAAGTGGAGATGAAGAATTAGTGAGATAATTATATATGGTCACACAGCCAGTGAATGATAAAAATAAGACTTGGACATGAGCTACCTGACTCCTTAAGCTATTTTCCCCTCTGGTAAGTTCTTCTGTCTTCTGTTTTACTTTGGTCTAAACTCTATCAATAAATAGACGTTATTAACCCCTGTTGAACAGATAATTTTCTTATATTTCCTTAGTTTTATTTAAATTTCATTTCCTCTTGTAGAACAGAATTAGAATCTAACTCATTGCCATCAGGTTTATCTAGACTGGTAGTGACCCTATAAGACAGAGTAGAACTGCTGGGTCTCCAGGACTAAAGCTTTTTGGAAGCAGATTGTTTCATCTTTTTCCTGGGCAGGAGGAGTGGGTTTGAACTGCTCATCTTTTGGTTAGCAGCTGAATGTCTTAACCACAGAGCTACAGCAACAACACTTAAAACATTATGATGTCAATCTCGCAAGCTGTCTAGAGGATGAGGCAGTGGCTGAGAATCCCCAGACATTTTGTGTATTTAAAGGTTTTCTCAGCTGTGGCCCAGTGGAAACTACAGCCCCACCCCTGAAAATGCCAATGGCTTTGTGTTTGGTCTTTGAGTGCTTGAAATATTCTGGTAGTTGAACACATGAAATGTTCTTGGTAAAAAGTGTATTAGCTCATTCTTTGAAAACGCATGGCTCCTTGATTGAGATAGATTCACACACTGCTGCCTTTTTATAAGGTCTATAATTTAAAATGGAAATGCTCCTTTACTCTGAAAGGTGAATTGGGATAAATGCCCTATTATTAGCACACATACTACCTTTGGAGTGAAATGATTCATGCGATGATTTCATGCAAATAGAAGCTTAAGAATAATTAGCACAGGTGGCCCATAAGCCCAGGAGCACTCAGTTAATCAGCACCAGTATTCATTCAATTAGATCTTGAGACTGCAGGATGGGTAAGTGATCAATTGCACTTCTTGGCTTGGGAGGCTGAGAATCACACCCTTCTAACATCAGAGATAGATTTTAGATAGGAGCAAAACAAACAGCCATGTATTAAGGATTAAAAAGAAAATTTTATCAAGACAAATGAAAATGAACACTGATTTTGAGTCCACTTAATGATTTTACACCAGTAACAAATTGACTCTTGGAGCAAGTTAGGATAATGAACATTTTTTCACCGAGAAAGAAATTGAGCCATGAGCCACAGTATCTGAAAACGTTTGCGTAGGTTACATGTTTGGGCTTGTCATTACAAAACTTGCTCAGATTCCTTAATCCATAGCTTATCTACCAAACTGCTCAGTTATGCTCATTATTTCATGTACCCTTAACTTATTTTATTTTATTTTTTTTTCCTCCTCCCTCTTAATTTTCTTAACCAAAATGAAACCCAGGCCCAGAAGCAGGTTTGAGACTGAAGATATACTTTCCTGAAAGATGAGGTTAAGGTTGCCAAAGCAGTACTGGGAGAAACGTGTTAAGGGTCTTTTGTTCATGGAGTGCTGCGTCCTTCTTGACTTGATGGCAATCAACAACAGCAACTTTCTTAAAGGGAACTTTGGTGGAGAAGCTCATAAAGATTTGTTCTGTTAACCCAAAAGTAGTGCTTCTCTGACAGTTCAGATCCACTAGTGGTTCTTTAAGAGAAAGTTGGGCAGTTTCTTCAAGTGTGATTTATAGGCTCTGAAAATCGGCTAGAAGGTCAGCTGTGAATTTCTTCTGATTTGATGGCTCTGACTTAACTTTCTTAATACATCTTATGCTCAGTCATCACCTACCCTCTGTGCAGGCTTTTGTGCTGCTATGATGCTGATTATGTTTCAAGAATAGACCAGGAAGAAAGGTCTGGTGATCAATTTCTGAAACTGTCCATAAAAACTGTTTGGACCACAGTAGTCCAACTTGCAAATCATGGTGCCTAGGTGGGTAGCGTTTCATTCCATTGTGTATACATGAGGTCCTCCGAGTTCAGGACCAGTTTGTTGGCAGCTGTCAAAAATAATGTTCATACTAGTAATAGGTATAATTCAAAGTTCTGTATGTCTAAGGCTTTGTGCCAGGAGAAATATTTTAATTTTACAATGAAGCAACTAAGATTCGGAGAACTATCGAAGATTACAAAGCTATTAAAGAAAATGTTTTTCTGTTAATTTCAAGCATGTGGCATAAAAATGATGGCTATCAGGATATAGTTGTACCAGGATAAATGCCAGAAGGAAGCTCCACCACTGCTTTGCATTTGCTGAGTATGTAGCAAGTTCAAGCAGGAATGGCTTACAACAACATATCTATGAGTCCCTGGTGTTTGAATAAGGATGCCGGAAGAATTGATGCCTTTGAGTTGTGGTGTTAGGGAAGAGTACTGAATATTCCATGGACTGCCAAAAGAACACACAACTCTATCTTGGAGGAAGGGCAACTAAAGTACTTCTCAGAGGTAAGGACATTGAAATCCACCTCACATACTTTAGGTATGTCAGGAGGGCCCAGTCCTTGGAAAAAAGACATCACACTGGGAAAGATGGAGGATCAGAGGAAGAGAGAAAATCTTCAACAAGATAAATTGACACAGTGACTGTAACAAGGAGCTTGAACATATCAGAGATGATGAAGGTGGCTGAGAGTAGGACAGGGTTCAGGTCTGTCGTTCAGAGACTCTGTGAGATTTAGTTGATTTGGGGCCCCTAACAACGACAACAACACTAGCCCTGTGGCCAGAGCAATTGAATGTTTGATTGCTAAATGAAAAGTTGATGGTTCAAACTCACCTAGCA
Source organism: Elephantulus edwardii (assembly GCF_000299155.1). Lineage (NCBI taxonomy): Eukaryota > Metazoa > Chordata > Mammalia > Macroscelidea > Macroscelididae > Elephantulus > Elephantulus edwardii. The sequence continues at coordinate 19,603,572 of NW_006399791.1, forward strand.
GCTCTAAGGAGGAAAGTCTAGGCGATCTAGTCTGTGAAGTAAACCCTGTGGGGCAGTAGTTCTCTGTCACCTCACAGAACCTGCACACTCCTTAAAGGGACAATCTCTTCTCACCTCACATCTGCCTCTGAACAAGAATGCATTTCAAATCTTTCAGATGTTTAGGCTTAGGAAAAATGGAAATTACTGTTTGTATAATAAAGGAAGGAACCCTGGTGGCATGGTGTTTAAACACTCAGCTGCTAACTGAAATGTTGGTACTTCAGCCTACCATTTGCTCTGCAGGATGGAAGCATGTCAGTTAGCTTTACTTCCAAGATTATAAAGACTTACAGACTCATAAACATGATGCTATACTTGATGCTACATCACTGTTATAAGGCAAAATTGACTCTATGGCAATGTAGATTTAAAAAAATAATAAAATCACCAAATTGGTTTTTTTTTTTTAAATTTTCAAGTTCTGATTCATACTTTTACCTAGCGATTACTTGAAAGGTGAGAAAAAAAGGTAAATGTTTTTATCATCTGAAAAATTCAATATTGCACAAATAATCACATAGGAGATTGCCCATCTTTCTCCTGTAGAGCAGTTGGTGGATTTAAACTCGGTGCCTTAGGAATTATTTGTAGCACAGCTTCTTGCCACTAGGCCACCAGAGTACCCGTATAGACTACAGTGCTGAAACCTGTCTGAATTCCAGAGAGCTAAGAATCAGGATTAGCACAAGCTGATTCCTATGAAGAGGAGGTCTACCAATCCTCTGCTCTCCCAGGGTTTCATCAATCTTGATACTGTTTTGATGAGAAGCTGTGCTTCTTCCCGAAGGCACGCAGTTTGAGCCCACCAGTTGTTCTGCGAGAGAATGACCAGCAGTCTCCTCCTGTGTCACCAACTGCCCTTGAAAACCCACCAGAGGGTCAGGTATGGGTTAGTTCCAACTCAATGGTGCACAACAGCAACTTCAGCTCCTATCCTATTCTCCCTTGCTTATAAGAACACTCT
>NW_006399791.1:19604762-19641967 GCF_000299155.1 Elephantulus edwardii
GGGCAGGGAGAAAAGTGCAACAATGAATGAATGGAAATCCAAAATCTCTGTAAATGTTCATTAAAATGAATAAAATTTAAAAGAAAAGAATCAACTCAGGGATAACAGAACACAGCTCAGGAGACACGATCGACTTTGTCAATCAGGACAGTTATTTGCTCATTCGAGGCCTCTCTTGTCTTTCTTTTTATTTTTTTTTACACTTAAATCTTTAAACTAACATTCTTTTTTTTAATTGAGATTTTATTGTAAGTTTATAAAGAACTTGGATTTCCATTCATTCATTGGTCCACATTTTCCTCCGTGCCCCCACCCTCAGTTTGTTTTTCTCTTTGGAACATAAGTTCTTTCATTGTTATGAACCCCCTACCTCCCCCCACCCCCAGCCCAAGACCACTTTACTCTGCAGTTTTTATTCCAGACTCCTGTCATACCAATAATACTTAATCATATATGCCTTTTGTAAAGTTCTCTCCCTCATCTGTTTCAGTGCTGTGTACATTATTTATCCCCTCTTTTCTTAGTTTTCTCCAACCTCCCTGTCAGTCTCGTTTTGTAACATTGGCTTTATACAGTATTTTGTCTTTTGGTGACTGAGCTATTTCACTCAGCATAAGGCCTTTCTTTTTCATGATGACCCTTCTCAACTACGTGAGCTCCCCACTCTGTTTTTGATTTCCCTACTGTCCTCCTCTCTGCACTTACTGACCCAATTTGTAAGCAGTAACAGCCTGCCTGATTACTGTACTTTTAGCAGTAGATTTCTGCTGTTGCCACTGGTTCTTGGGATGAGTTCTTTCCTGGGCTGTTTGCCTAGAGGCCCTTCAGGGTCTCTTCCACAGGTCTCTTGAGGCTTTTATAGGTAGATCCTTCTAGGTTTTACCCTACTGGGCAAGTGTTAAAGTTTTTCAAGATATACCATCAAGTGCCTGGAAGCCTGAAAGTGTTCTTTCTGGGAGCTAGCTGCTTTTCACCACGGTCCAGCAAGCCTACTGCAGCTCCCTGTGTCTGTGGGCCTGCAAGTCCTCCTTGACCCCCAGCCACCTCCCTCTGTGGACTGATGTCTCCCACTGCAGTTGTCTGCTGGTCTTGTGGTTGCTGCTGCTGTCAGGCTTTGCTATGCTTGCTGCCACTTCTCACCATTGACGCTGTCTTCAGTGTTACAGCCATCTCCCATAGGTATAGGGGAACATGACAGGGAACGTGGGTCCAAAGATGCACTACACACTCTTCTTGATGGTCTTGAGGTCCTCTCTCCATGATTGAAACTTGCCAATTTCAAAGTATGGCCTTCTTCACAGTACCACAAACTGACCGATCCAGGCAAGTTGCTTAATTCTTTCAGGTGGTTTTATACAGAACTATTTGAATAGTATCTGTTCAATTTGAGCCACCAGAAAGACATGACCTTTGGTTTAAGCAGCTCACCTTAAAAAATATCAAGAAAAAGACAATAGTATAACGTACTGCTTCATACAGGTAGAAATTGTGTTTTTTATAACAGTGGGATATTTTAAAAATATTGATGCTGAGGTCCCCAAACTGCTGTTACTACCTATTCAAATACTTTCTCCTAAATTTTAGCTCTATTATAAAAATAATTATTTGTATTATGTGACTCTTTTAAAATAATTATAATTGAACTTTAATTCTCAGTTAATTATTTTTGTTAATACAGCAGCTTCAGGGAGCTCTAGTGGTTTAGTGGTAAGAAGCTGTGCTGCAATCCCAAAGGCAAGTGGTTCAAGTCGACCAGCTGCTCTGCAGGAGAAGGACGGGCAGTCTCCTTCCATGCGATTAATTGCCTCTGAACACCCACTGGAGGGAGGGTCAGTTTTGGGTTGCTCCTACTCTATGTTATACAACAGAAACAACAACAACATTTTACTGAGACAGGATTCACATACTCTCAAAGCCTCTCATTTGAAGTGCACAACTCAATGGCTTTTACTGTCCTCATTGCGTTGGAGTCAGAGCCAGCTCACAAGCTGATGCTTCAGCATGTTTTAGGAGATTAGACAGTAAATGACACTGGAGAAGACCTGATCACACATATGGAGAATGACAGTAAGTTGCTGAATACTCTCAAAAAAGTATGGTTACACACAGGAATGCACATTTGCTATCTAAAGCCAGGGCTGGCATTAATAGAGGAAGGTTTTTAGCTGAGATATCAGACTTCATTTTACAGACAACCATTTTATTTCTATTTCTTCTAGATTGAGGGATTGCAGGATTTAAGAAAGAAAAATAAGATCAGAATTTCAAATGCATGGAGCACATGCTGATGAGAATCTTGATGAAATCTTTAATAGAAGATTAGACCAGATGCTAACAAAGAACTGTGTGCGCCTTGAGTAATAAGCCAAGAATCTTCTGACTGATCATAGTTTAAATATTTAGTTTAAAAAAAATCTTTAATCTTTTTTAAAAAAATCTTTTGATTAAATAACCATAATTTAAATATTCTAGTATATTATCCTCTTAAGAAATCAAGTCTGATGACTTCTCTTTTAGGTCACAGCCTACTGGTGTTAATTGCTAAACCATGAAGGGAATAGAAAAGGAGTTTTTTTTCCACACAATCAAAAGAATGTCAGCTTGTGGCCCAGGGCCTCTGCAGTGTAATTCATATATTCCATGAACAAAGTACACAAGTTTTCTCCTCTGGAGGTCAGAATCAGAGGTTTAAGATTACAGTTGAACCTAAATTCCAAGAGTCTTACAAAATACAATAACCCTGATGGTTTTGTTTCCTTACAAGGTTACTCTCAGGCATAGGCAATTAAAAAAAATTGTTGGAATGATCTTGGGATGATCTATGAAGGTAAATATATGAATGTACTGGTTTTTTTTAATAGAAGAGTAGTCATTAGGATTTCTGATACTTCTTGGGATTGAGAGTCAACTGAATGATTCAAGAATCCTTAGGTCACTCTATGTTCCCAAGTATAAATGAGACTTAAATGAAAATTGAATACCAAAGTTCAGCCCTGTTCAACAACATGCCTTCTTGCCTTTGGGCAAAAGCTGCCTTATTTGTTTTTAAAGATTGAATTTTGACAAATAAGCCCTGATGATTTTGCAGCTATAAATCATTCTTATGAGAAGACCGCTTGTCTCAGTTTCCTGGTGCTGCTCTAACAGGAATTCCACAAATAGGTGGCTGCAATGAAGACAAGTTTATTTTCTCACACATTCTTGTAGCAAACCTGGAACAAATCCTTCCCCTGTCCTGCACCATCATCATAATCTGTGATGTCCTTAAACACATTACTGTAGTCACTCTCAATCCATTTCAATAAAGTCTTCCCTTCTTCTCTGATCCTCCACCATTACAAGTGTAACATAAAACAGGTGCAGAAACTGAAAGTAAACAAGGAAGCCTTTTGTTTGAAGCTGTTGGGCGAGATTTGATGTCCTGGGCCAGAGAAGGGCAGCAAGGGGCAGGGAAGTTGCATGTGGTGTGGGGGAGAAGATTATGCAGGAGGCTGGGTTCTTTGAGGAGAAATGTGGCATCAGGATTTGAGGAAAACTCACCAACAATCTGTGTTATGCAGATGACACAACCCTACTTGCTGAAACTGAGGAGGACCTGAAGCACTTGTCACAGAAGGTCAATGACAATATGGATTGAAGCACAACTTCAAGTAAACAAATATTCTTACCACTGGGCCAATTGGCAGCATCAGTATGGTTGGTGAAGAGATTGAGATTGTTAACAGCTTTAGTTTATTTGGTTCTATAATGAAAACTCTTGGTACCAGTAGCCAGGAAATTTAAAGACAAATTGCACTGGGAAAGTCTGCTATTAGGGACCTCTCCAAAGTACAGAAGAGCAATGATGTCAGTTTGGAGACTAAGGTGTGCCTGATTCAGGTCATGTTGTTGTTGTTGTTATGTGCCGTCGAGTCACTTGTGACTCATAGTGACCCTAAGTACAAGAGCCCTAACTGCTGTTCTATCCCGTGCCAACCTCACTGTCTCCAACACACTCATTCCCACCACCCCACTCACAGAATCGCATCTAGTGTCTTCCTCTCCTGCACCGTCCCTCCACTGTCCCAAACATGATGTCCCTCTCCAAGGATCAGTCCCTTCTTGCAATATGCCCAAAGTATGTCAGACGAAGCTTCAGAATTCTTGCCTCCAAGGAGCATTTTAGCTTCACCATCTCCAGGACAGACCTGTTTGTTCTCCTAGCAGTCCATGGTATATGCAACACTCTTTTCCAGCACCACAGCTCAAACACATCAATTCTCTGTCATCCCTAATCACTGTCCAACTCTCTGATGCATAGTAAGCAATTGCTAAGACTATAGCCTGGTTCAGACACACCCTACGTCGTTGCTCTTCAGTACTCTTGAGAGGTCCTTAACAACTGACTTTCCCAATGCAATTCATCTCTTGATTTCCTGGCTTCTGGTACCAAGAGTGTTGACTCTGAAGCCAAGTAAAGTAAAATTGTTAACTCTCTCAATCTCTTCACCATCCATACTGATGCTGTCAATTGGCCCAGTGGTGAGAATCTTTGTTTTCTTGATGTTAAGCTTCAATCCACATTGAAGACTGTAGGCCTTGACCTTCTCCAGCAAGTGCTTCAGGTCCTCCTCAGTTTCAGCAAGCAGGGTTGTGTCATCTGCATAGTGCACATTTTTGATGACTCTTCCATCAATCCTGATGCCACATTCCTCCTCATATATCCTAGTGTCTCAAATGATCTGTTCTGTATACGGATTGAAAAGGTATGGGGAAAAAAATACATCCCTGATTGACCCCCTTCTTGATTCTGAACCATGTAGTGTGTCCTTGCTCTGTTTTGACAACTGCCTCTTGGTCCAAGTATAGGTTTTGCATAAGCACAATCAAATATTCTGAGATTTTCATTCTCTCAGAGTCAGCCATAGCTTGTTGTGATCCACACAGCCAAAAGCCTTTGCAGAGTCAATGAAACACAGATGGACATTCTTCTGGTATTCCCTGCTTTCTGCCAAGATTCATTTATCATTAGCTATAATATCCCTAGTACCACAACCTCTTCTAAATACATCCTGAACATCTGGCAGTTCTCTGTTGACATATTGCTCATAGTCTTTGCAATTACTTGCTATGTTTCAGAGAGCTGCACAATGACTAGGGATAATAGAAGGAGAATTTATGCCTTTGAGTTGTGGTGCTGGAGAAGAGTATTGAATATACCACGGACTGCTGTTGTTGTTACATGCCGCTGAGTCATTTGCAACTCATAGCAACCCTATGTACAACAGCCCTAAACCCTCCTCTATCCTGTGCCAATCGCACTGTGTCGGATACACCTAAGCCAATTAACCCAGTCACTGAGTCAATTCACCTCATAGAGGGCCTTCCCCTCTTGTGCTGTCCCTCCTCAGTCCCAAGCATGATGTCCTTCTCCAAGGACTGGTCCCTTCTTGCAACATGTCCAAAGCATGTCAGACGAAGCCCCAGAATCCTTGCCTCTAAGGAGCAGCCTGGTTTAACCCTCTCTAGGATAAATGTTTGGTTTCTTGGCAGTCCGTGGTACATTCAATACTCTTCTCCAGCACCACAACTCAAAGGCATCAATTCTCCTTTTGTCCTTCCTAGTAATTGTCTAATTCTCTGATGCATGACAAGTGATTGCAAAGACCATGGCCTGTATCAGAAGCACCTTAGTCTCCAGAGTGACACTACTGCTCTTCAGTACTTTGGAGAGGTCCCTAACAGACTTTCCCATCACAATATGTTTTTTGATTTCCTGGCTACTGGTGCCAAGAGTGTTGACTGTGGAGCCAAGCAGACTAAAGTTGTTAACAATGTCAATCTCTTCACCATCCATCCTGATGCTTCCAATTGGTCCAGTGGTGAGAATCTTTGTCTTCTTAACTTTAAGCCTGAATCCATGCCGAAGGCTGCAGTCCTTGACCCTCTGCAGCAAGCGTTTCAGGTCCTCCTCGGTTTCATCAAGCAGGGTTGTGTCATCTGCATAATGCAGATTGTTGATAGATCTTCCATCAATTCTGACACCACACTTCTTCTCATAGAGCCCAGCTTTTCAGATAATCTATTCTGAATACAGGTTGAAAAGGTATGGAGATAGGTGCTAGAAAAAGAAATATGTTAGTCCTGGAGAATCTGAAACCAGGCTGCTCCTTGGAGGCGAGGATTCTGAAGCTTCGTCTGACATGCTTTGGACATGTTGCAAGGACATTGGAGAGACATGCCATGCTTGGGTAAGTGGAGGGACAGATCAGGAGAAGAAAATCGCCATGAGATGGACTGATTCAGTGACTTGGGTAATCGGGATGGATGTGTCAGAGACAATAATATTGGCAAAGTGTAGAGCAGGGTTTAGGGCTCTTGTATATAGGGTCACTATAAGTTGCAGGAAATTGGACAGCACATAACAACAACAATCTTGGGTATTCATAGAGTCTAAGGTGAATATCTTGTACTTCTAGAGAGAGCTTATGAAATCTCAAGACATTATTATTACTCCCTATATGCAAGAGATGAAAACCTCAATATTTTCTCCGTCTATTATGGTACTGCAAAAATAGTTACCACTGGAGCAATTGGCAGTATCATGATAAAATATTGAAGTTGTCAACAATTTTCTTTTACTTGGATCCAGAGTCAACACCCTTGGTACCAGCAGTCAGGAAATCGGGAGATTCATTGTACTAGAAAAGTCTGCAGTTAGAGATCTTTCCAAATTATTGAGGAGTAATGATGTCAATTTGAGGACTAAGGTGTTTCTGATTCAGACTCTGGTCTTTCCAACCACTTGCTATGTATCTGAGAGCTGGATGATGAATAAGGATGACAGAAGAAGAATTGATGCCTTTGAATTGTGGTGTTGGAGAAGAGCACTGAACATCCATGGACTGACAAAAGAACAACCAAATATGTCTTTGAAAAAGCACAGCTTGAGTGCTTCTTGGAGGCAAAGACATTGAAACTTTGTCTCACATATTTTGGGCGCATTTCTAGAAGGCGCTATTCATTAGAGAAAGACATGATTCTTAGAAAGGTGGAGGGTTAGCAAAGGAGAAGCCTATCAACCAGGTAGATTGATACAGTGATTGCCACAATGGGCTCCAGTGTGTCTGAAAGTGTGAGGATGGTGCTGGATAGACGGGGTTCAGATCTGTTGTTCGCAAGGTCACTATGGGTCCTACTCAACTAGATGACCCCTAACAACAGCAGCATATGCAAGAGCACCTACATTTACGTGCGTACCCCTCTCTCTTCCTTCAATATTTGTGTATCAAAGCTAGGCCTCTGGTGTTTCAAATGCCATCAGTTGTATATACTGTTGTGAGGTGTCATCAAATCGACTTCTACTCATAGTAGCCCTGTGAACAACAGATCTTGCCCTAGCCTGCACTGTCCTCACAATCTCCTTCTTGTTCAAGTCAGTTGTGGTATCACCGTGTCAATCCATTTCGTTGAGAGTCTTCTCTTTCCCTGATCATTTATATTTTCCCGCATGATGTCTTTTTCCAAGGTCTGGTCTCTCCTATCAACATGCTCAAAATATGTGAGATGAAGTTCACTATCCTTACCTCTAAGGAGTACTCTAGTTGTGCTTCCTCTAAGATAGATTTGTTTGTTCTTTTAGCAATTCATGGTATAGTCAAAAATCATCACAACAGAATTCAAAGGCCTAACTGCTTCTTCAGTCTTCCTTATTTATTACAAACTTTTAAATGGATAAGAAGCAATTAAAACCAGTATGGCTTGCATCCAGCAAACCTTTGCCTTTGAACTGACATCATTGCACTTTCGTCTTTTAAAAGAGTTCTTTGACAGAAGATTTCCCCAGTGTAGTAATATGTCTTTTGATTTCTTGACTGCTTCTATCAGAAGTATTAACTATATAGATTGAAGTAAATGGAAATAATTAAAAACTCCAATCTTTTCTCTAGCTATCATGTCTTTAAAAAGAGCAATGATGGTGTATGGACAGCCATATCTGACTTCTTCTAACTTCACAGAGGGAAACTGTCCCCATCAACAACACCCACAACACAAGGTCAGACATGTTCCCCATTCTCCCAAATCTCTTTCTACTCATTCCAATACTAACCTTACTAGTCTACTGGATCTGTTTTAATAGCCCACAAACCACAGAGTAAAAGGGCTATAATTCAGGTTGATAGAGATAGAAACCTTCAGGTAGGACAGCATCTGAAAGGTTCTCACAGGCACCTCAGTTTTCAGCCTCGAGGCTCTTAGTCCTGCCAGTTACATCTCTCCTCCTTAGTCCTCTATTAAACTTTGGCAAAGGCTCTGATTCTGTGGAGTAGGAGTCCCAAGATCAGCTCTGCTTTATGCCAGGTGTCTGGTTCTCTGCTTCTGTTGCTACTGCTCTTCTGTAGGTCTGGCCTGTGTAAGAATCTCTGGCCCTTATGGATGGGCTGCATTCACTTGCTTCTTTGTTAGTGGGGATATTCTAAAAATCTGCTACTGAATCTGCTTAATTTACTGACAAGACTAGCCAATTTCCTTGTGATTAGGCTTGTTGTTGTTGTTGTTAAGTTCCATTGAGTCACAGGTGACTCATAGTGACCCTATGAAGGAGAGTCCTCGACGCTTGGGTGCCTTTCATCCTCTCTCCAGGTTCATAGGGTTTCCGGAGGCAAGCTATTATGGAAGTGGATGCCACTCCTCCTTCCATGCTTGTTTTCATCGGGGAGCTCCACCCCACTCTCTGTCTGCATTGGGTAGCCAATCATTAATGTATTTGACACATCAGTGTCATGGTGTTCAGCCTCACAGCAACCACAAGTGACCATGGTACGGCAACTTGTACACCAGGGCTATACGACCTAGAGGAATGTCTGAACAAAAACAATGAAAGACAGGCCCGAGGGCCGCGGATTAAAAGTCACCCACCTTTGGATTGGTAGTATGGCTTTCTGTCCACTGGACCAGCTGATCTCTCTCTCCCTTGTGATTAGGCTAGCATGTCCTATTAACATGTTTCCACCCATCCACATGGCAAAGTAAAAATCAATGATTAGGGAAGCCATTTGAAAAAAAACCCACCAAAACCAAAACAAAAAAAACCAAAATAACCCAAACAAACCCCTTAACAACACATTATCTATTAGTCCAGACACAAGGGGTTTTGCTTTCTTTGTGTTTAGATACAACCCATATTGAAAGCTGTGGTCTTTGATCTTCTTCAGTGACCTGCAGTGGACAGATTTCAGTGGCGCTTCCAGACTAAGACAGATTAGGAGGAAGACCTGGTGATGACTTCTAAAGTAATGTTAACTGTAAAGACATGGTACAGTATTTTCAATGTTAACTGTAAAGACATGGTACAGTATTTTCAAACTCATTTGTTTTTAAAGGGTCCTCAGAAAGAATCAATTACTAAAGGAAGATATAATGTTTGGTGAAGTTGAGGGCAGGCAGAGGCCTGGAGACAGATAGGTCCAATAGTGGCAATGATAAATATGCTTAATTCTTAGGATGATGCAGGATTGGGCAACCCCTTGTTCCATTGTACAGGAAAATCCTCATGTGCTTATCTAGCTGTCAGTCTATGGAACTCTTGGTTCAGTGGTAAGAAGTTGCGCTAACCAACCCAAAGGCTTGCAATTTGAATCCACGAGGTGCTCTGCAGGAGAAAGATTGGCTTTCTCCTCTTGTGTGATTTACTGTCTCTGAAAACTCACTGCAAGGTTAGCCAAGAGTCGTTTCCAACTCATTTATGTACATCAACAGTATCGTCTATCAACAGCAGGAGCAAGGTCAAAGAAAGATTAGTTAATGGGGAGGAAAGAAGTTCCATAGGCCGACTGATCCGCTTTAGAGGGATTTTCCAAGTTGTAAGGGTTTTGTTTTTCTTTTTTTGTTATTTTTTTGTGTATTTTCAACTGAAGCTTTAGATTATTTCTGCCATGAAGAAGTCTCCAATACTATGGAACATACTAAATGGACAAACCTTTTTATTCTGCAGACCACGGGTTGATTAGCTACAAACTGGTGAAGAAAGGTTTATTAAATTAAAAAGCAAACAAACAACAGCCATGCTTATGTGAATAAACTTACTCTCAGTATGGATATGTATTTTTGTAGAACAGAAAGATCTATGAAGGATTTTGATTAAAGAACCTAAGAAAAACTTGGCAAAATTATAAGTTTGGGTATAAACTAAGGTGTTTGAAAGAAAGGTTTAAGTAAAAAGGATAAAAGTATTGGGTTTTTAAAACTATTTAATGTGAGGGAGGACCAGTGAGTCAAAGCCTGAGAAATAAACACAGTCTTGATTTAAAAACATAAAACCCCAAAAGACTAAGGTAATAGCAATCTCTTTTCTACCTAGGTGCCTAGTGTAGATCAATTTAGGAATAGCTTTATCACCACCAGTATGTTTGCTAAGCCTTGGATCAAGTTAGCCAGCTCTCTGCTTTTCCTTTCTGGTCATGGGAATTTATTTTTTACCACAATTAATTGGAAAATAATAGTTGCAAAGACATTGTGAAGACTTTATGCTGGGGTGTTACACTACCTTTTCTTGGCCTGAAAATGAGGCTAAAGGATCAGGATTCACAAAGAAAATCATGCAGCCTGGCTTTGATTCATTAGTAAATATTTCCTGAGTACCTGCTCCGTTCCAGGTGCTGGGGCCAGTGCATGGTTGATTAAAAACTACACAGTCCCTGCCCATATGACTGTTAGTTCTATTGTCTGAGAAGCAAGCTTAGACCTGAGCAGTGAAGGAGACGAGCAAAGATTCTCAGAGACAGGAAGAGATGATATTTTTGTCATTTGAATGGTAACAGGTTAGGAGGAAGCAGAAAGGACAAGGAATGGGGAAGGTCTGCAGAGCTACGGAGACAAAAGCCATCTGCTCTCTGCACTCTTTTGAATCCACACATAGTTAGCTTCCCCTTCTGGAACTTGCCTGGTTTCCTGCTAAGCAAGGTCTCCAGGTGAGTGCACAGGAAAGAGACTTGTTTTGAATTGTAATACCTATGTCTCTGCTGTTAATTCTTCCCTGAGGGTGAGAAGGAAGAACAGCTGGATGAAAGAAAAAAAAGGCAAATCATTCTTCAACATATTTCCTTTGAAAAGTCAACTTCACCTGTTTGTTTCTAGATTGTTCTTGTTTCCCATTTTTATGATAATCAATTTTTGGAAGTGTTTCTCACCTCAACAGTTATTTATCTTGAGAATAGGAACCAGAAGTAATTTGTACACTTTCTTTATTGTTGTGTGATTTTGAGTCAGAACCAACTCATAGCTGACCCTCCAGTGGGTTTCCAGGAGCTTGCCCATCCTTCTCTGGCACAGCTGGTGGATTTGAACTATGTCTTGAATAATCTTGTAGTTTCTTTTTTAAAAGAAAATTTTTACTTATTGCTTGTTATGCCTCAGAGAGTTGGACAATGACTAGGGAGGACAGAAGGAGAGTGGATGCTTTTGAGCTGTGGTGCTGGAGAAGGGTACTGAATGTACCATGGACTGCCAGGAAAACAAACAGATTCATCTTGGAGAGGATTAAACCAGGCTGCTCCTTGGAGGCAAGGATTCTGCAGCTTCGTCTGACATACTTTGGACATGTTGCCAGGAGGGACGGGTCCTTGGAGAGGGACATCATGCTTGGGAGGGTGGAGGGACAGCGCAGGAAGGGAAGACCCTCTATGAGATGGATTGATTCGGTGACTGGGGTAATCGGGATGGGTGTGTCAGAGGCAATGCGTTTGGCGCAGGATAGAGCAGGGTTTAGGGCTGTTGTGCATAGGGTCGCTATGAGTCGAAAACGACTCGACGGCACATAACAACAACAACAACATACTGGTTTACTTAACAAAATTTGTATATCTTGTTTTTCACATTAGATCTTTCCCATTTCTCTTACCCATCCCTCTGTCCACCCATCAAATTGTGTGACCTGATGATTACTTCACCCATCCCCACCTCTCTGCTCACACCCTCCCTCCCTTGAATCCTCATACATGCTTCACTGGTTATCCTTCTATTTCTAATCTTGTAGATTCTTGTGGGACTCTTGAAACCCACAGGGATGATTGCTGGTTCAATGGCACCTTTGGTCTCTGAAGGCTGAGGGGTCCAATTCTCAATGAGGAGTCCATCCTAAAGTGAGGTATGAGATAGAAATGCTCCCAGCTTTCTACTCTCTTTCTCATTCTAGTGGGAGCAGTTGGTGAATCTTTAGAAGTCAACAGGATTTCCAGAAGCACTCAGAAACTACGGGACATCATTACGCTGAGGGGCCTTTTATCTTCATGTCACTTGGTCCTTGATTTCCCTTGTGCTGCTTCAGGAATGTGGTTCTTTAGCCCCGCTGCCCCCCAACAACAACAACCTCACCTTTACCCCTCTTTTTCATATTTGGTTGACCCAAGAACCGGCTGGGTTTAATTCTGTCATGGATTGAGTGATGTTCTTCTTCACCACCCCCTCCAAAAAATTCCATTTATTTGCTTATGGTATGATTCTCAAAAACAAAACAAAACAAAACAAAACAAAACAAAACATTTTTTTCAGCTTAGACAAAGAGAGCTTTTCCTTAGAGCCTTAAATTACCCATACAATGGATTAATGATGTAATTGGATATAATGATGTGATGTGGCAACGATAATTATATGCACGATTTGATAAGACAGTCAGTCCTGAAAGGTTAAGGGTAGGATACAACAACATTAATCTTGCTTTGACCCTGATCTGAGGTAAGAATCTTCTTGAGGTATGGCCTGCACCAGTTTCTATTTGACAGCAGATACAAGTAAGATACAAGTGGGAAGAAGCGAACTTCAGCCACAAGGAAGACCTAGGAGCACAGTGTGTCTTTAGAGTCCAGGTCTTTGCTCTGGGAACTTCCTTGACATAGAATATGTGGAGATCTTCCAGGGACACCAGCCTCACCTAGTTGGAAAGGAGACAGGGAATTTCTTCCAGCTTAGAAAAAGAGAGATTTTCTTTAGAGCCTTAAGTTAACCATACAATGGGCTTCTTCAGGGCAACCATGGGCTCAGGTTTGAGCTTTAGAAAGACCTTGCTTGTAGCAGAGAAGTGGATTAGAGGGAGGAATTCACACGCTGCCTTTGAGTCAGTTCCAGCTCTTTTACTGCCTCCTCTGAGTTTCTGAGGCTGTAAATCTTAACAGGAAGAAACTGCCTATCTTTCTGCCATGGAGGCACAAGTGAGTTTCCACAGTCAACATACTCAGCAGTGCAACACCCTACAGTTTATGCCATCGGAGATCCTTGAAGAAGGAATAGGTGCCTATGAAGGAATCTTGATGAGCAATATTATGGCTGTGAACAAAACCCAATCTGTCTCAGATGATGTGCGGCCAGAATAGCTCTCACAGGTGTAGATAGCGAGACTTTGAGCACACTATTAGGAGTGATCAGTTCCTAGAGACAGATATCATGCTTGGTATAACATAAAAAGAAGACTCGCAAGGAGGACTGACACAGTGACAGCAATAATTAACTTGAGGATGTCACAGGATTGGGCAGTGTTTTGTTCTGTTGTATAGAAACTGTATATAGGTAAGAGCCAACTTGATGGTCCCTATCAACAACAACAGTGTCCTGTAATCTCCCCATCACTGCGGGAAACATCACTGCAAATATGTTGCACTCTAATTCCTTAAATGGAGCTTTGGCAGAGAATTGTGCTGCCACCATCAAGGCATACAGTTTAAGTCCACCAGCTGGTTTGTGGGAGAAAGATAAAGTAGTTTCCTCCAGTGCGATTTACTGCCTCTGAATATCTGTTGGAAGGCCAGCTGCAAGTTGATTCCAATTCGATGGTACTTAACAACAGTTACTTAAGGATTGAGTAGACCATTTTAAAAACTTTTTCTTTGTGATTTGTATGAAAATTTATGGAGAAAATAGGTTTGTATTCAACAATGCACACACATTTCATTTAGTGACATTGGTGCAATCTCCACAAAAGAACCTTATTCTTCCTGTTTTCTTCCTACACTCACACTTAGAACTTCAATTTGTCCTCTTATCTATTCCTTATTCTTGGAAAAATGGTGTCTTTTTGGAGTTATATGGTTGATGATAGGAAGGAGTTCATATATCCCTGTAGTTGTTGTTCCTTTTATAAGTCTGTTTGCTTAACTGAAAGTTGAGCCTTGGAGGTGAGCTCAATTTCAGACCTGAAGGGTAGCTAGGGTCATAGTCTTGGAAGTTCTCTGTCTTTATTAAATCAGTAGTCTTATTATTTTTCTATGTCCTTGAGTTTTGTTACATATTTTTCTTCCATTCTATCGTATTATGATCCATTATGAAGCAATTGGCAATAATAACTGACACAATCTACTTTTTGTTTTGTTTTAAGGTTGTAGAGGTTGGGATTCATGGGACGTTTTAGTTCTTTGGACTAATGGTTTCCATACATATTTTATTTTCTTTGCTCTTCTTTGTCTCAAACAGAGAGAAACCAATAGCTACTTTAGATTACTTCTTTCAAGTGGGTTTTCTTTTTTTTAGTTTAAATAAACTTTTGCTATATACTGGTTTACTTACAAAGTTTATAAACAATGTTTTTCACACTGGATCTTCCCCATTTCCTTTACCCACTCCTCCCTCCACATATCAAATTATGTGACCCTATGATTACCTACTCTCCCCCCCCCCATCTTCACCCCTCTGCTCTTCCCACCCTCCCTTGGATCCTCATATATGTTCAACAATAATGGTATTATACAGTATTTGCCTTTATGGGACTGAGTTAGTTCACTTAGCATAATGCTCTCTTGTCTCTCCCATTTTAGGTAGCAAGCTACATAGTATTCCATCATGTAAATGTACCATAATTTCTCTATCCTGTCAATCGTGCTTTGACATTTGGGCTGTTTCTATATTTTTGCAATGGTGAATAATGCTGCTATGAATATTGGTGTATAAGTAAGTCTCTGTTTGTACTTCAGTTCTCATTTTCTCAGGGCATATTCCAAGCAGAGGAGTAGCTAGATCATATGGAATTTCTATGTTTAGCTTTCTGAGGAAACACCAAACTGCCTTCCAGAGTGGTTGTTCCATTGTACAATCCCACCAACTATGTATGAGTTCCTATCTCTCTACATCCTCGCCAACATTTACTACTTGCTGTCCTATTAAATTTTGCCACTGCTTCTGGAGTGAGATGGTAGCTCGTTGTGGTTTTGATTTGCATCTCTCTTATTGCCAGTGATATTATTTCTTCATGTGTCTGTTGACCATCTGAATATCTTCCTCTGTGAAAATTCTTTGCATGTCTCTTGCCCATTTTGTAATTGTGTTATCAGTTTTTTTCTTGTGTGTAAACCTTTGATATGGACTTCCATACCGACTAGCTAAAATGTGAAGCAGAATGTTTTATTTGTGAACTGCATTATGTCAACAGACCTTAAATTTCTCTGACATTATGGTCTTGGTTCTCTCAGGCCCAGTGACTCATTCCCTCAACATGTTTGGTTAGGGCCAAAAGCATTACTTTGGATGTATTTGCTGCACATGTAAATGCAAATGTAGACACATCTTCTATCAAACCTGAATGTGTTATCTATGAGTGTAGTTTCATTTCTTTCCCCACAACCTTTCAGCTTGCATGAGTATATATCACTTATAGATGATTACTGCAGGGGTATATACATAGGAGGCTGTCTGATTTATAGGCTCCACTCAGTGTTTTTCTTTTCCTTAATTATTTGTGCTGATTCTACCCGCCCTCCCATTATATACTGCCCTTCCATTTTAGTCATATTAAATAACTGTCTAATTAATGATGGATTGATAAAGTGGTTGTAGCAATGGGCTCAAGCATGTCTCGGATTGTGGAGATGGCATAGGATAGGTCAAGAGTTAGATCTGTTGTTCACAGAATTGCGGTGAGTCATAGAGCGAGCTCTGTTGGCCTAGTGGATAGAAAGTTATGCTACCAAGGCCTGATTTTAATTGGTTTTGGTCAAACATTCTTCTAAGTGGTTTAGCCCTGGTCTTTCAATGTGCTGTACAGGGGTAACTTGTGGTTGCTGTGATACTAAACACTGTGACCCTGATGTGTCAAATATGATAATGGTTACCCATGGTGGACAGTGTTTGGTGGAACTCCCAGATTAAAACAGGCTTGGAAGCAGGGGTGGCATCCACTTCCAAAATAGCTTGCCTCTGGAAACTCTATGAACTTGGAGAAACGATGAAAGTTATACAAATGTTGTTCATGTTGTTCTTTTGTTCATAGGGTTGCTATGAGTTCGTTTATGACTCGACAACACTTAACAACAACAACAACAACAATTAGTGATTTACCTTCTTTCCCCCTCCTACCCCTGGAAGCCTTGAAAGAGTATTTTTTTCTGTGTATAAACCTTTTACTGGGTTTTTAAATAATAGTCTCCTACAATATTTATCTTTTTGTGATTGTCTAATTTGTCCAACATGATGTCCTCTGACTTATGCGTGTTATGAAGTATTTTATGGATTCATCAATGATGTATAGTATTCTGTTGTGTGAATATGTCACTGGTTATTTTTCCATTCATCTATTTACAGGCAATCGACACTCTTGGTACCGGCAGTCAGGAAAATGAGAGATGTATTGGATTCTGCAAATCCACTGTCAGAGACCTCTCCAAAGTATTGAAGACCAGTGATGTTAATTTGATGACTAAGGTGCACCTGATACAGGTCATGGTCTTTTCAATTACTTGTTATGCCTCTGAGAGCTGAATTGAATAGAGATGACAAAAGAAGAATTGATGCCTTTGAATTATGGTGTTGCACAAGAGTGCTGAATAGCCTATGAACTGCCAAAACAAGAAAAAGATATGTCTTGGAAAAAATGCAACAGAATACTCATTGGAAGTAAGGATGGCAAAGCTTCATCCATCCCACATACTTTGGGCATGCTGCTGGGAGAGGCTATTCCTTGAAAAGGGACATCACACTTGGAAAGATGAAGGGTCAGCAGAAGAGGAAAAGACCCTCAGTGAGATGGACTGACACAGTGATTGCAACAATGGGTTCAAGTGTGTCAGAGATTGAGGATGGCACAGAATAGGATAGAGTTCAGATCTGTTCTTCATAGGGTCTCTATGAGTTTTACTCAACTTGACTGTACATAACAACAATGACAACACCCACACCATTCTTGAATACTTTGGTTGTTTCCATTTTTTTTGCTGTTGTGGATAATTCTGTGATTGTTTAATTACCATACTAGTGGCTTTTACATCTTCATCCTGACACTCAATCTTCTCAGGTTTTAGGTTCAGAGAAAACAGCCTAAATGTTCTTGGGGATTATCCTTGGCCCAAAATACAGCAGCAAATGAGGTGTATAAGATCCCTTCCCTGGGGAATTTAGATTCTATTAGGGAGAGAACATAAACAAGTAGTATAAATGGCATGTAAGTAGTAACAAAATTGCTGACCAAAAACAAAACGTGTAAAGTAAGGATAGGAGGGTCACCATGGTTCCAGTTTACAATTAAAAATTAAGAGACCAAGAGACTGCTAACGTTGATTTCTAGTAAATTTGACCACTGTGTGACATTTATGTGAAAGATTATTTAAGTAGAGGCTCCTGCAAACCAACAGGGTTTGCATAGTGTTCCTGGACTGTAATGATATCTCTCAGTAGGCCACCAAGCTGCCTATAGAATATTCTACTTTTGTTTGCTGTGCTGGGAAGAGGTTTTACTAAACACTGTTTCCCATCTTGGAGCTGCTCTTGAATATTCAGAACAACTCACCACTCCCTCCTCCCAGTGGACCTCTAATTTATATACTAAAAAAAGAGGAAAATGCAGCTCAGCTGTAGCATCTGTTTCTCAGTGAGGTTCTCACTTCTTCTCAATTGCCCAGCTGGTTTGATTTATCAAGACACAAGTTCATCACCTGACTGGCCCCAGGCCACACAGGGAGCAAGGGGTTCATCCAACACATGAACCCAATGTTGTTATTGTTATTTTCTCAAATTGCACAGTTTCTGGGTGCACCAAAATTGTGGTGAATGGGATGCTAATCTCATTCACTTAAACATTCCACAAGAAGCATTAGGGCTGAGCTTAGCGACTGGCATAAGGATCAAGTATGAGTCACTTTCCCTAGTGGACAACGCCCACCCCATTAAGAGACCACCACCTCCTCCCCTCCCCAGTCCATTCAAAGGTCATTTTGCACATGACAGAAGGTTTCCCAACTGGAGATCATTGTTCCAATACAGCTACATTTTGGGAAAGTCTCTGCCTAAGGCCACACCTAGAGTCCCAACCTAGCTGAATTGAAATGATACTTGCTCTTCCCACTAAGCTCTTCCTCTGGCAGTTGCAAATTTATAACCAATTGCAGCAACACGGAAGAATTTCTGAGTACAAATTACATGCAGTTTCGGAAAATCTTCAGTGTAAGTGCAGCAAATTTGAGCTCTGCATAGGTTTAGAGGATTTAAGAAACGACTCTTTGGGAATTCTCATTTATGACTCTCCTTTATGTTTGTACGAGAGAGACTCTGTCTCACATACTTTGGGCATGTAGCCAAGAGGGACCAGTCTTTGGAGGAGGATATCATGCTTGAAGGTATTGAGGGACAGTGCAGGAGAGGAAAACCCCAGATGAGACAGACTCACACAATAACCAAGGTAATAGGGTAGGTGTGTCAGAGACAGTGAGACTGGCTCAGGATAGAGCAGAGTTCAGAGCAGTTGTGCATAGGGGTGCTATGAGTTGACTTGACAGCGCATAACAACAGCCATCACCACCACCTTTAGGTTGTGTTTTTCTACATAATATATTCAGCTTTAATTATCTTACCTCTATTTTTACACCTTATTAAAATCCTATCTTCAGAGTCAGTTGCCATTGAGTCCATTCTGATTCACGGAGATCACACATGTATCAGGGTGGGAACTCTGCTTCAAAGAAGTTTCATGACTGTTTTTTTAACAAATTGATCACCAGGCCACCATTTAGTTAGCTGCCAAGGGGCTTATTTATACCATGAAGGTGCACCATCTTCAAAGTAAAGTAATATGAAGTGGGCATTGGTGGAATACACTTTCAAATGGATCCGAGTCCAATAGGCTCTTTCATTCTCTCCCTCGCTCCTACGCACTTTGGGTGATCCAGGACCTAGTAGACTTTCCGTAAAGGTCTTTAACTCTGTGCTTCAGAATTCTTACCTATCATTTAAGCACAACTACATGTTCCTCAGCGAGATGGAATGACACAATGACTAGACAGTGGACTCAAGTATATCAGAGATGATGAGGATGACACAGGATAGAACAAGGTTCAGGTCTGTTGTTCATAGGGTTGCTATGGATCCTAGACATGGCACTAGTAACAACAACAATATCTCAGGGTTGAGATGGACGTGCATAAACTGATTTGCATGCAGGATGCTTTATTAGTCATTCCTTTCTTAACTTATTTAAGTTCTAAGTGTACCATTTTCATCAAGGTTGTATCTTTTTCCATTCCTGTTCAATCTGTATGCTGAATAAAGAATATGAGAAGCTAGACCAAAAAACAGATTCATCCTAGAAAGGGTTAAACCAGGCTACTCCTTGGAGGCAAAGATTCTGGGGCTTCGTCTGACATACTTTGGACATGTTGCAAGGAGAGACAGGTCTTTGGAGAGGGACATCATGCTGGGTAGAGTAGAGGGACAGCGCAGGAGGGGAAGACCCTCTATGAGGTGGATTGATTCAGTGACTGGGGTAATCGGGATGGGTGTGTCAGAGAAATGCGATTGGCACAGGATAGAGCAGGGTTTAGGGCTGTTGTACATAGGGTCACTATGAGTCGGAAACGACTCGACGGCACATAACAACAACAACAACAAGACCATAGGAAGCAAAACTGACTTCAGGAATCCACATATTGTTCTCTTTAAATTATGAAAAAAATCCTTTTAAATTACATGTAAAATGATAGTGATCATAACAATGAAAGACATACTTATAAATGAGATTTAATATTCAACAATATTTTTCTGTATTGTCTTGACCCTTTTTTGCTAAAGTATCTTACAATAAATCCTAGGTAGCATGAGTTTGTTGCGAAATAATTTTCTTTGTTTTGCATGCATTGTTAAAAAATGACATGTGACTCATAGCAACTCTATGTACTTTAGCTCTGAGACCTGCCCTATCCTGTGCCAATCTCATCCTCTCTGACCGACCTAGTCCCATTTCTCCTGTCATTGAGTCAATCCATCTCACCCTGGGTCTTCCTCTCCTGTGCTATCCCTCTACCCTTCAGGCATGATGTCCCTCTCCAAGGAGCAACTTGGTTTCATCGTCTCCAGGACAAATCTCCTGGCAGTATGCTTAACACTCTTCTCCAGCACAGCAATTCAAAGGCATCAATCTTTCTTCTATCATCCTTAGTTATTGTCCAGCTCTTAAATTCATAGTAAGTAATTATGAAGACCATGTGTAGTAATTGTGAAGATCCAGTTGGAGCAGACAAACTCTAGTCTCCAGACTGACATTGTTGCTTGTCAGTACTCTAGATAGGTCCCTGACAGCAGACTTTCCCAATGCAATTCATCTTTTGTATTCCTGACTTCTGGTGCCAAGAGTGCTGATTGAACCAAGCAAATGGAAGTTATCAACAATTTCAGTCTCTTCACCATTCATCATGAAGCTGCCAATTGGCCCAGTGGTGAGAATCTTTGTTTTCTTGATATTGAACTTTAATCCATATTGAAGACTACAGTACTTGACCTTCTGCAACAAATGACTCATGTCCTCCTTACATATGTATGATAGCAATATATTACTTTGAAAATGAAAACAATAACTATTCCATATTATCTGTTTCAGAGTAAATTATATCTCACAAGAATTTATGATGAAGTCTAAGTGATTGGAAAGGGAGTCTTTGAAGATGTTATTAGTTCATTCTACTAGAGTAGAATGAGGACTATACCAATGTGATTGGTAAAAGACTCAACACTGAGATGCTCACAGCAGAAAGACACAGGCAGATGGAACTGAAAATAAAGCTGGACATGTGATGCAGCTGTAAGCTAAGGCAAGTCGGGGCTACAAGAAACTGTTGTTGTTGTTGTTATGTGCTGTCAAGTCACCTGTGACTTATAGTGGCCCTATGTACAACAGTCCTAAACCCTGCTCTATCCCTTGCTAATCTTATTGTCTCCAACACACCTATCCCCAATACCGCAGTGACTGAATCAATCCATCTCATCAAGCGTCTTCCTCTCCTGCACTGTCCCTCCATCTTCCCAAGCATGACGTCCCTGTCCAAGGACTGATCTTGCCTTGGAACCTCTCCAATATATGTCAGATGAAGCTTCAAAGTCCTTGCCTCCAAGGAGCATCCTGGGTTCACCCTCTCCAGAATGAACTTGTTCTCCTATAAGTCCATGGTATATTCAATACTCTTCTCCAGCACCACAGCTCAAAGACATCAACTCTCCTTCTATCATCCTCAGATTGTCCAGCTCTCTGATGCATAGCACGCAATTGCTAAGACCATGGCCTGTATTAGGCTCACCTTAGTCTCCAGACTGACATCATTGCTCTTCAGTACTTTGGAGAGATTTTTGACAGCTGACTTTACTCACGGTGGTGGGCTTTTTAGGGAAATATGGTGAGGATGGGAAAGGAAGTTTCATCCAAGTTCAAGTTTAGTGAAACAGCAGTCCTGAGACAGGTTAACATCAAGACCCAACTCCTCAATTAGTTCAGATAGCTCAGTCAACAAGTGAAAATCCAGGTTCAGTACAGTAGAACAAATGCAAGAACCTCTGTTTGATTCTCTCAATCATCTAGCAAGGTTGGTCTCATATTGTTGTGTTCCTTTGAGTTGGAACTAACTCATAGCTGACTGACCCTCCAGCAAGTTTTCTGTGGCAGTTAATACTTTCTTCTTTGGAGGAGCTGTTGGATTTGAACTATAATCCTTTGGGACTGCAGTACAGCTTCTTAACATAGTAGTCACAAATCAGTTCATCCTTCAATTATCTAGCAAGTTTAACCTTTACTTTACTTGGTCTCTAAAGCTTTCTCAGGCTATTCCTCCTCAGTCTTTCTCCAGTCTGGTCAGCTCTTTTTCTTAGGTTGGCCTTGCAGCTGCTGATAATGTTGAAGATACTGATTAACAGCAAACCATGTGTCCATAGTTGAGGCTGCCGGAGAACACAACCCCAGGGGAACTGAGGTTGGTAAGTGGAGCCTCAAAAATTAAATTTACTCACACATTCCCACCTAGTTGTGTGGGCAAATCTAAGGCTATGGTAGAAGAGCCTTTTCAAAAGCCCTAACACCACTAAACCCAAGATGATAATAAAAGCAAAACATGTTAAAAAACAAAATGACAGTACAAGCCCATCCAGCCATGCCACTGGGAAAACAAAGGCTTCTGTAAAGATTTCAAAAGAGAAATCTCTAGAAAGTTCTTTTATAGTCTGTAACACACAGAATCACCATGACATGGAATTGACTCCATGGCAGGCAGGTCAGCCTTTTGAGTTCTCTAACATATAGTTTGGATCTGTAACATTCGGATGTATAACTAGTAGAGTATAAGGAGTATTGCTGGTATAACATTTAAGTGCTTGTCACTAATCAGAAGCTTGATCCATTGAATCAACCCAGTGACTCTATATGAGGAAGACCTGGAAACCTGCTCCTATAAGTAACCATAGCAAAAAGCACCTATGAGGCAATTTTACTCCAGCACATGGGGCTAATATGAGTTGGCCTTGACTAGATAGCTCATAACAACAACATAGTGTAGCCAAAAAAAAAAGTTTGTTTAGGTTTAGGTTTGTGTTTGTCATTTATTATTAATCTAAGCTAGGTGATCCACTCTGCCTGTTTGAGCAGAGCTAATGTACTTGTAAAACAGGAATAGTCATATATACTCTGGGAACCTTACAATTTCAAAGGAATTCCATGTGTATGAGAAGGCGCTGTGGTGAGTGAAAGTGCTTACAATGGAGTGACATACTATAGGTTGGATCTCTAGTACAATCAATCAATCAAGAAAACAGTTAATCTCTAGTACAATAAATACATAAATAAATAAATTTGAAATTGTTATTTGTGTTCGGTGCCACCCTGCCCTATTTTGTGCCATTCTCACAATCTCTGACACACTTGGAACCTTTGCTGCAGTCACTGTGTCAACCCACCTGGTTAAGGGTCTTCCTCTCTTTCCTGTCCCTCGCCTTTCAATGCCTTTTCTAGCAATATGTTCAAAGTTTGTGAGATGAAGCTTTGTAAACTTTGTCTCCAGGAACATTCTGGCTTCACTTTCTCCAGGACATATCTGTTTGTTCTTTTGTTAGTTCATAGGATATTCACTACTCTTCTCAAACACCACAGCTCAAAGGCATCAAATCTTTTTCTGTCGTCCTTATTTATTGTCCAACTCTCAGCAGCATAGCAAGAGACACAAAGAGCACGAGCTGAGTCAGATGCATGTTAGTCCTCAAACTACCATCATTGCTCCTAAATAATTTGGATATATGACTGACTGCAGACTTTCACAGTGCAATACATGAGCGGTTCTTCTTATGACTGCTGCTATCAACTGTAATGACTGTGGATCCAAGTAAGATGATGTTATTGACAATTTTAATCTTTTCTCAATTTTCATGATGTTTCCTATTGGCCCAGTGGTGAGAATTTTTTGTTTTCTTGATGTTGAGATGCAACAACAAATGTTTCAAGTCCTTCCCACTCTTAGCAAGCAAGGTTGTGTCATCTGCATTAGGAAGGTTACTGCAATCTTCCTCCAATCCTGATGCCACATTCTTCTTCATAGAGTTCAGCTTCTCAAGTACTTAGCTCAGCAGATAGATTAAATAGGTATGGAGAAAGGAAACTACCCTGACACATGTCTTTGTTAATTTCAAACTATGTAATGTTCTCTTAGGGAGCTTTGATGGCCTAATGGCAAGAAGCTGCACTGCAATCTCAAAGACACAAACCCACCAGCTGCCACTAAGGAGAAGGATGTGCAGTCTCCTCCTGTGCACTCACTTTCCTCTGAAAACCCACCGGAGGGTCAGCTATGGTTAGTTCCTATTTGGTGGTACACAACAACAAGAACAACAATGTTCTTTGGCGCTGTTTGTTGCACAATAGCCTCTTGGTCTAGATACAGGTTTCACATGACCACAATTAAATGCTCTGGGATTCCATTAATTTCAAATCAATGTATAAAAAATCCAATACTATGAATATATTCACAAAGTTCATAAATAATGTCTTTTAAAAATAATCTTGGATTTACTTAGATTTATTTCCTAATGACTCATCTCACTCACATTTTTTATCTTTTGAGGACTTAGAACCGGAAAATGTTAGCATGTCACATGTGATGTGAGAAACCACTTTGTTACAATGGGACCCTTGAACTACATGACTAAGTAATCTGGTGCAAAAGTTGGGGGATAAAAAGACTTTAATACCAAAATAACATGTTTAGTTTAAATCAACTTGTTTGATTAACTGATTTATAATAACCAATGAATAAATACTACAGCAAAAAACATTAAAGGAGTTAAGTGATCTAGGTTGGGATAAAAGCAGGCTAGAGGGACCAAAAACTCTAAATTCTCTGTTAGACATCTCCTCTCTGTTGCTCTCTATCCTCCTCTCTTCATCTCTCTGGCTTTTTCCTACTTTTTCTCTCTCTCTCTTTTTTTTTTTTTTGAGTCTTTATCTCAATTACATTTCAACTCAGTAGTTTTCCTTACTATTGTTACCAGTGTTAAGAATGGAAAACAAGTCAACAAGTAGAAGATGCCTGGGATTGAAACACAGTTTGTTCTTGTGAGACCCAGAGAAAGTCTCTCAGGACCCAGTCTTAGCTTACCAGCTAGTAACATAAGCATATATGGTTCTTTAAAAAGATCTGTTTCTTAGGCAGTCGACACATGAAGTTAAAACATGTGTTCCACATGATGGTCAATTTAAGACCTGGTGAATTTTGAAAGTCTCAGGTTTATCAATGTAATTGTCAACATTTGGTACCTTCTGGTCTTTCCTCCTCTCTACAATCAGCATACATGATCTCTACTTATTTTAACTATATCTATTATATCTCATAGCTCTTAAGAGCAAGGATGCCAATCTGATCCAAGCCATAACACTTTCAACTGCTTCCTATGAATCCAGGAGTTGGACATTGAGTAAGAAAGACTGAGGAAGAACTGATGCCTTAAAATTGTGACACTGGGGAGGAGTATTGGATATACTCTGGATTGCCAAAAGAAAACACAAATCTGTCTTGAAAGAAGTCCAACAAGAAAGTTCTTTATAGGCAAAGATCTTACTATTTAACTTTTAGTTCTTTGGGCGTATTTTCAAGAGAACCAATCCTTGGAGAGAGATATCATGCTAGGAAAGTTCAGCAAAAAGACGGAAGACAATGAGATGAACTGATACAATGGGTGTGAACACGACAGAGATAATGAGGCTGGTGCAGGATAGGACAGTTGCTAATAGGGTTGCTATGAGTTGTAGTCAACTGGATGGCATCTAACACCAATGTTCCCCAGACTTTTTTTTCTTCTTTAGTTAAATTCAGAAGGGGTCGTGGTACTAGAGATATTGTAGCTGATGTTAGATGGATCTTGGCTGAAAGCAGGGAATACCAGAGGAATGTCTATCTGTGTTTCATTGACTATGCAAAGGAATTTGACTGTGTAGATCATAACAAACTATGGCTGACTCTGAGAAGAATGGGAATCCCAGAACACTTGATTGTTCTAATGCGAAACTTACACTTGGACCAGGAGGCAGTCGTCAGAACAGAGCAAGGGAACACTGCATGGTTCAAAATTGGGAAGGGCGTGTGCCAGGGATGCAT
Source organism: Elephantulus edwardii (assembly GCF_000299155.1). Classification (NCBI taxonomy): domain Eukaryota; kingdom Metazoa; phylum Chordata; class Mammalia; order Macroscelidea; family Macroscelididae; genus Elephantulus; species Elephantulus edwardii. The sequence goes on from NW_006399791.1 coordinate 19,630,604, forward strand.
CCTATCTCCATACCTTTTCAACCTATATGCAGAGCAGATTATGCGGGAGGCTGGGCTATATGAGGAGAAATGTGGGGTCAAGATTGGTGGATGATTTATCAACAATCTGCGTTATGCGGATGACACAACCCTGCTTGCTGAAACTGAGGAGGACCTGAAGCGCCTGCTACAGAGGGTCAAGGACTGCAGCCTACAATATGGATTGAGGCTCAATGTCAAGAAGACAAAGATTCTCACCACTGGACCAATCGGCAGCATCAGGATGGATGGTGAAGAGATTGAGATTGTACACAGCTTTAGTTTGCTTGGCTCCATAGTCAACAGTCTTGGCACCAGCAGCCAGGAAATTAAAAGGCGCATTGCCATGGGAAAGTCTGCTGTTAGGGACCTCTCCAAAGTGCTGAAGAGCAAGGGTATCTCTTTGGAGACTAAGGTGCGTCTGATACAGGGCATGGTCTTTGCAATCACTTGTTATGCATCAGAGAGTTGGCCAATGACCAAGGAGGATAGAAGGAGAATTGATGCCTCTGAGCTGTGGTGCTGGAGAAGAGTATTGAGAATACCATGGACTGCTAGGAAAACAAACAGATTTGTCCTGGAAAGGGTTAAACCGGGTGGCTCCTTGTAGGCAAGGATTCTGAGGCTCAGTCTAACATACTTTGGACATGTTGTGAGGAGAGACTGGTCCTTAGAGAGGGACATCATGCTTGGGAGGGTGGAGGGACAGCGCAGGAGAGGAAGGCCCTCTATGAGCTGGATTGATTCAGTGACTGGGATAATTGGGATGGGAGTGTCAGAGACAGTGCGATTGGCACAGGACAGAGCGGAGTTTAGGGCTGTTGTACATAGGGTTGCTATGAGTCGCAGGCGACTCGACGGCACATAACAACAACAACAACAACAGTTAAATTCATCTATCTACTTGGTCTATTTCTCTTATTTATATTGTTTTAAAAAGACACTTGAAAACAATACAGGAAACATATATTGTATGGTGTCCTGAAATTCATGATTTCTTGGCTTCTTTCAAGTGAAAATACATGTGATTGGAGGGCAGGCAATCAACATGACCTCTGCAGGGGGATTGGACGTAGCTCTTACTTTTTCTGATCCAGCACTCAACCTCCAAACCTCGATTTTACATCTTTTCTCCGAAAGAGTTGTGCTTAAGGTAAGGGAAGGACACCTGGCTTCGTCATGTCAAACAAACTATTTTTTCTTTAAACCCAAAAATAAAACCTAACACCACAGTGAGTCTTTTTGAATAAATTTAGAGGCAAAAGAAATGTCAATACATGCAACTCTTCTGTTTGGGAGGCCACAGGACATAGTGCAGAAAAGCCAGCCAGGCAGGGGTTGAGACCCTGGATTTTTTCCACTCGTCTAAATAAATTAACCCTGAAAGAGTTGTTTAACCCCTCCAAGTCTCCTTTTCCCAGTCTATAAAATAAAGAGAATAGAGTTGTTATAAAAACCGTATGAGAAAAGGAATGAAAAGTGATAATTGTTCAGACTGGCCTAAGGCAGAGACTCCCATAAATGTCTGTTCTGTTGTTTTTCCACAAGCCTCTTTCACTTCTCAATTCTCAGCTTCAACTTGTCCCTCAGCCAAGAGCGTTCACTGTATCCAGCTGAATAAGTGCTGCAATTTTAACTCAAGTGACAGGCATAGTGGGGTGGTGCTGAGTTTGAGAGACCCTGGCAGTGAGGGCGTTTGACTTATGGGGTCACTTTCCTGCCAAGGGCACCATTACAGCTGCTTTTAGCCGGGTCTCTTTGGAGGACATGTCCTAGGCCAAGAGAAGGACACAATAAATCGAGCTGGGACTGACAACTGCAGCTGCCAAGGGCAGAGTTGTGCACGGCAGGCCTTCTTGTTCCTTGACAAGAACTCTGAGCCCCTGGGGTAAAGCTTCCCGTAAGTGTGGGTGTTCAAACAGTTTGTTTTGGTGTTGTTTTTGATACATGCAACTCCTTCCAGAGTCTAAGAACTGGGGAGCCCTGCCAGAAAATCATCACTGAGGAATAAGTAATACTGTAAGTGTGTTCTGAAGCTGACAAGTCATGTCCTACACTCTCATCCTCCAACACCCCAATTCTGGACCCTAGTTTCAAATTTGCAGAGGTTTCAGACTAGGTAAAAAAAGGTTCCAAAGTTGTCTTGGCTCAGAAGAGGCTCCCTATGCTAAGATGGGGAACATTCCAAGATAGGCAAGCTGCATTATCACTCCAGAATTTCTTGGCAATAATGTCCTGTTTCCAACTCCCAAATATAGTTCCTGTGGATAATAGACAACTGTTTAAAGAATGAACACGTGAGCTTGCAGGTGTCCCATGTAAGAGCATGATACTCTTCTCTAGGTCTTGTTATTTTTTGTCTCCTAGTCACGCCATTCTGAACTGAAATGTCGCTCTCCTCCTTCAAATAAAATAAAAGTAAGGTTCTCTTGGGAGATTTCCCAAAATGAGTGGAATATTTCATTTGCTGACTATTAATCTACTTGTGTCAATTACTTTCTTTTTTTTTTTTTTTTTAAACATCTGGATTAGGTCGTGAAGCACCATTCAAAATAAACATGTAAATGTTGACCTTTAAAAAAGTAACTACTACAGCTCCAGCTATAAATGTTACCTTGGGGGACTGAGGATACAAAATTCATACCCATGTGCTCATGCCTGGGCTTGGCATGGAGCCCTGTGGACACCCCACATGCATGGCTCCACACCCAGGCCAACGTGGGGACAAGCCAGTGCTATTTTTACTGTTCCTGGTCAGGCGTCGGTGTGCTGGGGACACTTGGGTATGTTTGGACAACATGTTCTCTTTCCTTTTGGCTGAGGCTGCTGTGGCTCAATGGGTTAGTTCAGGGAAAGCTGAGCGCTTTTAGAATGTAGGGGAGCTAGAGGAACTCACTGAAGAGCACCTGAATTTAGGAACTGAGGCTTCATCAAAAGTCACTCTGAAATTTTGTCTCTTTTCCTTCTTAACGAAAAACAGGCTCCCATCTTACCACAGTAGCAATGGCAAAGTTTAACAGCAGTAAGCAATAAGTGTTGGAGAGATCAGAATTCCCCTGCACTGTTGGTGGGATTGTAAAATAGCACAGCCACTTTGGAAGGCAATTTGACATTTCCTCAAAGAGCTGAACATGAGAATTTCCATATGACCCAGCTATTTCACTGTTAAGAATATACCCTGAAGAAAAAAGAACTGAGACACAAATAAAGATTTGTACACTCATGTTCATAACAGTATTATTCTCAATAGCAAGAACATGGAAATAGCCTAAATGTCTATCAGCACATGACTGGATTGAAAAATTGTGGTGCATTCACATTATGGAATATTATGTAACACTCAGGAACAACACTTTTGTAAATACTATTAATATGGGAGAGGCAAGAGGCAATTACGTTGAGTGAACTAATTCAGGCTCACAAGGACATTACTGGAAAAACAGAAGGATAACAAGTAAGATATGTATTAAAGTCCAAAGAGGAAAGGGGATGGTGAAGGGGGATTGAGAAGGAGGGAGGGAATCAGGAGGTCACAGAGTTTTGTGGGCAGAGGAAAGGAGTGAAGGGACTAGGAAAGATCCAACAGGGATCTTACTTAAAAGACAGGATAACAGTGGGCATAGATCAATCATGATTATTTTTTTCTTTTTATTTTTTCCATTTTTTCAAGAGTTCTTTTTATTTGTTTTTCATTTCAATGAACATCTACAGAGATTTTGGAATTCCATTCATTCATTGTTGCACTCTTCTCCCCAGCCCCCTGTTTGCTCCTCTCCTTGAAAAGCAAAAGAAAAACTCCCTCATTGGTACACAATCCCCCCTGCACATCCCCCAACCACACCCCCAAACCCAAATATAATCCACTCTGCAACCCTCATTCCATACTCTTACGATAAACATAATGCCCAAAAAATAATACTTTTAAACTATTCTCGCCCTCATAGACTTCAATGCCATAAACATATTTCATCCAGTTTTTCTCAGTCTTACCCCCACCCCGATGTCAGCCTCATTCTACAACAGTGGTACCATATAGCATTTGTCCCTTTGTGACTGAGATACCTCACTCAGCATAATGTCCTCCAGTGTCACCCATTTTGAATAATATTGCATGAGTTCCTTGTTTTTCAATGCAGCATAATATACTATTGTGCGAATATACCACAGCTTCTCTATCCATTCATTTGTTGATGGGCATTTAGGTTGTTTCCAACTCCTTTCTATTGTAAACAAAGCCGCACTAAACATGGGTATGCATATATCTATTTGGATGCCATTTATGGTCCCTTTAGGGTATATTCCCAGTAGTGGAATTGCTGGGTCAAATGGTATCTCTATTTGCAACTTTTTGAGAAAGCACCACATCGCTTTCCACAGTAGTTGCACCATTTTACACTCCCACCAACAGTGAATAAGGGTCCAGTCTCTCCACAGCCTCGCCAGCATTTGTTGCTTGCTGTTCTGTTAAATTTTGCTATTCTGACTGGGGTGCGATGATATCTCATAGTTGTCTTGATTTGCATCTCTCTCAGAGCTAGGGATTTTGAACATTTCTTCATGTGCTTGTTGGCCATCTGAATGTCTTCTTTGGTGAAGTGTCTGTTCATATCCTGTGCCCATTTTTCAATTGGATTATTTGCCTTTATCTTGTTGTGGTGCTCAAGTATTTTATAAATTCTAGATATAAGTCCCTTATCTGGCATGTCATTACCAAACACCTTTCCCTAGTCTGTGGTTTCCCTTTTTACCCTGTTAGAGAAGCTTCTGGATGCACATAGGGATTTGATTCTTAGAAGGTCCCATTCATCTATTTTATCTTCTCCTGGTTGTAAATTTTTCAGAATACTTGGAAGACTCTTTATGTTGTGGATTAGGACTACTAAAGTTTTTCCAAGCTTTTCTTGAATGAAGTTTACAGTCCTTGGTTTTAGTCCTAGGTCCATGATCCACCTTGAGTTGGTTTTTGTATATGGAGTGAGGTGGGGATCTTGTTTAATTCTTCTGCAGTTAGTTTTCCAATTTTGCCAGCACCATTTTTTAAAAAGGCTGTCATTTCCCCACCTAACTGATTTCATCTCCTTGTCAAAAATCATTTGACCATAAATAGATGGGCTGATTTCTGGGTTCTCAATTCTATTCCATTGATCTATATGTCTGTCATTGTACCAGTACCATGCTGTCTTGACTACCACGGCAGTGTTGTTGATAGTTTCAATTGTTTTTCGATTTTCTATTTTGTTTATCTCTGCTCTAATTTTTATAACTTCAGTTTTTTTAGAAGCTGGTGGGTTTTCTTGCTGTTCTTTTTCAGTTTGTTGGAGATGTTGGGTTAGAGAGTCAATGGTCAATTTTTCCTGCCTTTTGATGTGTTTGCTAATTGCTATAAATTGACCTCTGATTACAGCTTTGGCTGTTTCCCAGAGGTTTTGGTAAGTAGTGTCTTCATTGTCATTTGTTTCAAGAAACTTTTTAATTTCATTTTTTATTTCTTCTTGTACCCAGTTGTGTTCAAGCAAGTTGTTGTTCAGCTTCCAAATGTATGATTTTTTTCTCCTTTATTCTCTTGTTATTAATTTCTAATTTTGTGGTGTTGTGATCTGAGAAGATATTTTGTATAATTTCTATGTTTTTTAATTTGTTGATGCTTGCCTTGTGACCTAGAATGTGGTCTGTTCTGGAGAATATTTCATGCACGTTGGAAAAGAAGGTATATTGTGCTTTTTTTGGAGTGCATTAGCCTATAAATATCTATGAGATCGAGTTGGTTAATTGTGTGATTTAATTCTTTATTATCTTTGTTGAGATTCTTTTTGATAGTTCTGCCTTTTCTTGAAAGTGGTGTATGGAAGTCTCCAAGTACTATAGCAGTGCTATATATCTCCTTTTTAAACTTTATTAATGTGTGTTTTATGTATTTTACAGGTCTTTCATTTGGTGCATAGATATTCAATATTATTATATCTTCTTGTTCTATTGACCCTTTGAGCATTATGTAGTGACCACCTTTGTCCTTTGTCATGGTTTTTGCACTGAAATATATTTTATCAGAAATTAGTATCGCTACAGCTGCTTTTTTTTGGTTGCCATTTGCTTGGTATATTTTGTCCCATCCTTTAATTTTTAGTCTTTCTTTATCTTCTTTTTTCAGATGTGTTTCTTGTAGGCAACATATTGATGGATTTTGTTTTTTTATCCAATCTGCTACTCTTTTTCTCTTCTGTGGTGCATTTAAACCATTCACGTTCAGTGTAATTATTGAGAGATAGGGTTTTATTGCTGTCATTTTGTTCAATTCTTTTTCGTGTTGTTGCTAGTTACTTTGGCCCATCCTGTTTTCTGTGACATCTCTTTTTCCAGGACATCTCTCAGTGTTTCCTGTACGGCTGGTCTTGTTTTTATAAACTCCTTTAGGTTCTGTATTTCTGGGAATATTTTAATCTCTCCTTTGTACTTGATGGACAGTTTTGCAGGATACAGTATTCTTGGTTAAAAGTTGTGTTCTTTAAGTGTTCAATATATGCCACTCCACTCTCTTCTTGCTCGCATGGTTTCCGCTGAGAAATCAGCAGTTAATCTTATCTGTTCTCCCTTATAGGTCACTCTTTGTTTCTCTCTGTTGCTTTTAGTATTCTCTCCTTATCTTTATTTCTAGCAAATTTGACAATGATGTGCCTTGGTGTTTTTCTTTTAGGGTCTATTCTGTATGGTGTTTGCTCAGCTTCTTGAATATATATTCTGTCATTCTTCATTATGTGTGGAAAGTTTTCCTCTAGTAATTCTTCCACAACTTTTTCAGTGCCTTTACTTGCTTCTTCCCATTCTGGAATTCCTATGATGTGATGTGGATGTTATTTCTTTTAATGGTATCCCACATTATTCTTAAGCTTTCTTCTGTTTCCTTCTTTTTGGATTCTGCTTTTTTCTCGGCCAGATCTGTGGTGACAATTCTATCTTCTATTTCACTGATTCTGTTTTCCATCTCTTCACTTCTATTCGTATGTTCCTCCATCATGTTGACAGCATCAGAAACCTTAGATTTCATATTTTGGATCACATTTTCTTGTTTTTCCAATGCCTCTAATGCTTCATTTGTTTTCTCTGCATTGTTTTGGATTGTTTTTTTAAGCGCCTCCTGTTCTGTAATTCATCAAGTTTCTTTTTTATCCATTGAAAATATTCAATCATTGTTCTTTTAAAATCAGTGTTAGAAAGTTCCATCAGGCTTTCTGGCTTCAGGAAATCCATTGCTACTGTGTCTTCTTTGGGGGTTGATATCTTGCTTTGGGCTCATGGGACAAGTGAAACACTCTGCTTTCTACGGGCCATTGGTGTGGCAGAGTTCTTCGTGTCTGAGGTGGTAGCTGTTTTTTTTTATTTGACGTCACTGCTCCAGAAGAAGGTTGGGCAGGAACAAGAGTAGATGCGTAGAGGGTGCGTGCATACTCCAACACTCACATGAGTGGGGAGGGATGAAGCACACACTGATACATGTGGGGAGGGGCTTGGAGGAACCTATATAATGAAGGAGGAAGTCTGTTGTTCCCTTTCTGGAATAGCTTCCCCACTCTTTGGTTATTCTAAGGATCTCCCAGTTTGAGTTAGTAGGCCCTACATACTCAGGCCAGAACCTAGTTTGATTCCCCAGGTAACTTAATCGTCAATGGTACATGAGTATTTTAGGGGAGGTTGATAAATCTTATAGATGTGGCATATATGATTGTCTTCCTTGCCCAAGGGCCTAAGACCCGAGGGCCCAAATGGGTGTGGGGTGGCTGGGTGTCCTTGCCAACATCCCACCAAAGTCCAAGTTTATAAAGATGGCGTTTCCCCACAGACCTCTGGGAACAGTAGTCGGTACCTGCAAGTTGTATGTGGAGGGGGTTGGGAAGGCTGGGTTACAAGCCCTGGCCTGGCTCTCCATCCACTTTCCTTGCCGACTTCAATCATGATTAATTTTATAAAACATTTTATGGAAATGATCCTATGGAACACAATGTGAGTAGATAAAAACCCAAAAACTTTGGGGGGAAAAAAGTTGACTAGTCCAAAAGTCAGAATGTGATTTCAGTACCACCTACACTCCTTCACTTGGTGGAGCCCTACTGGGAGCTCAGCCCACCCTAATTGGACTGGAAATGCCAGCAGCTAAAACTCACCTTCCACCACCATACTGGTCTCTTTGTGTCCTTAGGTTAGGGTCCAAGAGCCACCACCAGTATTCAAAATCCTCTGAAGACATCATCTGCAGCTAGTACAATATGAACTGAAGGACCTGCTACTGAGCTGTCTTGTAGAGAACAAGAGCTACTTTGGCCTTGAACATTGATATCTAGCTACATCATGTGTCATTTTTCAAGGACAAGTAGAAGATGTCAGGTGGTCCCGTGCTTTTGGAGGGTAACAGTCATCCTGCATGGGGAAAACAAGAAGGGAGAACCAATATACACGTGCTTCACATAACATTGCCATAATCAGAGGTATTATATAGTTATAACAAACTAACATCTATCAAGAAAAGACTAAGATAGTGTTACAAAAGCAGCAGTTTTCCTCAGTCATCTTAAAAAAAAACCCAAAATAGCTCTTCCTCTTAAAAAGCAGGCCCAGTGAATACCCCAGATAGAGAAAATGAGAAGAAATATGTTGATGTGAAGTTATTTGAATCCCTACAAAAGAAGATGAAAATGATAGAAGAAACAATGGAAACCATTAAGAGAGTAAATATGTCAGAAACAGCAATCCTGAAGAAATATATTGACACAGAGCAACTTGAACAGTTATGGAAAATAATGCAAAAAAATGGAAGAAAGAATTCATAGTATAGGTAAGGAGGTACGAGAACTTATTATCACACGTCAGAGAGTGTGCTGCTAACACAGTACTGGACATACCAGAAAAGCATGAAAATGCAATCTAGAATATTAAGACCAAAATGCCATAAGTGTCCAACATTCTGATTGGACAAAAAAGTAAAACTGAAGAGATGGAACAGAGAGTCAGCTGGAAGGCGCTTCACTGAGAACATACTAGAAGAAAAACTAGAGATGAGAATCTGGTGTGCCTTGAAGCCCCTGGAGAGAGCCATCTTGCCACTGGGGTGTGGCGCCTGCCTCCAGTGAGAGCTGCCTGGCCCCCAAGGTGTGCCACTCTGGGAGAGCTGTCCAACCCCTGGGGAGAGCCATCAGGTTGTTGGGGATGTCATTGGGGAGAGCCACATTGTGTACATGAGGAATTTTATCTAAGCCATATCCTTCCACCATTACATGTGTAAGTAACACCTCCAAAGCCCTTCTCTTTGTAACTCACAAGTTTTTTCTCTCTAGGTTTTCTCCCTTTTCTATAGGAAACCTGAACACTTAATCTTGCTCCAGACCTGAACCATGAGCCCAGTTCCAGAGACAAAAGGGAAATAAAATTGTCAGCTAAGGAAGCAAAGGAGGATGGAGCCTCAAGATTCAGCCAGCCACCCCCACTTGACTGACACTTTGACAAACACTTTGCAGTCCAGAGGGCAGAAAACGTCAGGAAAATATCTTCTAACTACACAAGAAGGCATGCAGCTTCAACTCAGGACCACCCAGTAAAGTGTTAAAGTCAACTCCCCTACCCTTTCATGTCAATGCCCCTGTTCAGCATGAAGAAGCCAGAGAGTCTGCACCCCATTTTCAAATGAGAAACCTCCAAATGAAAAAGATAATGTCTTTGTTAAAAACAAACAAGCAAACAAGCAAACAAACAAACATACATACATTAATTACCATTGGACTATGCTCACCATCACCCTGCCTTTTCTGGTCCCTGCTGGACATTTCTCATTTCCTTCACCCATTCCCTCCACCTACCGAGTTGTGCAGCCTTGTGATTTCATCCCTGCCCATCTACACTTTTCTGTTCCCAACTCTTACCCCCATATATCTTCATACATGCTTTTTACAATAAAATAAGAAAATGAAGAAAACAGAACCATATGGGATGACATCAAAAGGAACAACATACATATGACTGGAATGCCAGAAAATGGGAGTGAAGAGGAAGTCACTGTGAAAATTATGGAAGATGTACTAGAGGAAAACTTCTTAGGCAGTGTGAAGAATGGGAAATCCACATTCATGAAGCACAATGAACACCAAATAGACTAGACCCATAAAGGAAAACATCCAGACATGTTATAGTCGAATCCTCCAAATTAAACAATTAGATTAAGTTCTTATTTCTCAGCAGAAATCATGTGAGCAAGAAGACAGTGAAATGGCATATACAGAAAGTTGAAAGAAAACAATTGCCAGCTGAGGATCCTGTACCCAGCAAAGCTCTCCATCAAATATGAAGGAGAAATCACATTCTTTGCAGAAAAAAAGAGCTTCACGAATATATGTAAACAAGACCAAAACTACAAGAAATTTAAAGTGCAGTATTTCACATGGAGATGCCAAAGAAAAGTGTGACCTGACAATAATCACACTTAATATGAACGGATTAAATGTGTCAATCAAGAGAAAAAGAGTAGCAGAATGGATTAAAAAAAATGCAAAGCCCATCAATATGTTGCCTGCAAGAGACACATCTAAAAAATGAGGAGAAAGACAGACTAAAAATTTAAGGTTGGAAAAAAATATACCAAGAAAATGGGAACAGCAAAAAAGCAAGACTGGCAATATTAATCTCTGACAAAATAGACTTCAGAATGAAAACCACCATAAAAGATAAGGAAGGATACTACATCCTGATTAAAGGCACAGTGGATCAAGAATACATACTGTTGGTCAGCATTTATGTACTAAGTGATAGGTCTGCAAAATACATAAAACAATACTTAACAGGACTGAAGAAAGAAATTGACAGCACTATAATAGAGGTAGGAGACTTCAACACACCACTATCACCAAAAAATAGGTCAACTCAAAAGAGACTCAACAAAGATACAGAAGATCTAAACTATATAATCAGCCAACTCAACCTTGTGGATGTATTCAAGGTAGGACACCCAACTAAAACTCATTTTACTTTCTTCTCAAGTGCATGTGGTACACTCTCGAGAATTAATCATATATTAGGACACAAAGCAGGCCTCAACAAATTAAAAAAAAATTGAAATAATACAAAGTATCTTCTCAGACCACAATGCCACACAACTACAAATTAACCACAGGAAGGTAAAGCTTATAAAACCACCCATGTGGAAACTAAATAACTGTCTGCTAGAAGAGGATTGGCTTATAAAAGAAATAAAGAATGAAATAAAAAAGTTCCTTGAAACAAATTAGAATGAAAATACAACATACCAAAACCTCTGGGATACAACTAATGCAGTCCTCAGGGGGAACAGTTCATAGCAATAAACACACA
>NW_006399791.1:19643677-19646221 GCF_000299155.1 Elephantulus edwardii
AGAGAGAGAGAGAGAGAGAGAGAGAGAGAGAGAGAGAGAGAGAGAAGTAACACTCCAGAGTTATTCTATGAAGCAAGCATAACCCTAATATAAAAACCAGGCAAAGCTATTACCAAGAAAGAAAACTACAGACCAATATCTATCATATACATAAATGCAAAAATCCTTAACAAAATCCTACCCAATATAATCCAAAAGCACATAAAAAACAAAAAACCAAAAGCCATTATGACCAAGTGGGATTTATAATAGGTATGCAAGGATGGTTCAACATGATTGTTTTTAATCAACTAAATTCACCATATTAACAATGCAAAAAACAAGTACCATATGATCTTAGCAATTGATGCAAAAAGGCATTTGACAGAATCCAACACCCCTTCCTTATAAAGACACTCATCAAAATCGATACAGAAAGGAATTTCCTCAACTTAATGAAAAGCATATACGTAAAAGCAAGAGCCAACATAATTCTCAATGAGAAAGAATAAAAGCATTTTCTTTGCAAACAGGGACCAGACAAGAATGTCCATTGTCACCACTTCTATTTAATATAGTATTGGAAGTGCTTGCCATGGTAATACAACAAGAGAAGGAAATCAAACACATCGAGATCAGCAAAGAGATGGCTACACTATCACTATATGCATATGATAGTGTACACAGAAAACCCCACGTACTCAACAATGAAAGAGAACACATCAGAGCTGGTAGACCAATCTAGTAGAGAGATAGGATATAAGATTAATACCCAAAAATCAGTGAAATTCCTCTACAGTAACAAAGAGAACTCAGTGAAGGGAACTAAGAAAGTAATGCCATTTACAGTAGCCAAGCACAAGTTGAGACACTTGGGTGTCAACCTAACTAGAGATACAAAAGACTTGAACAAAGAAAACTAAAGCACATTTCTGCAAGACACAATAAAAGCCCCAAATAAATGGGGAAGGTTACCCTTGTTCTTGGATAGGAAAACTTGATATATTGAAAATGACAGTCCTACCAAAGTCAATTGACATGTTCAATGCAGTTGCGATACAGATACCAAATTCGTTTTTCCAGGAGATTGAAAGGGGGATTGTAAGTTTATCTGGATAGGAAAGAGAGCTCAGATAAGTACTTCTGAAATAAGTACTGAAAAAAATAAGTTCTGAAATAAGTACCTCTGAAAAACAAAAACAAAGTGAGAGGCTCAAAACCTACTATATTTGGTAGTAACCAAATCAGCATGATACTGGGACATAGACCAATAGAACAGAAGTAAAAACCCAGAAATGGGCCAAGTTATCTAAGGATAACTGATATTTGACAAGAAAATCATACCTATCAAATGGGGAAATGACAACCTCTACAGCAATGTTAGCATAACTGGACTGCTACCTGCAGAAAGCTGAAACAGGATCCAAATCTCACATAATACCCAAAAATCAACTCAAGGTGGATCAGAAACCTGGGACTAAAGTCCAAAATAATAAAATTAATTTTAGACAAATCTAAATCAAGCTTAAAGGGCCAGTCTATGGGATAAAGTGACTACCAAATACAGCCAGAAATGCACAATCTGGGCAGGATAAAATTGACGAATGGGACCTTCTGAAGAATCCCTCTTTGTATTAATACCAGCTCAGACAATAATCTCATAACGACAGTTTACAGAATACTCCTGGACCTCCACAAGAAAATGACTGATTACACAATTATAAAATGGACAAAAGACATGCAAAGACTTTTCACAGAGGAATGCATTTGAATAACTAACAGACACATGAAGAAATGTTCAAAATCACTGGCAATAGGAGAAATGCAAATCAAAATTACAATGAGATACCATATCACTGCAGTAGCAGTAGCAAAGTTTAAATGGACAGTAATAATAAATGTTGAAGAGAATATGGCAAGAGAGGAATATTGTTGGTGGGATTGTAAAATGGTACAATCACTCTGAAAGGCTGTTTGTAGTTTCCTCAAAAGTTTGGACAAAGAAATTCCATATGACTCAGCCATTCCATTGCTTGGAATATACCCTGAGAAAATGAGAACTTAAGTAGAAATGGAGATTTGTACACCAATGTTCATAGCAGAGTTATTCACTATTGTAAGAACATGGAAACAGCCCAAATGTCCAACTACAACGGACTAGACTGAAAAATTATGGTACATTCACACAGTGGAATACTACACAACATGCAGAAGCAATGATTTTGTAAATTACTACCTAACTTGAGAGGGACTGGAGAGCATTATGCTAGGTGAGCTAACTCAGTGCCGTAAGGACAAATATTGTAGAAGAGGTGGAAGCACAGGGTGGGCAGAAGGGCAGGCAATAATCATAGGGTTACACAGTTTGATGGGTGGAGGGAGGTGGGGCTGAATTAAATTGGAAAGATCTGATGTGAAAAACAATGTATACGAGCTTTGCAAATAAATCAGTATGTTGTTGTTGTTATGTGCCGTCGAGTCACTTGTGACTCATAGTAACCCTATGTACAACAGCCCTAAACCCTGCTCTATCCTGTGCCAATCTCACTGTCTCTGACACACCCA
>NW_006399791.1:19646654-19647884 GCF_000299155.1 Elephantulus edwardii
TAGAATCTTGCTTGCGTGTGAAATCAATGAGATTGTTCTGTAGTTTCCACACTCAGTTGGGTCACCCTTCTTTGGAATGGAAACAAATATAGATCTCTTCCAGTCAGTTGGCCAAGTGGTTGTCCTCCCAAAAAATGGAGTGAATTTATATTAGTTTTGGAAACTAATAATAGCATTATAAATTTATGAGATGATTTTAACAGAAAAAGTATGGAAGAATATAGTTATTTTAACTGTAATATTACTAACTGTAGGGTGTGAGGGGGCGTCCCTTTGTGGTGAATTATGTTATAGCTTGTTGCTCAGGTTCTTTTTGATCATTTTTTTGGGTTCTGAGGTGAAACAAGTTATTAAAATTTGTAAACTCATATACACATATTGTATATGTGTAGAGATGTAATCACACTTTGTCTTGGAACTTCATTATTAAACTGTTGGGAATCACAAAAAAATTAGGTCAGAGATTAATTAAATAGAAAATGGAAAAGCAATTGAAACCATCAACAAAACCAGAAATTGGTTCTTTGAAAAGGTCAATAAAATCGACAAACCACTAGCAAAACCGACAAAGGAAAAGAAAGAAAAGACATAAAAAATCAGAATGGGAGATGAAAGGGGCAATGTCACAACAGAACCAACTAAAATAAAATGGTTATCAATGGAATATTATGAAAAACTATATTCAAATTTGAAAACCTAGAGGAAATGGACAAATACTTTAAAATTCACAACCTACCTAAACTGACATGGACTGAAATGAAGCACCTGGAAAGACCCATTACAAAAGAAGAAATTGAACAGGTTGTAAAATAAATTCAAACAAAAGAAAAGAAAACAAACAAACAAACAAAAATCCTGAACCGGATGGTTTTACAAGTAAATTTTACCAAACATTCAGAGAATACCTGTTACTAAGTCTACATGAACTTTTACATATTGTTAATGAATCTCCAATCCTGATCCCACACTTCTCCTCATATAGCCTAGCCTCCTGGATAATCTGTTTTGCATATAGGTTGAAAAGGTATGGAGATAGGACACATCCCTGGCACACACCTTTTCCAATTTTGAACCATGCAGTGTTTCCTTACTTTGTTCTGATGACTGCCTTCTGGTCCAAGTATAGGTTTCATATTAGCACGATCAAGTGTTCCGGAATTCCCATTCTCCTCAGAGTCAGCCACAATTTGTTGTGATTCACACAGTCAAACGCCTTTGTATAATCAATGA
>NW_006399791.1:19656650-19711117 GCF_000299155.1 Elephantulus edwardii
CAACGGTGTCTCTCTGGAGACTAAGGTGCGTCTGATACAGGCCATGGTCTTTGTAATCAGTTGTTATGCATCAGAGAGTTGGGCAATGACTAGGGAGGATAGAAGGAGTATTGATGCCTTTGAGCTGTGGTGCTGGAGAAGAGTATTGAATGTAGCATTGACTGCCAAGAAAACAAACAGATTCATCCTGGAGAGGGTTAAGCTAGGCTCCTCCTTGTAGTCAAGGATTCTGGGGCTTCGTCTGACAGACTTTGAACATGTGGTAAGGAGAGACATGTCTTTGGAGAGTGACGTCTTGCTTGGTAGGGTGGAGGGACAGAGCAGGAGGGGAAGACCCTCCATGAGGTGGATTGATTCAGTGACTGGGGTAATCGGGATGGGTGTGTCAGAGGCAATGCGATTGGCACAGTATAAAGCAGGGTTTAGGGCTGTTGTACATAGGGTCGCTGTGCGTCGCAAACGACTCGACGGCACATAACAACAACAACAACAACATATCATTTAATATTCTGTTCAAAGCATCCTTAAGTATAGCAACTCGAGGTTTGAATTTGTTCTTCAGTTACTTGAACTTAAGAAATTCTGAGCGAATTTAGTCTTTTTGATTTTCTAACTCTAGCCCCTGCAAATTTTGTTGTAATATTTTACTTTGTCCTCCCATGCTGCCTTTTAAGATCTTCTGTCCAGCTCTTTAATATCTTGAATTCTTCCTTGTTTTGGCTTCTCGGAGCTCTAGTGCAATATTCAGAGTTTCAGACATTCATTTTTGTCTTTTCTTCCTCCTCTCTCTTCATAATGACCTTTTTCACTCTTCTTGGATGATAATATTGATATCCTTCCACAACTCATCTGGTTTTCACTGATTGGTATTTAAGGCCTCAAACCTATTCCTAAGATGGTTCTGAAACTTACGTGGGATAGACTCAAGGTCATATTTTGGTTCCCATGGATTTGATTTAATTTCCCTTAGCTTCAGCTTTAACTTTTGTATGAGTAGTTGGTGGTCTGTTCCACAATCAGCACCTGGCCTCATTTTTACAGCTGATATTGAGCTTCTCCTGTCTCTCTTTCCACAGATATAATCAATCTGATTCGTATGCATACCATCAGGTAAAATCCACATATATAACCTGAGTTTATGTTTCTTATAAAATGTATTTGAAATGAATAACTCATTGATTGTGCAAAATTCTATCATTCTATCTCCAGCTTCATTTCTGTTACCGAGTCCATGTTTGTCAACTACTGATCCTTCTTCTCTGTTCTCAACTTTTGCATTCCAGTCACCCATTATTATTAAAGCATCTTGATTGCATGTTCGATCAATCTCTGACTAGAAAATTTGGTAGAAATTTTTCTATTTCCTCTTCTTTGGCTCTGGTTTTTGGTGCATATATCTGAATGATAGTAGAATTCACTGTACTTCCTTATATGAATCCTGTCCCTCACAATATTGTATTTCAAGACATATCTAGAAATGACTTATTTAACTGTGAAAGCAACCCCATTTTTCTTCACCTTTTTGTCTCCGGTGTAGTAGATCATATGATCATCCAACTCAGAATGTCTCATGCAGGTCCATCTCATCTCAGCAATACCTAGTATGTTAATATTTATGTGTTCCATTTCTTCCTAAGAGTATTGAATGTACCACGGACCGCCAAGAAAACAAACAGATGCATCCTAGAGAGGATTAAACCAGGCTACTCATTGGAGGCAAAGATTCTGGGGCTTAGTCTGACATACTTTGGACATGTTGCAAGGAGAGACACGCCTTTGGAGAGGGACATCATGCTGGGTAGAGTAGAAGGACAGCGCAGGAGGGGAAGACCCTCTATGAGGTGGATTGATTCAGTGACTGGGGTAATCGGGGTGGGTGTGTTAGAGGCAGTGTGATTGGCACAGGATAGAGCAGGGTTTAGGGCTGTTGTACATAGGGTCGCTACGAGTCGCAAACGACTTGACGGCACATAACAACAACAACAACATTTCTTCCTAAACAATATCTAATTTTCCTACATTCATGGTTCTCACATTCCGTGTTCTAATCACTAGTGACTGCTTAAAACTGTTCCTTTTCCTTTGTATTTCTATACTTGAGAGCTCCATCTCAGTTGCCCTATCTGCTGGTTTATGTGTGTTCTATTGTATATAGGGTTTTCAGAGGCCTGCTATTTTGGAATTGGATAGCCAGTTCTTCTTCCAAGCGTGTCTTAGTCTGAATGCTCAGATTTAGAGATGTATCTAACAGATAAGCATTTTCTGGAAAAAAGCAGATGAAAGATATTTCCCCAACTGTGGAATTAACCAATAGTTTCAGTGTTGTCCCTACCCTTGACACAAATGTTTTGACTCATCTTTTTCCCTGCTCCACCATCCACCATCATCCCCTTCCACTCCCACCCACTTCCTTCAACACTTATCTCCCATTGTCCAGCCCTTAATCTGACAGTTTGTATCTTGAGCTTTATGGGCTTCTGTGATTCCAAACACTTCAGCTGCTGACAATTTCTTATGCTTCTGCCAGTGTCTCTTGAGCTTACGGGTAATGTTTCCCAAGTGAGTGTGATGTATCATGTATGATATACTAGGGTTTTAAGGTTTTCCGCTCTTTAACAGAATTTTCTCCAATTAATATGTGCTCCTTTGCTAGTATTAGTTTTTAGATTATATAGCACAAAACTGGAAAAGAGACTGAAGAAATACAGTGAAAAAGCCAAATCAAGGGGGGAGCAGATATAAATGGTAATACAGAGAATTTAAAAAAACTTTGTGAAATATGGCACCACATAAAGTTTCATCAGTTATTTTTAAACCTGATTTTCCTTCTGTGGGTTGCTAGCATCCAAGATAACCTAAAAATAGCTGCCAATTCAGACACTTTAAACACCTGCTTTACTTTATTTCCACCATCAATTCTTCTCTTCCATTCTGTGGTTATCTGAGGTTGAAGGGAAAAACCTCAAGGTCACTTTCAACAGCAAACTCTCTCCCTGCTGGTTGTTCTTTTCAGCGTCCACTGTCTTCTTCACAGGTCACTGCATTCTCACTTTCTGCAGCTTTTCAAGGGTTTATAAAATGGTAATAATTTACACTCACACTTGAAAGAGAGGAAGATACTCAACAAGAGTGGTTGACACAGTGACGGTCACAATGGGCTTTAACATTGTCCAGGTGGTGTTGATGGTGGAGGGTAGAGCAAGATTCTAACCCGTTATTCAGTTATTAGGGTGCCTATGGGTCAGAGTCAATACTAAATCAATTAGTAGCAACAACAAAACTTGGAACTCTGAGATTAAGATAACAATGCAGGTGTTGTTTGGATTGGAAATGTGAGGATACATAATCTATGATGAGTTGAAAACTCTGGACGGTTTCCTTTAGAATTAGCACTATACCATCAACTACACCAGAAACCCTGTTGGTGCAGTGGTCAAGCATTTAGCTACTAATGAAAAGGTCACTTGTTCAAAGACACCACATGTTAAAAGTGAGATGACTGACCTCTATAAAGATCACAACTATTGGGACAATATTGCTCTGTTCCACGGAGTCGCTAGGAGTTAGAATTGATTACATTAACCTGGAGGCAAATCCTGCTCCCTTCTCTTCTAATTCTAATAGTCTTTCCTTTTAATAATCAGCTGAGACAAGACTGAAAATTCTGGCTTACCTCAGCATCACTCAGAATCAGTGCTTTTCCAGGCTACATTCCCCCATATTGACTCTCTCATCCACCTGTACTCATGCATCTCTTCTGATGCCTCTTCCAAGTTTCTCTGAGGCTTCTCTGAGGCAAAGACTTTCCTCATTCATGCTACCCTCCTCCCCATCCTACTGACTGCTGTATGTGCAATGAATGTATATTCCATAAACCTAGACTTTCTCAAGAGGTGACCTACCACTTGCAGTTGAGCTGATTCTAATCCTGGCAACCATGACTCATGGTGGCCCCATATGTGTCTGAGGAGAAATGTGTTCTGAGGTGTTTATTTGTCAGAAGTAGATAATCAAAGCTTTATTTTAAGATGCCTGCAGTTAGACTTGAACTTCTAACTTTTTGTTTAGCAACCAAGTACATTGACCTTTTGCACCACTCAAGGATTTGTAAAAGGAGAGCAGACATCAAAGGTGTCAGAACATATTCATGTTTTCATTGTGGTGGCATGTCGTCCACATCAACAGTGGAAGGCTCTCCATTTCTCACTCCTGTCAACCTCCCCTTTCTCCTACCAGCCTTGTTAGAGTAATGAAAGTGTTGGCAGCCTTCCTAATTGATCAGCATTTGTGGGAGAGGAAACAAGCCCTGGGGGGCCTGGCTTGACTTTTGAGGGCATCAAACACATGCTGCTAGTGCCAAGTTCTTTGTGAAAGACGCCGGAATGCCTGTCAAGCTGGAAGGTGCACTCTTTTTTTTTTTTTTTTTTTAAGGTGCACTCTTTAAGTTTCATTGTAATAGTGTCTAAAATCAAGAGGCCTCACTCAGAAGAGTGAGGTGGGTGCTTTCAGCTGTGCAAACTCTGCCATTTCAGGAGCATGACGTGACAGTCCCTGAAGGCCACTGGGCCTTTACTCAAGCACACGGGGGTCTTGTGGGGGAGCCTCAGAACTTCTCATAATCGTGGAGCAGGATTGGATTCCCATGAGACCATGAAAGAATAGAAGATGTGAAACTCTAAGGCTTGTGCTTTTTTCTAGCAGTATCTGTTTTGATTCATCAAATGTATTTATAGGACAGATGTCACAGAAGTTGTGATTCACTTGGCTGGTGGGTAGGAAATAAGCAAAAGGAGACCTTTTGCAACTAATCTCAAGGACTGGTCTGTGCAAGAGATGGGTGGTGGGGAGTGGTGTCAGAGCTGAGGAAACCAAGAGCCCTAGTGGTGTTTGGTGGAGCATCCATGCTCCCAAGCATTAGCATGCTGCCCTGATATTTTGAGATTTCTATATGGGTACTAGTGTGTTAGAAAGTGTGAAAATGGCACAGGATAGGACAGAGTTCAGATCAGCTGTTCACAGAGTCTCTGTGAGTCATACTCAACTGGACATCACCTAACAGCATGTTTCACTTGAATTAATACGTATGCATCTCCATTTCAACCATGTACAGATGCTTATGAAGTGGTGTATTTATTTATTTAGCAAACTTTTCTTTCAAGACATTTCTGGGTGAACTTGAGTTTGCAATCTTTTTATGAGCAGTCTAATGCATGAAACAATTTACCCTACCTAAGGGCTCAGTGACTCTCAACAGGCATGATTCCCCCCTCCCAGAGGACATAAGACTGAAGACGATTTTGGTTGTTATAAATAGAAAGGGTACATTATCAGTACCTAAAATTAGAGACTAAGCATATTTGTTACATGCCACTGAATCAACTATAACTCATAACCAAATTATGACCTACAGAACAGAACCTTGTCCTATCCTGTCAATTCTTACGACCTCTGGCATGCTCAAGACCATTGTTATTGTCCCTATGTTAATCCATCTTATTGAGGGTTTTCCTCTCTTTGGCTGACCCACTACGTTTCCCAATGTAATGTCTTTTTCTCAGAACTGGTCCCTTCTGAAAACATGCCCAAAGTATGTGAGAAGTTTCACTATCTTTGCATCTAAGAAGCATCCTGGTTACACTTCCTCCATGACAGTTTGTTGTTTTGGCAAACCTCCTTTTATTCAATACTTTTTGCCCAGAGGGAAGTCTCATAACAAGAAATTTTCCAATCCAAAATGCCAATATTACCAGGATTGTCAAACTTTGGGTTAGAGTCAATAGTAGTAAAATCCTTTTCACACTTCTAATCTGAGCCTTTTAAAAATTGTTTCTATGAGCTAGCACAGGAAGAGTTCATGTTAAACTCTGTATCTTTTGTCTGTACTCTCTTGTCTGAAGATATAATCAATGCCTTTAATCCTCTTCTTACTGTCAGATATTGACTTTCTGCCCTTTCTGTGTGAGTTCTTGGTGTCTTCAGGGTGGGATAGAAGATGAGCAGGTGCTTGAGAAGCATCATAATCTTCCTTCGATGTACTTTTAGAGATGAGAACATTCTCTAATAAAAAAAGCTGCAGTGGATATATTGAGACAGGAATAGATGATCTTGCTGATAAGAATTAAAAATCCTATTTGAGTATTTCCTTGAGGAAATTATCTATGGGTTGGAGAAATTCCATTCAAATCATTTAGAAATATGGTTGTGACATTCCAAAGGTTAAGTATTCCCCCTTTATCCGCCAACATTTCTGGGTGTTCCCTCTTGCATTCCATTCACAATCTTCAGTACACTAAGTGAAAAGCAGATGTTTCTGTGGCAATTTCTCTGTCAATTTCAACTGACTTGTCAAACCTTGTCTATATTTACACACCAATTAAGAAATTGATTTCTGACGCTATGCTCTGTATGCCTAATATATATCAGCACTTTGTGAGAGTTGAGCAAGGAGAACTTAGGAAAAATAGGATAGAGTTCTTTCCCTTGAGAAATTGATGAAATCTACTGGAAGAGGTATTCTTAAGCAAATAGTTGCAATTTAGTGGTATAAGTCATATATAAAGCAAAGTTAAAAGTGCTCTGAGGACACACAAAGAGAAAATTCCATTTAAAAAATTAAGAGTTTTATGTTTAAAGTAGTAAATACCTTAATAGAATGGTTTTTGAAGGATGTGTGAGAGTAAATTCATAAACAAAGAAATGAGAGTGATAGAGACAAGATAGCATCCAAGAGTATGAGTTAATAATATTGTTCAAGGAATAGGAAGGATGTGAATGTGGAATAGTGGAAGATGATGACGGTGGATTTCATCCTCTGAAACACGACAAGTTCATTGTGTTTTGAATCCTAATCTGTTTTCTCTTCAGTGTCTGAGTCAGAGCCAGGATCTAGCACTTCATTAGCATCAGTTTCAGCATCAACAAGAGACTACAGGTTGTATACTCAAGTCTCTAAGCAGAGAAATAACATGACTTGAGGAGTTGGGATACTAAGCACTGGGGGAGAATAGATCAGAATCAAAGAGGAATCTGGGTTCTGGACAATATGTGAGAAGAATCTGAACTGAGACCAAAGATGAAAGCAAGAAGGGAAGAGGAGAGATTTGGAGATATCTGGTGGGTAGACTTAATAGAAGTTGTTGAGCAAGATGAAGGACGTAAGGAAGTAGGTGGAGTTGCCATTGTCTTGAAAATCTGACAAAAATATATGCCAAGACTTAATAGTTATTTAATTCACCTATACATAGAGAAACCTAGAACAATATGGTTTCCGGATGTCATATCTAAGACTGTCAATGCCGTGGAATAAGTGACACTGTGGTTGAGAGATGCCAGTCTGACGACCTACTGCCTCCTATGATCATTGTCTCCCATGCTTTCACTCTAAAGACTTTGTTTACTGGCTTCTGTCTCATGTTATTGGACTCACGGCAACTTTGTGAACTCACAGTAACAGGCCTTGACCTCATTCTGTTGCTTTGCCGCTTTCACCCTGTGTTTCCACTGACTCCTAGATTCCGATGACAACTTACCGATAATTTTCTTCTCTGGCTCTCACAAAACTTATTACTCAAGCACAACACACAAGTAAAGGAGTGAGTGAGTCATTCTGATATAAAATCAGCAGCTCTTTCACATACAAACTACAAAAGAAAGTATATTTTAATATATTCGACCTAATGCACCCTCTGATCCTCTTAACAAAATGTACATAATTTTATTGACATATATAAATCTCCAAAACTAAGATTTTTGGTGTTTAATAAATATAAAACACCTGTCACTAATTACTAGGTCCTCTGTGTTGTGCAATCATCACCACTGTTTCAATATTTTCTTATCACTCTTTACAGAAACTCAGTGTTTTCTAAGCATTGACTTTCCCTTCTCCTTCCTTCGATCCCTAGTAACCACTAATCAGTCTATGACTTTGACTAAATGTTGCATGTAAGTGGGATATTGTAATATTTGTCATTTCTTGACTGACTTATTTCGCTCTGCATATTTTCAGTATTCATTAGATGGTTGCTTGTATCAGGACTTCATCTCTCTTTATGACTGAATAGCATCCCAGTGTGTATATACACCGTTTTGGTTAATTCTCATCTGATGTTGGATGTCTAGATTGATGTTGCCTTTTTGCTATGTGAGTAATACCACAATGAACATTGGTGTACAAGTTTATGGTTGTGTTACTCTTTTTAATTCTTTTAGGTAAGTACCTGAGCTAAGTACTATGCCCATATGGTAGTTATATATTAAGTTTTGAGAAACCATGAAATTGTTTTCCATAGCAGCAATACATCATTTTGCTTTTCTACTAGCAACAGATGCAGATCAAGTTATGTGTTGAGAATTATTGTTATATATTGATCTGGGAATTCATGGAGATTTGAAGTTGATGAGCATGAGCAGTCCAAGTACAACAAGTTCTACAAACACTGGATTTTCTGTGAGACTCATATTCCTGAAGCTCGCAAGAACACCATGTAACAAAAATCCTCATTGTCTACACATTGTTGTGTTTGATGGTGATAGATTGTTCTCAACAGTTAATCTGAAAGGAATATATGTGGTGAACCCTTTCATGTAGAAGGATAGACTTTATTTACCAAACATCTTCCCATCAGTCATGGATGAAAAGAAATAGAATGCTCTTGAGGCCTTCTACATTGTTTGCAATCAGGAAGACAGCGCTAAATGAAAAGTATTGTCCATGACGGACCACAGGCAATAGCACATGGGGTTGAATTCCTAGTCTGCCAGTTTTTCAGTTGGTTTACATACATCATTCATGTATATTTTCATTTACAATATTAACTACAGTTGATCAACACCCTTTATCAGCAGCTCTCATCATGTCCTTACTGCACCTTGCCTGTCCTTTCACCCCACCTCTGCTGCTCTAGTATATATTCCCATCATCTTTCTTCAGCACCTCCGTCTCCCCTTCCTCCTATCAGCTCAGCATTTATACATATCTGTTTCCAGTTTACTGATTGCGATATCGATAATGTGTATTCTTCCATTCTTCGCAGTTTGGGCCTTTACTTTTTTAGTTTTCATTACCTGTTCGTTCTATTTCTGTTCTGCCTTCCCCACCTCCACCTATTTAATCACTCACCTATTTTCACAATAGCGGTCTTATACTGTACTTGTCCTTTTGTGTCTTCTAGAATTGAACTTGTTGTATTGTTATTGCTAATTGCTGTCGAGTAGAGTAAGACCTACTCTAGCAACCCTACGAAAAAGAATACTGAATTCTGTCCTATCTGGTGCTGTCCTCATCATCTATGATACAGTTGAGCCTGTTGCTGCAGTCGCTGTGACAATTCATCTATTTGGGGATTCTCCCCTTTTGATGACCCTCAACCTTCCCAAGCAAGGTCTCTTTCCAAGGAATAGCATCTCTTAGCAACATGTACAAAGTATGAGAACTTTGTCATTCATGTTTCTAAGAAACATTCTGATTGTACCTTTTCCAAGACATACTTGTTTGTTCTTTTGGCAGTCCATGGGATATTCAGTACTCTTATCGAACACCACAATTCAAAGTCATCGGGTCTTCTGTCATCTTTATTCAGTTATCAGAAGCACAGTAAATAATTAAAAAGATCATGGCCTGAATCAAGCATACCTTAGTCTTCAAACTGATATCATTGCTCCTCAGTACTTTGGAGAGGTCTTTGACAGCAGACTTACCCAAAATAATACATCTCTTGACTGCTGGTGCCAAGGATGTTGTT
This sequence comes from Elephantulus edwardii, assembly GCF_000299155.1. Classification (NCBI taxonomy): domain Eukaryota; kingdom Metazoa; phylum Chordata; class Mammalia; order Macroscelidea; family Macroscelididae; genus Elephantulus; species Elephantulus edwardii. The sequence goes on from NW_006399791.1 coordinate 19,666,394, forward strand.
CATGGATCCAAGTAAAATATTTTACTAATTCTTCATTTTTAAATGTTGCACAGTATTTCATTGTATGTATGTATGTATGTATGTATGTATGTATGTATGTATGTATCACAATTTATCACTTCATTTGTTGATGAGTATTTGGAGTGTTTCCACATTCTTGCTATGTTAATAATGCAACAATAAACATGTTGTTTTGAATATCATTGAGTCAGAACTGAACCATAGCTGATCCTTCAGAGCAGTATACCACATGGGAAGAGATTGCTCATCTTTCACCCACAGAGAAGCTTAGTGCTTTATACAATCATTCACATATGTTATATCATTAATGCCATTGCTCTATGTCTACTAGGGAGCTCTGGTGGCCTAGTAGCAAAAAGCTGTGCTGTAATCCCAAAGACAGGCAGTTTGAGGCCATCAGCTGTTCCACAGGAGAAGGAAGGACAATCTCCCATGTGATTACCTGCCTCTGAAAACCTGCTGCAGGGTTAGATATGGGTTGGTTCTGACTCTATGGTAAACAACAACAACAACTATCTCTACTATCACCTCAAGTGTTCAAGTCTCCATTGAACCTTCCTCATGACTTCACCCCTTTCCCTACCAGCCTTTGCTATACTACTGATTTTTCCTCTTACCCCTTTTCTGTTCCCTTTCTTTCCTTTTCTTTCTGAACATACATGCATATCTTACTCAATTATCCCCCTACTTCACAACAGTGGTGTTATGCAATATTTGTCCTTCTGTGACTGAGATATTTCATTCAGCATAATGCTTTCTAAACTCCTGAATGTTATACAGTCACACAGGAATGGGGATCAGGCCAGAAAGTGTAAAGACAGGGGGCTACTAACTGCTGGAAGAACTGAAGCCCCTATGCTACACCTCTCTGCGCTTTTATTAAGAATCACCAGGAAGTAAACAACAAGGAAGGGTCATGGGGAAGTAGATCACAAAAAGAACTCTTTTGCAAATGATGTCAAAGTTTTCTCTATTGTTTACATTATGTTGATCTCAGGAGGGAGGGAGTCATTAAATACAAACTAAGAACTATTAGACTCTTAAGGATTGCCTTAATGCCTTCCCCTGTAAACATTTAAGGATTGCCTTAGTGCTACAGGATAAATTCCAGCTTGTATCAACCTCCCTCCTATCCAGACATAGCATTTGGTTTATTATTAATATTTAATTTGATATTTGGCTTCCCACAAGAGACTCTTCACCTCTGATGAAGTCCTTGTAACAAGTTATTCTTTACTGCCTGAGGCATGATCTGGAGGCCCAGCAGCATAATCATTTTATGAATTTAGTAGTGCAAAGTGTGTTGAAGGACAGCTACAACTAAGAAAATCTCAGATTCAGAATGTTCTTGGAGAACTCCTAGCTTGTATCATTGTAACAGAACTCTGGGTAGGGAGCAAACTGTTCTTTTGTCTGAAGGCATAGCACTGTAACCCAGGATCTTATTCTTAGGAAAGTAGTCTATGCTAATGGTTGTTGTTGCATCCTATCAAGTCAGAAATGACCCACAGCTGAGTGGACTTAATGAGTTAGTGAATTGCACAGGAGGAAACTACCCATCTTTCTCCCTTGGGGCAACTGGTGGATTTGAACCATTTACTTTTGGGTTGCCAGCATAATTCTTACCACTAGGCCACCAGAGCTCCACTTTCTAGTATTTAGTAACATAGATTGTAAGTAAGTAAAAAGTTGCTAGTACAAAGGTAACTTGTGGTTGCTGTGATGAGGAACACTGTGATACTGATGAGTCAAATGTGATAATGGGTACCCATGGTGGACAGTGTTTGGTGGTGCTCCCTTATTAAAAGAAGCTTGGAAACAGGAGTGGCATCCACTTCCATAATAGCTTGCCTCTGGAAACCCTATGAACTTGGAGAAATGATGAAAGTCATACAAGTGTTCAGGTCTTTCATTCATAGGGTCTCTATGAGGGTCTATGACTGGACGGCACTTAACAACAACAAAAACAGTTGTAGATTAAATGACATTGGGTGAGCTGTTGTACTTCATCACCTAAGAGAAAACTCTGGTGGCCTTCTGGCAAGAAGCTGCACTGTAATCCCAAAGGCACACCAACCAGCTGTTCTGAGGGAGAAGGATGGGCAGTCTCCTCCCATATGATTAACAACCTCTGAAAGCCCACAAGAAGGTCAGCTATGGTGTTGGTTCTGAATCAATGGTACACAACAACAACAACAGAGAGCAGTTGCATATTATAATGAAGTCAAAGTCCAGATAAATATGATTTAAACACACTTAAAAAAATAGTTTCAAACACTCACTCATTCAAATAGATTCTATTTCTTAGTATACTAGTTTATTTATAAATTTTGAATACATTGTTTTTACACCAGATTCTTTCAATTTCCCTCACACCCCCACCCAGCAAATCGTACAACCCCAAAGTCAATCACCTCCCATGCACATCCTCATTCCTCTGCTTTCTTCCTCCCCCACTCTCCTTGGATCCTTATACTCATTCTACAATAATGGTTTTATATAATATTTGTCCTTCTGGAACTGAGTTAGTTCACTCAGTATAAAGCCCTCGAGTCCCTCCCAAGTTAGGTAGTAATCTAGAAAATCATTGCTCTTGTGTGATATGTAGTATTCCATTTTATGAATGTACCATAATGTTCGATTGTGGTTGGACATCTGGGACCATTTCTACGTTCTTACAATGATGAGTAACGCTGCTACAAACAATGGTGTACAAGTCTATGTTGGAGCCTCAATTCTCATTTTCTCGGGATGTATTCCAAGCAGTGAAATAACCTGGTCATATGCAATTTCTATATTCAACTTTTGAGAAAGTAACAAACTGCCTTCCATAGTGGTTGTAGCATTTTACAATCCCACCAACAGTGTAGAAGAGTTCCTATTTCACCACATCCTCCCCAGTATTTATTACTTGCTGTCCCATTAAACTTTGCCACTGTTACTGGAGTTACTCATTGTGGTTTTTTCTAAAAAAAGACTTACATGGTTTATTTTCAATAAAATAGCAATTCTAGATAAATTTCTATGCTTCAACTTCTATTTCAAAGCTGGAAAAGACAATATTGTCATTGGCATCTGAGCTGTGGTAATGAATGCTCCTGGACTCTCCCCATCTTTTCTCAACCTCCATCTTGGGATTTTTATTTTTTCTACTAGTTTATTTACAAATAATTTGCACCTCTCTTATTGCCAGTGATTTGGAGCACTTCTTCACATGTCTGTTGGGCATTCAAATATCTTCCTCTGTGAAATTTCTTTCCATATCTTTTTCCCATTTTGTAATTAGGTTATCATTCTTTTTCTTGTGGAGGCCCAGTAGCGTTCTGTAAACTTTCATTATGAGACTCTTGTCTGCAATGCCAAATGTTTGCTCCCAGTTGGCAGGTTTTCTTTTCACCCTGTTGGAGAAAAGTTTTTGATGCTCACAGGGATTTAATCTTTAGAAGGACCCATTCATCAATTTTGTCCTCTTCAGATTGTGTATTTCTAGTATATTTGACAGTCTCTTTATACCAGAGACTAGGCCTTCTAAGCTTGATCCCAGTTTGTCTCATAAACTTTTTGGTTTGGGGCTTTAGTCTCAGGTCTCTGATCCACCTTGGGTTGATTTTTTGTGTATGGTGTGAGATATGGATCCTGTTTCAGCTTTCTGCCGGTAGCAGCCCAGTTTTACCAGCAACATTTGTTGAAGAGATTGTCATTTCCCCAATTGATAGATTTGATTTCCTTGTCATGTATCAGTTGACCATAGATGTTGTTATGTGCCATAGAGTTAGTTGAAACTCATGTCGACCCTATGTACAATAGCCCTGAATCCTGCTCTATCCTGTGTCAAACGTACTGTCTCTGACACTCACCCTACTTACTCCAGTCACTGAATCAATCCATCTCATAGATGGTCTTCCTGTCTTTCTCTCTTTCCACCATTCCAAGCATGATGTCCTTCTCCAAGGACTGGTCCCTCCTTGAAACATGTCCAAAGTATGTCAAACAAAACCTCAGAAACCTTGCCTCCAAGGAACAGCCTGGCCTCACCCTCTCTAAAATGAATCTGTTTGTTTTCCTTCCTGGCAGTCCACTGTATATTCAACACTCTTCTCCAGCACCACAGTTCAAAGGCATTCATTCTCTTTCTATCATCTCTAGTCGTCGTCCTCTGATGCAGAGGAAGCAATGGTAAAGACTATGGCCTGGATCAGGTACAACCTTAGTCTCTAGATTGATGTTGTTGCTCTTCAGTTCTTTGGAGAGGTCCCTGACAGCCAACTTACCAACGCAATTAGTCTCTTGATTTACTGGCTACTGGTAACAAGAATGTTGATAATATCTGGGTTATTTCTGGGTTCTCAATTCTGTTTCATTGGCCTATGTTGCCTTTCATTGTACCAGTACCATGCTGTTTTGGTTACTACCTCTGTGTAGTAGGTTTTGAGGCCAAGGAATACCATGCCTCTCACCTCATTTTTGTTTCTCAGAAGTGTGTTCCTTATTCAGGGCCTCTTGCCTCTCCAAATAAATTTGATACTTCCCTTTCCAATCTCCTTGAGAAAGGAATTTGGTATCTGGATTTGGATTGTACTGAATATGTAGATTCTTTTTGGTAGGATTGCCATTTTAACAATATTGAGTCTTCCTATTCATGAACAGGGCACAATTTTCCATTTCTTTAGGTCTTTTATTGTGTCTTGCAGAAATGCTCTGTAGTTTTCTTTGTATAGGTCTTTTGTCTCTCTAGTTAGGTTTACTCCCAAGTGTCTCAATTTGTTGTTGGGGAATGTAAATAGTATTACTTTCTTGATGTCCTTCTCTGAGATCTCTTTGTTACTATAGAGAAATCCTATTGATTTTTTTTATATTGATCGTTTATTCTGCCACTCTACTAAACTGGCCTACTATAACAGGTTTTTTGTTGAGTCTTCGGAGGTTTTCAGGAGCCTCCACTCTGGGAGTTTTGCAGCATGCATTCATCTTGATGGCAGTCCTGATGGGCATGTAAGGAAAGATTTTGTGGTAGTGTTTGATGTGTATTACTGCTCTTTTCCCCTCAAGAATGAGTGTCCTTGAGTCTTTGTCTAGGGTGGAGGTCTGCTCAAAGGTGTGGCTTTAAAACCCCTCAGGGCCCTTGGGCCAAATTTATTAACTTTCATATGGATACTCCTTAAATGATACAGCAGTCTTTGTCTATTTGCTGAACTGAACAACCTGGTGCTGCTGTGATGCTACACATTGTTCCATAGTCTTTTCAAGTACCATAATGGTTACTCATTATGTACAGTGTTTGGATGAGCTTCCAGATTGATTTATGCTGGGAAGCAGGAGAGGCAGCAACTTCCTAAACTAGATGCCTCTGGAAATTTGGAAATTTGACAAATTCTCTAAACTCTACAAACTCTTTAAATATACAGAAATGATGTTAGTTACAGAACAAAGTTCAGGTTTTGTGTGCAAAAGTCTCAGTCATATTCAACTTGATGACACTCAACCATTGCTCAATGAAACTGGTGCTGTTTTATCTGGAGGAACACTCTTCCACTTTGTACATCACTCTTTGTCAAAGTGCTGTACGAAGTAACCTGGGTTTGGGTTTGCTGTGATGCTGAACCTTGTACCATTGGGGTATCAAATACCTGAATGGTTTACCAATGTGGACAGAGTTTGGTGAAGTTCCCAGTTATAAAACAGGTTTGGAAGCAGGAGTGGCATCCACTTCCTAAACCACATGCCTCTGGAAACTCTATAAACTTGAAAAAATGATGATAGTTATGGAAAGGCATTAGGTCTTTTGTTCATAGAATTGTTATGAGTCGCTCTTGAATCCATGACAATCAACAACAACAACAACTATCATATCATCTGCATGTAGAGATAGTTTAACCATCTTTTTGTCAATCTGGATGCCTTTTATTCTCTTTTCTTGTCAGGCTGCCTATGCTGTATTTTAATGACTATTAGGAATTACATACCTATTCCAAGAAATCTATTGTCTAAGATTTTGATAAATCAAAATTCCTTGACACTGCCCAGATATGATTAAATGTAATAAACATGCCATAAAAAAGAGAAAAGAAAATGGGTTTTGTTAATCATTCTTATCTTAAAAATACTGACCTTTGCCTGGATTCAAGGATGATTGTCCTTGGGCAATCAAGCTAAAACCTGAATAAAGGAGCAACTTAAGGGTGAGATTGGAGGGCAGGGAAGATGGTGGAAAATCCAGATTTACCATTTTCAACTTATTTATGAAGCTTAAAAACTTAAGTGTGGATACATTTCAACACAAAAGCAAAAAAATTTGCCTAACTAGACCAATAAGGAACATTATGAAAAATGGAGGAAAGTTGACGTTGTTAAGGGTTTAATTGTACTTGATCCACAATCACCATCCAGGCAAACAACAGTTAAGAAAACAAATAAAACAAGTATATTGCAATGGACAAATCTATTTCCATAGATCTCTATAAAGGCCAGAAAGCAATGATGTCACATTATAAAAGAAGATGCACCTCATCCAAGCTATGGTATTGCATATGAAAATTAAACAATGAGAAAGGATGATTAAAGAAGAATTGATGTCTTTGGATTGTGATGTTGGAGAATAATATTGAGTACAGCATGGACTATCAAATATACATTTGTTTTTGCAAAAGTGCCCCTCCAAAGTAAGGATGTTGAGACTTTTTCTCACATGTATTGGACTTACTATCAGGAGAGGCCAGTCTCTGGAGGATATCATATTTGGAAAAGCAGAGGATCAGCAAAAGAAGCAAAGCTCATCAGTGACATGGATAGGCACAGTAACTGGAATAGTGTTCTAAAGCACAGCAGTTTGTGAGGATCGTGCAGGATCAGGCAGGGTTTCACTCTGTTGTCCACAGGCTAAATGTGTGATGGACTCTACTCAACGGCTCCCTACTGAACAACATTCTGCAACTGCAGAAAGGCAGAGGTAAATGCAAGGAAATAAGTCATATTTTCACTAAATTCTGAAAACCATTTCCTTCTGGCCCCTAGTTGGGGTAAAAAGGAATAAATAAAGCTTCAGTTTCTTTCTATGATGAGTCTTCATGATTGAGGATAATTTGCTAACACTATACTAGAGTATTTTTTTCTCCATAAATTTATATCTCTTAGAGTGCAACTCATCTACTCAAAACATTTATTTCTTAAAGACACTGCTAGACCAAAGCAATTCATGTTCATTCTTACTTTTCCATTTTATTGAATCTCCATATAAAATAGGTTTTGAGTTGTTTTTTTAAAATAACAATAATTATCTATATTCTTCACTTGTCTAGTAAGATGCCAAGACAGAATGTAGAAAGGAGCAAACATTGGTATAAGGGCAAATCTATTAGTCTGGTGATGGTAGGAAATTCTTCTGTCATGGAAAAGAGATGCCTGGCTCAGGTAGGTTAGAATCAGAGGTTAAACCTTGGGTAAAATGCTTATGGGGTTTTCAACAGAGATGAGTGACTTTATGAGCTTGAGGAAAGTAGGGAAATGATATTGACTTGAGATGTAAGGAGCAAGAGATTGAGGACAAGGTGGGCACTAGAGCTCTACTATCTGTGCCCATCTCCTTGCTTCACTTTTGAAGGGACCACCCTGGGGGAACAGTCCAGGGTAATATGATGTGACTCCAGCTGACCAGAAAAGGCTTTGTGATGTTTAACTAGAGAGAAACTGAGTTAGCAGGTTTGGTTTTCCATGACCTATGCCTTTGAGCTGTGGTGCTGGAGAAGAGTATTGAGAATACCATGGACTGCTAGGAAAACAAACAGATTTGTCCTGGAAAGGGTTAAACCGGGTGGCTCCTTGGAGGCAAGGATTCTGAGGCTCCGTCTAACATACTTTGGACATGTTGTGAGGAGAGACCGGTCCTTGGAGAGGGACATGTTTGGGAGGGTGGAGGGACAGCGCAGGAGAGGAAGGCCCTCTATGAGGTGGATTGATTCAGTGACTGGGATAATTGGGAAGGGAGTGTCAGAGACAGTGCGACTGGCACAAGACAGAGTGGAGTTTAGGGCTGTTGTACATAGGGTCGCTATGAGTCGCAGGCAACTCGATGGCACATAACAACAACAACAACATGCATGAGGTGTAAGTGATCCACATCTAAGATCATAAGGGTCAACCAGAATGTAAGATATCTTAGAGTGTAAATTTTATGTCCTATGGGAAATCTCTTCCTGTACAGTTTACAGCCTCTGAAAACTCACTGGAGGATCAGCTATAAGTTGATTCTAACCCAGGTCCTTGGAAAGTATTTTTGCCAGGTTTTTATAAGTTGTATTTCACACATTATCTGTAATGTTTCTAGAGCAGGTTCTGGATTAGTTGTTATTGTTGTAGTTATGTGCCATCGAGTCACTTGTGAGTCATAGCGACCCCACGTATAACAGCCCTAAACCCTGCTCTATCCCGTGCCAATCTCATTGCCTCTGACACACCCATCCCGATTACCCCAGTCACTGAATCGTTCCACCTCATAGAGGGCCTTCCCCTCCTGTGCAGTCCCTCCACCCTCCCAAGCATGATGGCCCTCTCCAAGGATCAGTCCTTCCTTACAACATGTCCAAAGTATGTCAGACAAAGTCCTAGAATCCTTGCCTCCAAGGAGCAGTCTAGTTTAACCCTCTCCAGGATGAATCTGTTTGTTTTCTTAGCAGTCCATGGTACACTCAATACTCTTCTCCAGCACCACAGCTCAAAGGCATCAATTCTCCTTCTATCCTCCCTAGTCATTGTCCAACTCTCTGATGCATAACAGGTGATTGGGAAGACCATGGCCTGTATCACACGCACCTTAGTCTCCAGAGAGACGCCATTGCTCTTCAGTACTTTGGACAAGTCTCTAACAGCAGACTTTCCCATCGCAATACATGTTTTGATTTCCTGACTGCTGGTGCAAAGATTGTTGACAGTGGAGCCAAGCAAACTGAAGCTGTGAACAATCTCAATCTCTTCGCCATCCATCCTGATGCTACCAATTGGTCCAGTGGTGAGAATCTTTGTCTTCTTGATATTGAGCCTCAATCCACATTGAAGGCTGCAGTCCTTGACCCTCTGCAGCAAGCGCTTCAAGTCCTCCTTAATTTCAGCAAGCAGGGTTGTGTCATCTGCATAACACAGATTTTTGATAGATCTTCCACCAATCCTGATGCCACACTTCTCATAGAGCCCAGCCTCCTGGATAATCTGCTCTGGATTAGAGATGTAGTAAATACATGTTACTGGAGCACTGGTGGCCTAGTGGCAAGAAGCTGAACTGCAATCCCAAAGGCACACAGTTTCAATTCACCAGCTGCTCTGTCAGAGGATAGACAATCTCCTTCTGTGTGATTTAGCTGCCTCTGAAAACCCACCACAGGGTCAGCTACGGGTCAATTCTGATTCAATGGTACACAACAACAACAATAATGTTATCTGATATTATTGTTAGTAATGTAGAGTGGTCATTGAGTTGAGTAGGCAGTAGTGGTCTATTTGGAAGGTACCAGAGAAAGACCAGGTGAAATACTTTGGAAGATTAGCCAATGTGCTCCTTAGGGAGCACCACAGAATATTTACCTATAGGGTGGTGGAAGATAAGCCCTTAGTGTTGGAAGAGACTGAAAATATGTGGAGGTTTACATAATGGACTCTAATATATAAACCTTTTGTTTTAATGTACATAGGATTACTATAAATTGGAGCCACAGTGATGGTGACACAACACTGAAAGTAGAGTCCCTGAATGTTGCAAATTGTCAATGTCCTCAGCTACCAACAGAAAGGTTGATGGCTTGTGCACATTTAGAAACACCTTGGAAGAAAAGCTTGGCAGTCCGCTTCTGAGAAGGCAACGACTTAAAATTCTGTGGAGCATAATTCACTTGCCATGAATTGTTGCAAGATCCCATCAAGTTGACTCCAATTCACACTGACTTTCTGAAGCGCAGATTAGAACCTTGCCCTGTCCTGCACCATCATTGCCATCTCCACTACGTTAAAGCCCGTTGTTGCAGTCACTGTGTCAATCCTTCTCATTGAAGGTCTTCTCATTCAGAACCACGGATTGGAGTAAACTTTATTATGCCAGCCTGGTTGCTGCGGTCTCCTTCAGCCACATCAGAGTGTATGGCTACACACTACCTGCACATTTGTTTTATTGGATGCTCATTATTTTTACGAACCCAACATTTAAAAATATTTAACCCAACATTTAAAAATAATTAGTATCCATTGTCAATTTTTAGAAACTGTTTTTCCTTCAAAATCTGTTTACAGCTTTTCTAGGAAAATGAGAAGTCAAGGAATCTCTGGCCCCACATTGCTATGAGGTGTGAATTTTGGCCTGAGTGGTAGTGGCACATGGTGTTCACATGGATCATTTGGTTTCCAGTCCACATTTATTTGCTTCTCAGCACTGAGCCTATCATAGGGCACACTGGGTATCATGCTTGCAGAGATATTTCATGTCATAGAATTGAGAGAAACATGAAAACTTGTGTGGTAAATTTGGGAGACAAACCTCACCATTAAAAGGGATTCATTTTAGAAAACAGAATGTATGGGAATAATTGTATGATACACTATATGAATGAAAGAAAGTATGAATCACAATGTATACAAATTTGTATGGAAACTAATACATTTTTTAAAAAAATTATCTATCTCTCTGTAAATATGTATAAAAAGTCCACTGCTGCCTTTATTCTCCTGAGCTCCTGCTCACTGATAGTTATACATGGCTAGTGCCCTAAGCCCAGCTCTGACTGCAAGGAAGAGGTCTGCTAATTCTGGAGGTTTATTATTAGCGATTCCATTTGTCGCTCACCCTTAGCTTTATTTCGCAGGAACAGATTCTGTTATTAATAAATGTGAAAATCTCTCCTCATCTGCTTTTTTCTTTATCTTGGTTCTCAGCTGGTTGGAAATGATGGTGAGGAAGAGAGATGTTATTTATCGGGCACTGATTGTAATCTGAGAGCAAAGCCAGTTGCCATTGAGCCTACGTCCAGTCAAGACAACCTTCAATGTGTCGTGATAAACCTGTATTCATAGAGTTTCTGTTTTGTTTCTGGAAGTCAATCAACAGGCTGAAGTGTTTCTATGTAAATTTGAATTGCCAGCCTTCCATTTAGTAGTCAAACATACTAACTAGTCACACCACCCAGAAGCTCCCTACAATCCTGACATCGTACTTTATTATAATAAATACTCCTTAGTCTGCGGAGAGTTTTCTTTTCGATGTGGAGAAAGAAAGCTCATTACATTAATCAATAAGAGTAAGTAAATACAGTAGCTATTTAGTCTATGTGCACACACAGACACACATACAAATACATGCAGAAATTAAGTTAATAACGTGTGTTAATTTCCCCCTAAGGAGTGCGTTTAATTACAAATGAACCCTCTTTATTCATTAACTAGGCCCAAAAGGATTTGTTTTTGGCAGTACTAGTTTTCCATGTGTGTGTTTTTAGCAGCTGGTTAGAATGTTCTTTGTAACTAAAAGCAAAGAATCTATTTTTTGTTTTTTAAAGGAGGTGCTTATAAAACAAATTGATATTCTCTCCATAGTGATGGAATATTAAGAGCTTACCATGGCTAAATTTTTCTCTATTTGTTTAATTCTGGGACTCCCACAAACTGCAAGAGGAAGGCTACACGGCTTGCTGTGATACCCTAACCAAGAAATCTCATAAGGCAAAACGTAGTTCATAGTGCACAATGCCAAACAAAGCCTGCTCAGCAAACCAGCTTTCTCTTGAATATAAATCCCAAGGCAATGGTCAACATGTTTTCTTAGTGTGGGGGACAGTATTTTACAATGTGTTCAATTAGGAGCTGTTTCTTAGCTCTTAAATAAAAAAAGCCAGTAATCAGTGAAGTAAAAATAACGACTTCAAACTCATGCACGAACAATTAGGTTAAGAGTCAGTGGGCCAGGGTACCAATTAATGCAAAAAAACGTGAGCAAGTTTATGATCAGTTGGCTCTTAGCATTAATATCTGAAAAAGCAATAATCAGGGGTTCATTTCAGTGCTTTACGACTCAAATTTACATGTTAATGGTCACTTAGAGAATCAGAATAATTGTTGAGCATAAAGCCATTGCTGTACATGAGAAATAGGGGCATTATGCAGTAGACAGCAAATGAACCAGAAGGGATCAGGAGTGCACACTTTTACCCTTCATTTATGGTGTAGCTCACGGATCATGGCCCTAGACTCAAACACCTACAAGGTCAAGCAGGAGACAGAAATAAGTGAAGTGAACTCTAAGTCAGTAGTAGATCACACAACTTGTCCTTGACATTTTCGGCAAGACCAGCCATACGAATTTCTTTTTTTTTCACTTCATCTTTCTCTTCCACTTCCTCAAACTTTCACGGTATTTTATAATCACTGTTTAACAATGAAGTCCATTGGGCACACAGACACAAGGTGTCTTCCCCGTTTCTTAGCATACTGTCAAGAAATCACGTGACATGTTACGCAGGGCAAATTTGTTAAAAAAGGCTTTCTTTAAAATTCTAAAGAGCACATTACTTTAAAGACTAAGTTGTGCCTTACCAAGCCAAGATATTTCCAATTGCTTTATATGATTGTGAAAGTTGGGCAATGAATAAGAAAGACTGAAAAAGAAAATGTGAAAATATCATGGACTGTGAAAGTTACCAAATTTGTCTTGAAAGAAGTGCAGCCAGCATGTTCCCTAGAAGCGAGGAATGGTGAGGTTTCATCTCCTATATTCTTGGGTGTGTGCCGTTAGGAGGGTCCAGGCTCTGGAGAATGACATCAAGTTTGGACAAGTAGACAGTGATGGATTTGAAGATCCTCAAGTGAGATAGATTGACACAGTGCCTGCAACGATAGTTTAAGAACAAAATAGATTGTGAGTGTGGCACAAGATGGAGCAAGGCTTTGTTCTATTACATATGGGGTTTCTATGAGTCACAGCTGACTCCACAGCACCTAACAACATAGTAACTCACTGGTAGGCAAAAAACAAAACCAAAAACAACAAAAAAACTCCAAAGAACAAAAAACCGCTTCTGGAGCAAGGGATTGCATCCTATTAGGACAGTTTTGTTCTAAACGTAAAAGACTACATATCAACACCAAAGGACTTTTAAGATAGATAAAGTCTTCGTTTGTGTCTCAGTTCTCATTTTTTTCCCCCAGGGTATTTTCCAAAGTAGTGGAATAACTACGTCATATGGAATTTCTATGTTCAGTTTTTTTGATGAAGCACCAAACTGCCTTCCAGAGTGGTTTTACCATTTTACAATCCCACCAACAATGTGTAAATGTTCCTTGCTTGCCGTATCTTTTCCAACACTTATTACTTACCTTACTGTCCTGTTAAACTTTGCCACTGTTAGTGGAGTAAGATGGTACCCCACTGTGGTTTTGATTTGCATCTTCCTTATTGCCAGTGATTTGGAGCATTTCTTCATGTGTCTGTTGCCTATTCAAGTACCTTCCTCTGTGAAAATTCTTTCCATGTCTTTTGCTTGCCCATTTTATAATTGAGTTATCAGTCTTTTTCTTGTGGAGGTCCAGGAGTGTTCTGTACCCTTTTGTAACCTCTTGTTTGAGATGGTTTTATGAAATGTTTGTTTCCAGTCTATAGGTTTTCTTTTCACCCTGTTGAAAAAGTTTTTGATGCATACATGGATTTAATCTTTAGAAAGTCCTCTGCATTGCATCAATTTTATCCTCTTTAGATTGTGCATTTCTGTTTGTGTTTGGCAGGCTCTTTATACCCTTGACTAGTGCTTATAAGCTTGATTGTGGTTTGTCTCTTATGAACATTATGGTTTTAGGCTTTACTCCCAGGTCTCTGATCCACTTTGAGTTGATTTTTGTGTACAGTGTAAGATGTGGATTGTGTTTTAGCTTTCTGCAGGTAGAAGTCCAGTTTTGCCAGCACCATTTGTTGAAGAGGTTATAATTTCCCCATTCTGTAGCTTTGGTTTCCTTCTCGAATATCAGTTGACCATAGATAGTTTGGTCTATTTCTGTGTTCTCAATTCTGTTCCGTTGGTCTATGTGCCTGTCATTGTACCAGTGCCATGCTGTTTTGGTTACCACTGCTGTATAGAAGGTTTTGAGGTCAGGGAGTGCTATACCTCCAACCTCATTTTTGTTTCTCAGAAGTGTTTTGCTTATTTTGTGTTTCTTGTCTCTCCAAATAAATTTGATATTTTTCCTTTCAATCTCCTTGAAAAATGAATTTGGTATCTTGAATGCAATGGCATTGAAATGTAGATTGATTTTGGTAGGATTGTCATTTTCACCATATTAAGACTTCCTATCCATGAACAGGGCATATTTTTGTCTATTCTGCTACTCTTTTTCTCTTAATTGGTGCATTTAATCTATTTACATTAAGTGTGATTATTGTAAGGTCAGGTTTTACTTTTGCCATTTTGCCATATTTCTTTCTCTGCTGTTTCTGGTGACTAGGGACCATTTACTTTCCTTCAGCATCTCTTTGTGTAGGATTTCACTTAAAATTTCTTGTAGTTTTGGTCTTGTTTTCACAAATTACTTAAAGTCCTTCTTTTCTGCAAAAAAAATCTGATTTCCTCTTCAAATTTGATAGAGAGTTTTGCTGGATATAGGATCCTTGGCTGCCAATTGTTATCGTTCAACTTTCTGTATATACCACCCCACTGCCTTTTAGCTTGCATGGTTTCTGCTGAGAAATCAGAATTTAATTAATTGTTTCCCCTTTGTTTTTCTCATGTTGCTTTTTGAGTTCTAGCCTTATCTTTAATTTGGAGAATTTTACTATGATGTGTCTTGGTGTTTTTCCTTTTGGGTCTAGTTTATTTGGTGTTCTCTGTATTTCTTGAATGTGGATTTCCCCATTCTTCAAAATGCCTGGGAAGTTTTCTTCTAGTACTTCTTCCACAATCTTCTCAGAGATTTCCCTGTCACTCCCATTTTCTGGATTTCCAGTTATATATTTGTTATTCCATTTGATGTCATCCCACATAATTCTAATGTTTTCTTCATTTTCTTTATGTTTCATCTCTGATTTTTCTTCAAGTATGTTTCTAATGAGGCTCTTGTGTTTCAGCTCAGTGACTTTCTGTTTTGTCTCTTCAGTTGTTCTTTTTGGTTCTATCAGAATGTTGGACACTTCTGCCATTTCGGTCTTAATATTCTGAATTGCATTTTCATGCTTTTCTGTTATTTCCAGTACTGTGTTGACTATATCTGCTCTGTCCTGTGATGATTTTTTAATTTCTTGTGCCTCTTTGTCTATTCTATCAATTTTTTTTTCTTCCATCTTTAGTATTTTCATCCAAATCTGTTCAAGTTTCTTCTGGATTGTTGTCTGTGAAGTATTTGCTCTCTTATTGACTTCCATTGTTTCTTCCCACATTTGCATCTTTTTCTGAGAGATGATCAAATAACTCTGCATCAACATATTTCTTCTGGTTCTCTCGTTCCAGGATATTCATTGGGTTTCTTTCTTTTCTTTTTTTTAGGAGAAGTATTTGGTTTTTCATAATGGCTGATGTGGATTGCTGCTTTCTTAACATTATGGGAGTCTTTTCTTAGTAGATATTAGACTGATACAACTATAAAAATTACTCATAGTACAGCAATATTTTGTGAAGCATCTATTTATTTGTGCTTCCTTCATTAGTTTCCCCCCTAAAGTACCTGAATGACCAAGGAGGAATCCTATTGTTCCCTTCTGGAAGTGACTTCTTGCCTCCCTGGAGGTGTCTAGGACTTCCCTGTTGTTTGAGTTAAGGTATCTCATGTGGTCAAGCTATACAACTGTTTTTCCTTCCAATAACTGTGGGAGCAGTGTGGGCCACACAATCAAGCTTCCTGCCACATTGTCCTACTCCCTGCCATGCAGTTCTGCTCCCTCCTGCACTGTGCTGAAAATATATTTCTTAGTTTATTTCTTGCTCCAAATAAGACCCAAGTATGTTTTTAGAGGTCATCAGAGAGAGTGCAATGACATTAAATGGTATAATGTTACTCTCATAATAAACTACCTTTTTGTTATTGTCATGTGCCATTGAGTTGACTGTGAATTGTAGCAACCCTGTGTACAATAGGTCTGAACCTTACCTTATCCTACCCTACCCTCACATGCTCTGATATGTTCAATCTCTTTGCTGTAGTCCCTGTGTCAATTCATCTTGCTGAGGATCTTCTCTTTCCTTCTGACCCACTACCTTTTCCTGCTTAATGTCTTTTTCCAATGACTGACCCCTACTCACAGCATACCCAAACATGTGAGATGAACTTTAACAATCTATGTCTCTAAAGTGAACCCTTGTAGAACTTCCTTTAAGACAGACTTGTTTGTTCTTTTCATAGTCCATGAGATATTTACTACTCGTATCTACCTCCACAATTAAAAAAAATGTATTCATTTTCCTTTGGTTATCCTCATTCATTGTCCAACTTTCAGATGCATAGGAAACAATTGAAAATATCAAGGCTTGGATCAGTCATACTTTAGTCTTTAAACTGAAATGCATTAGATAATCATAGATTCTGTGGTCTTTCTGAATTTTTCACATGTACATATTTGCCTCCAGAAACTCTATGAACTTGGAAAAAAGATGAAAGTTTTGTGTTCAAGATTTTTGTTCATAAGGTCGCTATAGGTCATCTACAGCTTGATGGCACTTAACAACAACAACATATTAAAATAAGTTTAATGAAAATGTTTAATGAAATCATTGGACATGTAAAGATAATTTATGATAATTGCAGAGAAGAGATTGGGGCTAGTAATGGAAATATTTAAATATTTTTAATGATATAGAAACACAAGTATTTCTTGACTTAAAACAAAGTTCTGTTCTTACAATTATGTTGAATCTGATGTGAGTTGAAAACTTTTTATATAGTAGAGTTTAATATCAGATGTTTGCGAGTATATACCTGAGAATGATTTATTAGTAAACTGAGTGGTGCAATATCGCTTGTAATATGTTATTAATAAGACAAACAAAAGTAATAGTTAAAAATACTTAATATAACATAAACCACAAGCAATCTTATATATCTATTTAAAAGTAAAATCTCAGAGTACTTAACAGGATTTAAAAATTATTTAACTTTTGAACATACATTCTAGGACAAGTGGAGGACTTGATATATTTACTCTCTTTTTCTGTCTCAAATAGATTTTAAATTCTCCCATGCATCAGAAATGCCAATATTCTCTACAGGGCAGCAGAAGACTAGGTTTTATTATCCCTGAAAGGAGTTTGGTATCGGTGATGATTTAGGAAAAGCAAATGTAGAACAAGTTGGGGTTTTTTTTTTTTTGGTAACTTTTTAAAAAATTGCTCAGAATGATTTAATATTGAACTTTTGGTGTTTTGTATACTTGCTAATGAGTAAGAGATGACTGTAAGAAAATAGAGAGCTAGGGTTTGATAAATCACAGCAGCATGAAGTGATTTCTTTCCCACAAAACTGCATGAGGACTCTTGGACTGTTATGCCTCAGCCTTTTAAGACCTTGGTAATTTGCTTCATGTCTACTCATTCTTTATCTGTTACCAATATTTGGTGAAACCATAGCTAAAATAACAGAGTTGAACAAATATTGAGTCCTTATAATGAACAGGATCTACTCCCACACATCTAGGAGGTCTTTATGGTTTGGAATGGCAAAGAAAGTAGGATGTTTTCAAATATTTTGTTCTATATCAGGAGAATTTTTGTTTGCTTATTTTCTTAACCTTTTCAAAGTTTTCTATTTATCTATCTATGTCTTTGAGACAATTAAAAAAAATCTCCAACTTGTAGCCCAGTAAATCTCAAAAGCTTTATCAGTGATGAACTCTTTGATCTTTCATCTTTACCTAATCTACCTACTCTTGTCATCCCTGGATTTTTGAGGGAAATCTCAGATTTCATATTCTTTCTTTCTTTTTAAGTAAAGAAACATCAATATTTATTTTCCTGCACGTACTGTTTTCTATTGCACCAACATTGTTTCAAATTAAAACCAAAATGTTTAGAACTGGACCACTTGGCCCTTTATCTTCTTATTGCCTCCCAGTTCAAAAGACTTGCATCTCTTAAAGGCCAGCATCCTCTTGGACCTACCTGCAGTTAGGCTCAACACATTTAAGCCTCAGCACAATCTTCTTTGTGGCTTTGGCCTTCTTCTGGAAAATTGGCGTTGTCTGCCTGCCATAGCCACTCTGCTTCTGATCATAGGGCCTCTAGCCTTGAGCGTACAGAGAATCGAAGCCCTTCTCATACAGGGCACTTTGTGAGGTTAAGGCTAACCACACTTCTTACAGAAAGTCCTTTGGGGCTTGGGTACACTGATCTTCTCTGCAGTAGAGTTGTTTATGCGGTGTAAACTGGAACTTCAGGGTGCTTTCTCCCTGCCTCATTCTGCTCATGCTTCAGACTTCACATACTCTCATCTGTAAACATTTAAGTACACATTTCCAAAAGATAAAGACCTGAAAATTATGTAACCATCATATAATTAAAATTCTAACAAAATGATCAGCAATTAGTGTCATTATATATTAACATTTTCCCTTGTAATATATGTATACATATATATGTATATGAATATATATATGAATTCATTACAAAGATAGAAATAAGATTAATAACTAAAACTAATGTTTTAATTATAGTCATAATTAAAGTCGATGTTTATTAAGTATTTTTTAATATCTAGAGAACATATACGTCTTTCTAGTTTACTTTTTAAAGCTTCTTGAGTCTTATTTTATATTATAAAATACGATAGACAGCATATATGTTTTGATATTCATCGATCAGAATAGAAGTGAAGGGTGTGCACAAAAAAACCCCACAAATGGAGTTAGTGGCGCATCTCAATTCTTAGTAAATCTGTTTCTAGGTCTCTTTTATAGATGAATGCGAACATCGTTCCTCCACCAACATCTTGATCACTCCTTTGAGGGATTTATTATCATCCTCGTACTTGAATGTATAAACATATTGCAAACCTATTTGTCAACCAAAATTAATGACACAATTGGAAAAAGGACACATCTGTGTTTGAAAATATGCCATGTTGACATTTGAAAACAAATAGCATGAGAGTATTTCATTGAGATGGAAAAGATATACAAATTCTAAGCAATCTAGTAATTTGTAACTCAAACTTTTGAGATTGGGAAGAGAGACACTGTTACTAATTATACCATGATTACAAAAGAAACAACACTATTCCATGTAAAGTAGTCATGGTATTTGTGTAAAAGATTTTTAACTTTCAGAGTCCTAAATAAAACTGTATAGTGTGCTGTTGTTGTTGTTGCTGTGTGCTGTGGAGTTGGAACTGACCCATAGCTGACCCTCCAGTGGGTTTTCAGAGGTAATTAATTGTACGGGTGGGGATTGCCCATCCATCTCCCACGGAGAAGTGGGTGAATTTGAACTGTGTGCCTTTGGGATTGTAGTGCAGCTTCTTGCCACTAGGCCCAAGACCTGGTTATGTCAAGCTACAGTATTTCCAATCCCTACTGTAAATGTGAGAGCTGGTATGAATAAGGACTACTGGAGAAGAATATATGCTTTTAAGTTGTGGTGCTGGAGAAGAATCCAATGGACTTCCAAAAGAACAAATTGATATGTCTTGAAGAAAGCACACTTGTTTGCAAGGATGGCAAAGCTTTGTCTCCCACACTTTGAATATCTTGTTAGGATAGGATATATTTTGAAGAGGAACATCATGCTTGTAAGGTTGGAGGGTCAGAAAAAGAGGGGAAGAAACTAAACAAGATGAATTGATGTAGTGTCTGTAGCAATGAGCTCAAGGGTGCTTGGGATGAAAAGAATGGTGGGCACAGGATAGTATAAGATCCAAGTCTGTCGTTCACGGGGTCTCAATGAATCCTATTTGACTTAAGAACACTTAGCAAACAACAACAATATATTTACGTGTCTTTTTGGAGATTGACCCTGTATAATATTAGTTTTAATACACATAGTTGATAACAAAACAAAACACCCAGTATGCCCCCATGAGACTAAGTAACATTATCGCATGGGATTTCCAAGGCTGTAATCCTTACAGAAGCAAACTGTCACACATTCTCTGGAAGAATAGCTTGACAGTTTTAATCTCCAAACTTTCAATGAACACCTGAACACTTAACCATTGTGTCATGAGGATTCTTCACTATCAGGATTTAATGAATTAAAAATTGAGAAACTAGAACTTAAAGAAGTGCAAGCAAAGTGCTCCTTAGAGGTAAGAATGGTGAAACTTCATCTCATTTACGTTGGTCATATTTTTAGGATGAACCATCCTTGAAGAGAGACATCATGCTTGGAAAGATAGAGGATCAGGGAAGGAGGAAGATCTTTGTGAGACGGAATGACATTGACAATGCCAATGGACTTGGCCATGGCAGAGATCATGAGCATGGTGAATGAGATTGAGATTGTTAACAATTTCAAATTACTCTATCCCAAAGTTACTAGCAGCCAGGAAATCAAAGATAAATTGCTTTAGGAAAATGTACTCAGAAATCTCTCCAGAATACTGAAGAGACATCTTATCAATCTAGAGACTAAGGTGCACCTAATCCAGGCCATGGTCTTTGCAATTACTTGTTATGCATCAGAGAGCTGGACAATGACCAAAGAGGATGAAGAAAGATTTATGCCTTTTAGTTGCGGTGTTGAAGAAGAGTGTTGAACTTACCATGGACTGCCAAGAGAAAAAACAGGTCTGTCCTAGAGAGAATGAAACCAAAGTGCTCTTTGGAGGCAAGTATTTTGAAGCTCTGTCTCATATACTTTGGACATATTTTAATGAGGGATCAGTCCTTGGAAAAGAACATCATGGTTGGGACAGTGGAAAGATAGTGCAGCAGAGGAAGACCCTGGGTAAGATGGATTGACAAAGTAACTGGGATTATGAGGGTAGGTGTGTTAGAGACAGTGAGATTGGCTTAGGATAGAGCAGGATTCAGAGATATAGTGCACAGGGTCAATATGAGTTGGGGTTGACTTGGTGGCACATAACAACAAACTTGTTAAAAAAATACTAAACAGCCTTCCAGAGTGGTTGTACAATTTTACAGTCTAACTCACAGTAAGTGAGATTTCCAATCTCTACACTTCATTGAACTTTGCTACTGCTACTAAGGTAAGATAATATCTCATTGCGATTTTGATTCACAGCTCTCTGACTGACACTGATTTTGAGCATTTCTTTATATATCTGCGGGCCATCTTAATATCTTCCTTTTTGAAAAGACTTTCTACATATTTTGCCTATTTTGTCACATGACTATGAGTACTTTCTTTTGGAGACACTGTACATTTTCTTTATGAGAAGCTATCATTGAAACACATTTTTCCCCCAATCTGTAGGTTTTTCTTTTCACCCTGTTGGTGCACACATGGATTTAATCTTCAGAAGGTTTTATTCATTGTTATCTTCCCCTGGCTCTACATTTATGCCTGTGTCTGGGAGCCTATTTATGTCATAGACTAAGGCTACTAAGTTTGGTCCCCATTTGGCATCTTATGGTTCTAATGGTTTTGCACTTTACCCCTAAGTCTCTAATCCATATTGAATTTATTTTTGTGTAAAGTGTGAGATGTGGATCCTGTTTCAGTTCTCTGCAAGTAAATGTCTAGTTTTGCCAGATCAATTTGTTGAAGAGGTTGTTGTTCCCTCATTTATAGGTTTTGATTCCTGGTCAAATACTTATTTTCATGCTTCAGCGGTCAGAATAGTAATGGCAGGAGTGGAGCCAAAGCATTCTTTTGAAAACAGAAGACCTTTTAAAATTTGATCATTCATATTAGCCTTTTCTCCTGTGTTTTTTTAATAATTTGAGTATTATTTCTAAAAAGACTATTTCTACCTTTTTGATAGCACGAGTAAACAAACCAACCAACCTCCCCCACCCCAGTACTATTTTCTGATGATTTGATTCCAGCTCATCACAGCCTTCCCCTGGGTTTCCAAAGCTGAACATCCTTACATGAAGAAATTACTCATTTTTCTCCCTCGGAGAGGCTGGCGGATTTGAACTTGAAAACTTTCAGTAACCAAGCAGCCACGTTATGTGCTACACCATGTAACAAAAGAGCCATGTAACAACACTATGTATACCATTTGCTTCCTAAAATGGATTTAAAATATTAACACTGAGGACTGGAAAATAATTAACCCTTTAAAGACAGCTTGGAAAATTTCCAGGAGAGCACGTTTTGCTTTTGTGTATTCAGTAATCTTTACTTTCAGAATTTCCCAGAAAAGTCCATCTTGAAACTTTATGTTCCAGAAGAAGGCTAACCATGCAAATGACTGTTACATTTATGTTTACTTACTCTGTAGTTTTATTCAGCAGAAAACTTCACTGCTGTCCAGAACATGAATCCCAACTCATCTTGAAACACAGAACTGAAAGTCATCCATTTGACAAACAAACTCCATCTTAAATGATGCCTGCAATTTGGCCTACCCTTGCTGAGTGAGCGCTCATGCTGAAGGCCATTTTGGTTTGGATTTTGTGGTTTTTTTTTTCTTTTTTCTGTGAGCTTGATTTCTTAATATATATGCTGAGTCTCCACAGCTTTGAGTGGTTCATTGGCACTGAGTATCAGCTGTTATGGGTTATGTCATTTCATCTTAGAGCCATCTCTCCTTATCTTCTGGCATTTTCATATGTGCCCTAGCATATTCATTTATTGTTAATGCCTAGACTCAAAGCTACCTTACATGTTTACATTCATGTCATGCGCTAATAAAAAAGAAGAGAATTTAATTTTGCTTGTATAGACTTTATTTTTTTATTAATCATCATCTTCTCCTCAATTGCATATAAGAATTGATCTGTAGAAGCAAGTTGTAGAACACTTAAGAGAGGACAATTATTTTTTAAACAGTTATTGTCAAGTTCATTGTGTCAGAGTAGAACTGCCTTCCACAGGACTTTCAGTGGATGATTTTTCAAAAGTAGGTCACCAGGTCGTTTCCCAGAGATGCTCTGAGTAGATTTGAATCTCAAACTTTTTAATTAATAATCAAATTTATTATCCTAGGTTTCCAAAGCAAAAATAAACTTACACATGCCATAAGCAGAATTTCTAGACACAGTCTTTTTAAATGTTCTCTACTACATATCTAAAAAAATTTCAAGTGAATATTTTTCATTTACCTCAATTTAAAACTCTAGATGGTGATAATAGTTTTGGTGAGGCTTAGGTAGGAGAGAGGCTAGCATTGATTTTATCTAGAGATCAGCTTTGACCCTCTCCCTGAAAACATCTTAAACAATAGAGAATATTCATGGCATTTTCTGAAGAAGGCTCTGTGTTTAGGAACATGAATTCTGTAAGAAGTCCCATTAGCAACTATACACCAGGTTTGAGCAGCTTTGGAGGTTGTTTTAGGATTTTTTTAATCCCTAAATCTTATCTTAAAAATTCAAAGAAGTGCTATGATAAAAAAATTCATTTTTAAAGAAATGTTTTTAAAAGGTTTTATTTACTTTTTTAAGGTACCATGATTGTAGATCTAACTTTCATATAGGGATGAAGATTAGAGAGTCTACAGAAATGAGTAATTTGCTCTTTCAAGTTAAAGAATGTATAAAAGCCTCTGAGAAATAACCAGCGATTGTCCCAAAGTCCAAATGACTGAATTATTGGAAGAATTCCAGTGATAAAAATGGACTGTCGATACTGGACTCAGCAGCATCTGAACTGCTAATGTGTTAATAAAATCCAAAGTGGTCGTCCTCTCTGGCCCATCAAAGTCACAGCTTTGTCAGAAGTAATATAGCTCTGTAAGCTTTGGATACTTGTGTTCAGGTTTAGAATGTGACCTCTTCTTTATTAGCTGAGAGATTTGAGCCTGTACAACTTGCCTGACTATTTTTCCTGCACAAATAAAATGGACACAATACCAGCTGTCTCTCATAGATTTCCTCACAAAACAGATGTCTTTCTTAAAAGTTCTTAGCATGGAAACTGAGGAGTTAGAGTTCTGTGATCATTAGTTTTACTTCCTTTTCTATAAAAACCTCAAATTTGTATAATAATAAAAATACTCAATGGGTAATAATAGTTTAAAAAGATAAAGAGAATGACTTATTAATTCTTGCTTTATTCCATTTTAACAATGCCTTGTTAAAAGCTCATATTGTACACATTAAGCACAACTCCAAAGATAGTTCCAGCTTTCTTCTTTGTAGAAATTTATAAGCTGATCCTAAAATTCATGTGAATCTTTAAAGGATGCACAGGAGCCAAAACCGTCTTGAAAAAGAACACTGCAGTTGGAAGATTCATACTTATCAGTAACTTCATCCTTAAAGCAATTTTTCAAAATCAAGACGATGTAGTAATGGTATAAGGACAGGCATATAGGTAAAAGGGAGGAAAGCCTACAATCAACTGATTTCCAGGAAGGATTCTAAGACCATTCAAAAGGGAAATAAAAATTTCTTCAACATTTGGTGCTGTGGTGACTGGGTATAAAGAATGAAGTAGGGCTTCTGTCTTACACTCTAAATTAACTAAAAATTAATCTCAGGCAATATAATTTATATTGTTAGAATTTAAATTATAAAACTCTAATAAGAAAGTTTAGAAGTAAATCAGTGGGCTCTTACAGCTCAACAATTTAAAAATACAACTTAATTTAGACAGAGAAGACATTGTTAACAACTTCAGCTTGCTTGGTTCTACAACCAACATTCTTGGCACCAGCGATCAGGAAATCAAAAGAGGAATTTCAATTGGGAAGTTTGCTGTCAGGGACCTCTTTAAAGTCCTGAAAAACAACAATGTTAGTCTAGAGCCCAAGGTGCCTCTGATCCAGGACATGGTCTGCACAATCACTTGCTATGCATCAGAGATCTAGACAATAACTAAGGATGGTAGAAGGAGGATTGATGCCTTTGAATTGTGGTGCTGGAGAAAAACATACTGTGGACTGCTTGGAGGACAAACAGATCTGGCCTTGAGAGGGTTAAACAAAGATGCTCCCTTATGGCAAAGATTCTGAAGCTCTGTCTCATATACGTTGGGCATATGGCCAGGAGGGACCAGTCCTGGGAGATGAACATCGTGCTTGGAAGGGTGGAGGGACAGCACAGGAGAGGAAGACCCAGGAAGAGATGTATTGACTCAGTGATGGGAGAAATGGAATTAAGTCTGTCAGGGACAATGAGATTGGCACAGGATAGGGCAGGGTTCAGAGCTAATGCACATAAGGTTGTTATGAATGGTAGGCAACTTGATGACATATACCAACAACAGTTTAAAAATAGATGGATGATCTAAATGGATATTTTTCAAAAATTGTATAAAAAGGATTGATAAGCTCAAGAACATGTGCTTGGCTTCATTAATCAAAATTACATAAAATTTTACATTTACTAGGATGCCTAGGGGGAAAAATGTTACATAGGAGATTGCTGATAGTAATATAAAATGATACAACTCTTTGGTAATCCTTCTAAAGATTACACAGAGTTACTATTCGATGTCCAATTCCACTTAGAAGTCTATGCTCAAAAGACATGAAAACACATGCTCGTGCAAAAACATGTGTATGACTGTGTGATTTCCAGTTTTACTTATGTTACCAAGTCTATATTTTCCTACTTCCAGTTGCTCTTCTTTGTTTCCAACTTTTGCAGTTGTCAGTTATTAATGGCAGTTTCTTGTTGATGTACTGCTGTAACTACTTTTTGATTGATGGAAGATTTTTACATACATGTGACATTAATGTTGTTCTATAGCTTCGAGAACATTTCTCTCAGAGCCTGCAGATAATGTCACACACCCAGAGTAGTGGAAGCACCTCCTTTGACTGGGAGGCCCTCATCCTCTGGACTGACAAAGACATCATCTGTAGCCAGACAGACTAGCATAAGCTCCTCTGAAACCAGCAGAAACTCTGCCCCAGGGTGAGTGCTGTACCTCTTGACACATTTTCCTGTAACATACATTTTTATTTCATAATATTTACAAGTTTGATTGTTTTATGGTTTGCTCTTAAAGCTACAGCATTTATCTACCAGTTTGCTGTATTGGAGGAGAATGACTTGAATGTTGCTACTTAGTTTATATTTGTGTATTGTTTATAGTTTACTCTTATGGACACAGCACTTGTCTGTCAGTTTCTGTTCAGGCAACTTGTGTTACCGTGATGCTGTTAGTTATGCCACTGATATTTCAAATTCCAGTAGGATCTTACAGAGTGGACAAGTTTCAGTGGCACTACTAGACTATGACAGACTAAGGAGAAAAATTGGATATCCACTTCTGAAATAATAGGCCTTAGAAAACCCTATGAATAACAGAGGAACATTGTTAGATATAAAACCAGATCTGTTTCACATATAGATTGAAAATGTATGGAGACAGGACACATTCCTGACACATTCCCATCCTGAATTTTAACCATGCAGTGTTTCCTTGATCTGTTCTGATGACTGCTACCTGATCCAAGTATAACGTTTGAATGGTCATAATCAAGTGTTTTGGGATTCTCATTCTTCTCAATGATAGCCTTAATTTGTTGTAATCCATGCAGTCAATGCCTTTGTATGGTCATTGAAACACATACAGATATTCCTCTGGTACTCTCTGCTTTCAGACAAGATCCATCTAACATTGGTTATGGTATCACTAGTGCCATGGCCTCTTCTAAACCCATCTGGTAGCTCTCTGCCAATGTAATGTTCTAGTCAGTTTTGGATGATTTCTAGCAAGATTTTGCTTGAATGTGTTATCAGTGGACATTATTTGGTAATTTCACACTCTAATGGATCATCTCTTTTTGGAATGGCAATAAACATGAATCTCTTCCAATCAGTTGGCAAGATAATTATACTTCAGGCTTTCTGGCACTATTCAACCATTGTTGTGGTTAAGTGCCATCGAGTCGTAGGTGACTCATAGATCCTATGAACAAATGTCCTGGACACTTGTATAACTTTTGTTCTTTCTCCAGGTTCATAGGGTTTTCGGAAGCAAGCTATTATGGAAGTGGACGCCACTCCGGCTTCCAAGCTTGTTTTAATCAGGGAGCACCACCAAACACTGTCCTCCCTGGGTAACCATTCTTGCATTTGACTCATCAGTCAATTCAACCATAGATGAAGAAATTTAAGATATCTATCAAATTTTATAAGCTCCATCTTAAATACTTTGGGCACATCATCAGGAAAGGCCAGTCCTTAGAGAAGGACATCATGCTTGGAAGAGTGGAGAGTGAGCACAAAAGAAAGTCCTGGATGAGATAAATTTATGCAGATACTATTTCCCTGGAGTCAGATGTATCAGAAGTTGGTTCAGGATAGGGCAAGGTTTAGAGCCATTGTTTATAGGGCACTATGAGTTGTAATTTACTAGACAACACATAACAACAACCACCACCAACTTTTAAAATCTGAAATTGATCAAACATACAATTAGGATGTATTAATAGTAATTGGTGACTGGAATTAAAACAATGGAAACAAAAAATGGACAAGTTGCAAGCTGGGTTTAAAAGAGGCCATGGAACTAGGGACACAGTAACCAATTTCAGATAGGCGTTGACTGAAAGCAGAGAGCACCAGAGGAATGTCTATCTGTGTTTCATTGGCTATGCAAAGGCATTTGACTGTGTGTGGATTACAACAAATTGTGGCTAACATTGAGAAGAATGAGAATCCCAGAACACCTGATTGTGCTCAGCCAAAACTTATACATGGACCAGGAAGTAGTCATCAGAATAGATCGAGGAAACACTGCAAGGTTAAAAATCAGGACAGGAGTGTGTCAGGGATGTGACCTGTCTCTATATCTCTTCACTCTATATGCAGAGCATACCATTTGGTAGGCTGGACTTTATGAGGAGGAATATGGCATCAAAATTGGAGGAAGACTCATCAACAACCTGCGTTATGCAGATGACACAACCTTGCTTGCTGAAACTGAGGAAAGCCTGAAGTATTTGCTGCAGAAAGTCAAAGGCTGCAGTCTTCAATATGGATTGAAGCTTAACATGAAGAAAACAATTGGCCACTTGGCCAATTGGCAGCACCATGACAGATGGGGAAGGGATTTAAATTGTTAACACTTTCTGTTTGCTTGGGTCAAAAATCAATAACTTTGTTACCAGCAGTCATGAAATTAAATAGCAATAATGCCAGTTTGAACACTAAGGCACACCTGATCCAAGCCATGGTCTTTGCAATTACTTGCTATGCATCAGAGAGCTGGACAATTACTAAAGGTGACAGAGGAAGAATTAATGCCTTTGAATTGTGGTACTGGAGAAGAGGATAGAACATACATAGACCACCAAAAGGACATTCAAGTATGTCTTAGAGAGAATGAAATCAAGTTGCTTCTTGGAGAGATGAATTTTGAAGTTATGTCTCATATACTCTGGCTATGTTGTGAGGAAAGCCCAATCCTTCTAGAAGGACATCATGGTTAAAAGGGTGGAGAGACAGTACATGAGAGGAAGAACCTGGATGAGATGAACTGACACAGTATCTGAGGTAATGGGGTAGATGTGTTGAAGGCAGTGAGATTGGCTCAGGGGAAAGCAGGGTTCAGAGCTATTGTACCCAGGATCATTTTGATTTGCAATTGACTTAACAATGTTGTTGGCATATAACAACAATTGAAAAATAAGGCACTAGTGACACAATTAGGTTGAAAATTGACAGGATTTTGCACAATGACTTATTAGCGGCAAATATCTTAAAAAACCCCATAAACATCAAGTATACACACAAAACTCACTTGATAGCCAACACAAGAATCAGACTGACTAAATCTGTAGAAAGAATTTCTAGAGAAGACCAGTATTAGCAGTGAAAACAAGGCTAAGGAATGTCTGTGGAAGAAATCATCAACTACACACTCAAGTTCAAGTTCAAATTGATTTGAAGTAAATGGAAACAATTCCATTAGAATAAAAATATAGCCTTCAGCCAATCCTACCTAAATTTAAAATACATCTCAAGGTTAAATTGATGCATTGAATACTAATGACCAAAACCCAGATAAGTTGTGTGAGGATATCAAGGAAATTATCCATGAAGAAATCAAAAGATTATTACTTAGAGGGGAGAAAAATAAAAATGCATGTTACAAGAGGCTATGAAAATTACACTAAAACATAGAGAGCCCCAAACAAAAGGAAGAAATGCTACAGTAAAGAGCTGAACAGAAGATTTCAAGGGGCAGCTTGAGAAGACAAATCAAAACATCATAATTAAATGTGCAAAGAGGTAGAGTTAGAAAACCAAAAGGGAAGAAAATTCCCTCATGCTCTTTCTCAAGAAGAAAGAACTGAAGAACAAATTCAACTTTAAGTTGAAGTACTGAAGGACTCAATGGGAAAATTCTTGAATGATGCAAGAAGAGTCAAAAGAAAACGGAAGGAATGTACAGTTGCTGTAGCAAATAAGAATTGGCTGGCATAGAACCATTTAGGAAGGTAGCAAATGGTTAAGAACCAATGGTATTGAAAGAAGCTCAAGCCACACTAAAGTCATTGGTAAAAAATAAGACCGCAGAAGTTGAGTGGTACCAACTGATGTATCGGGTACATGCTGACATAGCACAAA
Organism: Elephantulus edwardii; assembly: GCF_000299155.1. NCBI lineage: Eukaryota > Metazoa > Chordata > Mammalia > Macroscelidea > Macroscelididae > Elephantulus > Elephantulus edwardii. The sequence goes on from NW_006399791.1 coordinate 19,696,008, forward strand.
CTAAACCAACTGACTAGTGTATGCCAAGAAATTTGGAAGACAGCTACATGGCCGACTCACTGGATGAGCTCCATAGTTGTTCTCATTTCCCCCAAACAGTGATCTAACAGAATGCAGAAATTACCAAACAATATCACTAATATCAAGTGTAAATAAAGCCTTGCTGGAAATGGTTTTCAAAATACCTGAAATTTTACAATCACAAGGAACTTTCAGAAATTGAAGCTGGATTCAGAACAGTCTGATTAAAAAGAGAATCCTTGCTGATGTCAGATGTATCTTGGCTGAGAGCAGAGAATACTAGAAAGACGTTTACCTTTGTTTTATTGACTATAAAAGCATTTGGCTATGTGGATCATAACAAATTATGGCTAACATTAAGAATACTGGGAATCTCAGACCTCTTAATTATGCTCATAAGAAACCTATCCATAGACCAAGAAGCCAAAGGAAGAAGATGGATGATCTCCTTTAGTGCATTTTACGGCTTCAGAAAACTTGCTGAAGAGTCAGATATAAGTCAGTTCTGACTTCACAAAGTATAACAACAACAACAACAATGAAAAATGTTGGCAAACAAGCTAAGTGAAAGAAGTCAGTCATAAAAACCCAAATATTTTGTGATTCTGTTTATATAAGAAATCCAGTGTAGGTTAATCTACCAAACCAGGAAACAGAATTAGTTGTCTGGCCAACAAATGGGAGAAGCTGGAGGCAGCGAGGTAGAGTGAGTTTTACAATGAGATAAGGTTGTATTTTGATGATATAAAACATTGTAAGTTCATTATGTTATGGTTACACAATTCTTAGGCTATACTAAGAATCATTCAGTTATAGAAATTCATAGGTGAAACTGGTTTCATGTAAACTATGTATCAACGATGTTCCTATTTTCTTTTTAAAGCTCTTGTTTTCCTTCAATATTGTAGATTACATAGAGTGGGCAAAGTTATGGAGGAAAGAACGTTATGTTTTAGGTTATCAGGAGACCTCCATTGCTTCTGGGCAGTTTGCCATGGACTTAGGGTAATACCAAGAAGGTCACTCCTCTTCTTGATGATTCGTATGCTAAAGAAATTTGTAAAATTATTTCACCCAGATACCAGAATGTCTTTTATGAGAATGTTCACTGGAAGCTAAGTGTGTCCTTCAGGCTTGATTTCCAAGCAGATAATTGAAGTGAGTTAGAGAGGGAGACAGACGTTGCCTCAGCAAAATGGTTTGGCTTGCTCTGTAATATGCTTTGTCATCTCTGGCATGAAAATAGTTTTACGTAATGAATGTGTAATCTTTTTTCATGACACCAGTGTAGACCTAGTATCATTGTGTCATGGGAGTAAGTACTGCTCTACCCACAACCCTTTCTTCAAGTCTGCATCAAACACTCAGGTCACTTTAGTCCTTCTTGACTAATCTTCTGCTATTTTAAGGCGTGGGGTGGGGGTGGGGGAGTTAGGAAGTATAATTTTCTTCTTTCTTGGCCTTTGGAAGACTGTCTCACTCATGATTCACCCTGTAGTCTCTTCCCCCACAGCAAAGGAAAGGCTGCTTTGCTCTCGACTATAGTTCCATTTACTCATACCCTTTCTTGCCAAAATAACTATTGCCTGTAAAGAATATAAAAGACATTCTGAGACTTTCATTAATTTCTGGATGGGGAATGGATGAGGAATTGATGTGAGGAATCTAGTAGTAATGAGGTGATGACCAAAATGGGATGAATGACCCAAAGCAATCTCTCCTAACAATTAATTATTTAAAATTGGAGCCTGAGTACATTATATTACTAAATCAATCAACCTGAGCTTCCAGTCTCATTATAACTTATGGGTTTTAAGGGGGAAAGTCAGCTTCTTAGAAATAGAGCACTCATTTCCATTGAAAGTATATTCCAGGTTTTTGTTGCTAAAGAGAATGAAGAGTTATTTAATACTATCTTCTCTACATGATAAATATCTTGCTTTTGTAGATATTTTTTCCATGGAATATTTACAGATTCCATGGCTGTATCTTCCCCTTCCTATTTCTACAAAGTATAATAGATTGTTTGTGTTAAGACTGAGTATAATAGAAATATTCAAGAACATGGTAGTTAGCCTTCAAGATCATCATTCCTTTTCATTCCCTGGCACTTGCTGTGTCTTCTAGCTCAGCAAAGAACACACATATTTGTAAGGAAAATGTAGACATATCTGTAAGGAAGTGTGTTTTTCCTCCAAGGTTTGAAGTATTCAGATACTGTGAAAGGAATTAATAAATCCTTACGGAGTAGTTCTACCCAGTAACACACAGGATGAACACGAATCAGAATCCATTGGATTTGAATGAGCTTTAGCTAGTTCTTTCACATATGGCAGTCATCTAGAAAATATGAAGAAATGTAAAATATAGGCCTTAGAGAAAGATGTATATGGTTTAGCTTAAGCCTTATACCTGAATAACACTTATAATCACCATATTTTTTATTTTCATGAGTAATTTAGTCTTCCAAACCTTTCTCTTTTAATTTGGTACTCAGTGAGATTGGCACAGGATAGAGCAGGGTTTAGGGCTGTTGTACATAGGGTCTCTATGAGTCACAAGCGACTCGATGGCACATAACAACAACAACATGTGAAAAACTCTATGTTGCTATTAGATTATGAAATCAAATCAAACTGACTGCTGCAGATTTCAGCTTGACTTGTGATGAGTCTTCACCTTATTTCTCAGGCTGTAAATCGTAAAGAGAGGTTAGTGGAATATCTTTCTTCTTTGGAGTGGCTGATGCGTTCAAACTGCTGACGTTCCACCAGCAACTCAATAAAAAATAGTTGTCAGGACAAAGATTAACTAGTAGGAAAAAGCAGTGTTTATACACAAATAATGATAATAGATATGTCTGTTTCACAAGAAATCTCATTGCCATCAAGTCAGAACTGACCCCTACCTGACCCTCCAGTGGGCTTTTGGAGACTGTAAATCACTTAGGAGGAGACTGCAAATCACTTAGGAGACTGTAAATCACTTAGGAGGAGACTGCCCATCTTTCTTTCTTGTAATCACCAAAAGGTTTGAATAACCAGAGTGGTGCTACTTTTCTGTTAGCAGCCCTGGAGATTATGCCAGCAGAATGTCTGTTAAAATAATGAAGAAATCAATAACCACAGTTTCCTGAGGAAATTATGTTCATATTTTTCTAACACTAGAACGTTGCACTTATACAGGTAACTATGATTAATCTTTGTTGAACTAAAATTGTAAGAGAAAAGAATTGGGGATCTTCTACACATACCGTAGAGATGGGGCATCTGCTATCAAGTTTAAATATTATTTGTTCAAAAATACAAAATCTGTTACTAAGCTTTTGGTCTTTGTACTCTTTGGACTTCTTACAAAGACATGAAGGTACCAGAAAGTCCTTATTAAAAATGCAAGCTGCATGAAGGCAGGAATCTATGATTGCTCTTTATATAGTGCTATTTCCTGTGCCTGGAGTGGTATCTCACACTAGCAAGCACTCAATAAATATTGTTACATTAAAAAGAAAGTGTCAAGGATAGAGCCAGGAAGAAAATTTTTAGATATTTATTTTTAAGTCCTTTGGCAATGAGTTCTAATTAGTTCCCTTTAGTCGAAAACTCTTGCTTTTAGGAAATGATGTTTTACATAAGTAATAAAAATTCTGTGGAAAATAAGGGAACTTTTTTCCCACACCTACTTTCTATTTCAGGTTTTGAAATTTATTTTATTTTAACCAAAGAGTATATCTTTAAAAGACACTTCAAATTAGTTATTAATTCTCCCCAAAAGATTTATAGATGCTGTACAATTATAACGAAAATTTTATAGAAATGGACAGCTGACTCTAAAACGTATATGAGAATTAAAAAAGCAGTAACAGCTAAAACTTTTTTCCAAAAGAAAACATTGTTACATTATTTGAAATGTTACCTTACTTTATTTTTAAGATTTATTATGTAGTTATATATAGCTACAAAAATCAAAATAGTATGATACTAGAAGAAAGATACACAAATATCTTAGAACAGATCTGAGGTTTTAGAAATAGACCCAAACTTAATTTGATAAAATGATCATTTTATTATAATTATTTTTAACATTTTTTAATTTTATATTGGTTTGAATAAAAAATTTATGTACAATATGGTTCATTTATATATATTGTGTCTCATATCTTCCTTCATTCATATTGTATTCCCATACACTTTGATTTATAAAATTAATCCCTGTTGATCTATGCCCACTATTACCCCATCTTTTCAGGTCCTCACTGGAACCTAGTACCTTCATTCCCTTCCTACATCCACAAAACTCTGCAAACCCTTCCCCATCTTCAACTCTATGTCCCTTTTCCTTCCCCTTTGCACCCTTGTATACAGCCTGCTAGTCATAGCTCTATTTTTACAACAATGGTCTTATGCAGTAATTGTCCTTATGAGACTAAGTTAACTCTGCACAATGCCCTCCACTCTCTCCCACTTTATATAGTAAATTTAGAAACCATTACTCCTGAGTGTTGCACAGTATTCTACTGTGTGTATGTACCAAATTTCTCAGTCCATTAATTTGTTGGTGGGCATTTGAACTGCTTCCATTTTCTTTCTATGAACATTGATGTACAAATCTTCCCTTGTGTCTCAGTTCTGTTTTCCTGGGGGCATATTCCTAGCAATGGAATAGCTGGGTTATATGGAATTTCTATGTTCAGCTTTTCCAGAAAACACCAAAATGCCTTCCCAGAGTGGTTGTACCATTTTGCAATCCCACCATCAGTGCATGAGATTTCCAGTTTCCCCACACCCTCTCCAATATTTATTGCTTGCTGTCCTGTTAAACTTTGCCACTGTTACTGGAGTGAGATGGTATCACATTGTTAAATTTGCATGTCTCTTCTTGCCAGTGATTTTGAGCTTCTCTTCATGTGTCTGTTGATCATCTAAATGTCTTTCTCTGGAAAAAGTCTTTTCATATCTTTTGCTCATTTATAATTGGTTTGTCAGTCTTTTTCTTGTACAGGCATGGTAGAATTATGTAAACTTTTGTTAAGAGACCCTTGCCTGAGATGTTGTTGTTTTACGCTGTCAAGTGGCTTACGACTCATGGGGACCCTGTGTACAACATCTCTGAACTCTCCTGCTCTCTCTTGAGCCAGTTTCATTGTTTCTGACTCCAGTCACTGAATCAATTCATCTCATCTAGGGTCTTCTGCTTTTGTGCTGTCCCTCCACCCTTCTAAGTATGATGTCCTTTTCTAACGACTGGTCTCTCTAGGCAACATGCTCAAAGTACGTGAAACCGAGCTTCCAAATCTTTGCCTCTAGAGAGCAGCCTGGTTTTACCCTCTCCAGGACAAACTTGTTGTTTGTTCTCTTAACAGTCCATGGCATGTTCAGTATTTCTTCAGCAACACAATTCAAAGGCATCTATTCTTTTTCTTCTATCATTCTTATTCAATGTCCAGGTGCATTGCCAAATATTTTTTCTCAGTCGGTAGGCTTTCGTTGTGCCCTACTGGAAAAAAAATCATGCACAAAGTGACTTAATCTTTAGAAGGTCCCATTTGATGTTATCCTCTCCTACTTGTGCATTTCTGTTTGTATTTGCCAGCCTCTTTATATCATAAGCTAATTCTTCTACAGTTGGTCTCATTTTGTCTCTTATGACCTTTATGGTTTTGGGCTTTACCCCTAGGTCTATAATGCACCTTAAGTTGGTTTTTGTATATTGAGTGAGTTGTGGATTCCTCTTCAGTTATCTGCAGGTGGTAGTACAATTTTTCCAGCCCTAGACCTCTGGGGCCTAGTGGTAAGAAGCCGTGCTACAATCCTGAACACAAGCAGTTTAACTCCAACAGCTGCTCTGTGGGAGAAGGATGGGCAATTTCCTCCCATAGGATTAAGTGTCTCTGAAAACTCACTGGAGGGTCAACTATGGTTTAGTTCTGAGACAAAAGTACATAACAACAACAACAATAACAATAACAACAATAAGTCATTGAAGAAGTTATCATTTCCCTATTTGATAGATTTTTGTGGTGTCAGAAACTTTGAAAATTGACTTTTCTACCCATTGTATTACACAACCAACACTCTTGGCACCAGCAGTCAGGAAATCAAAAGATGGATTACATTAGGAAAATCTACTATCAGGAACCTCTCCAGAATATTGAAGAGCAAGGATGTCAGTCTGGAGACTAAAGTGCGCTTGACCCAGGCCATGGTTTTCACAATTACTTGGTATGTTTTGGAGAGCTGGACAATGAATAAGGATGACAGAAGAAGAATTGATGTCTTTGTGTTGTGGTGCTAGAGAAGGATATTGAACATACCATGTACTGCCAAGAAAACTAACAGGTCTGTCCTGGAAAGGGTAAAAACCAAGCTGCTCCTTGGGGGCAAGGATTTTGAGACTCTGTTTTACTTACTTTGCTCATGCTGTCAGGAAGTCCTTGGAGAAAGAGATCATGCTTGGAAGGGTGGAGGGAAAGTGCAGGAAAGGAGTGACACAGTAACTGAGGTAATGAGGATAGGTGTGTCAGAGACAGTAAGACTGTCTCAGGATAGAACAGGTTTCAGAGCTATTGGGCAGAGAGTCATTGAGTCATAGCTGACTTGACAGCACATAACAACAACAACACCATCCATTGCATTAGCCCCAGTTGGATTATAGTCTTCAGCCACCTTAACCTCTGACATATTAACTTGCAAATCATCCATAGCTACATGGCCAAGGTAAAAGACTACTTTCCACACTGTGAGAGATGGTGATAAAGAGAAGATGATGGGACACTGATGTTATAAAAAGACTACAACACTGCTCAGAAGAAACTGTGTGGCAGGGTGTAACCAGAGGAACCCTGGAGATGGAGCCACAGTTTAAGGTTTTGTTTGATGGAAGATTGAATGAAAAGCAAACTTGTAACTCTGAGAAAAAGTTTACTTCATGATTGAGAAAATCAGAAGTGTGTTTGAGCTGCCAACTTTCACTTTTTGACTGAGAAGCTGTCTGGACTAATTGGATAATTGTGCCTTGTTAAGCTGGCTTGGAACTGTGGGAATAAATATGGACCTTCATTGGTGATATTCTTTGCCTCCCCCACTCCCAACTTATTGCCCTTACAATTTTTACAACTGTGTGTGAAGTCTGTGAGTCAATTTACAACAAACATTAGACCCAGTGATTGGTAGAATTAGGCGCAGGAACAAGTAAAGTGGCATGTCTGACCATGTAGCTGTTTTTATGCTACTATGGATAATATTGATGGAGAAAGCTTCCCTTTAAGAAGCAAGCTGAAGTCAGACTCGCCTTTCCTCATGTTGCTTTGCTCTTTTTAAAGTTTTGTTTCTTTGTTGAATACCCATAGACTAAGTTGTTGTCGTTGTTGTTATGTGCCGTCGAGTCGCCTGCGACTCATAGCGACCCTATGTACAACAGCCCTAAACTCCGCTCTGTCCTGTGCCAATCGCACTGTCTCTGACACTCCCATCCCAATTATCCCAGTCACTGAATCAATCCACCTCATAGAGGGCCTTAATGTCTGGGTTCTTTATTCTGTTCCGCTGTTTTGTTCTGTTCCATGTGTCTGTTATTGTAACAGTACCATGCTGTTTGGTTGTTAAAGCTGTCTAGTAGGTTTGATATCCAGGGGCGCTATGCTACTTGCTTCATTTTTGTTATTCAGAAATACTTTGCTATTCTGGAGTCTATTTTATTTCCAAACAAACTTCACAATTGACATTTCTATCTTTTTGAAAAATAAATTTGTTATCTGTATTGGAATTGCATTAAGCATGTAGATTGCTTTTGGAAGGATTGTCATTTTCACTATTTTCAGCCTTTCTATGCAAGTACAGGGAACATTTCTCCATTTACTTGGGTCTCTCATTGTTTCTAACCGTAATGTTTTTTAGTTTTCTTTATAAAGGTTTTTGTGTCTCTGGTTAGCTTTATTCCCAAATATCTTAATTTGTGGTTGGCTATTGCTATGGCAAATGATCCTGCTGTCTTAGATTTCTTCTCTGTTTTCTTTGTTACTGTACAGTATTTCATTATTATTATTTTTTTTTATATTGATCCTGCCACTCTACTAAATTGGTCTACTAGGTTAAAGAAAAGTTTTTTGTGGAGTCCTTGGGGTTTTCTGTGTACAATATCATAATGTCTACATATAGTTACAGTTTTACCAGTTCATTTCAAATCTGAATGTCCCTTATTTCCTTCTCTTGTTGTATTGCCTTAGCGCATACTTCCAAAACAACAATAAATAGGAATGGTGAAAGTGGGCATCCTTGTCAGATCCCTGTTTGAAAGGGGAATGCTTTTAGTCAATTTTACTACATTGACAATGATATTGGCTCTTGATTTTGTATATACACTTTTTACTGTTTGGGAGAAATTCCCTTTTATTCCCATTTTCTAAATATTTTAAATAGCAAGGGTTTTGGATTCGGCCAAAGGCCTTTCTGTGTCAATTGATAGGATAATGTGGTTTTTGTTCTTTGCTTTGTTGCTTATGAAGTGTCATGAATTACTTTGATTGTTTTTCTTATGTTGGACCATCCTTATATACCTTTTATGAATCTCAGTTGGTAATGATGAATTATTTATTTGATGTACTGTTGGATTCTATTGGACAGGATTTTATTAAGGATTTTTTGCATCTATATTCATGAAAGATATTGGTTTGTAGATTTCTTTCTTTCTTTCTTTTTGTTTTTGTGATGTCTCTGTCTAGTTTTGGTATTAGGGTTATGCTTCCTTCATAGAATGACTCTGGGAGTCTTCCTTCTTTTTCTGTGGTTTTTGTTGTTGTTGTTGCTTGTGTTTTTTTTTGTTGTTGTTGTTGTTTTTTAAGTAAGTTGAATCTGTGATAGTTCTTCTACCACATGAATGTTTGGTAGAATTCAGCAACGAAGCCATCTTTCTAGGACTTTTTTGGTGGGGAAGTCTTTTTATGACCTGTTCAATTTCTTCTTTTGTGACAGGTCTGTTCAAGTGTTCTACATCCATCTGTGTCAGTATGGTGAGGGCATGAATTTCAAGGAATTTGTGCATTACCTCTAGCTTTTTTAAAATTTATTAGAGTATAGCTTTTCATAGTATTCCAATATTATATATTTAATTTTATCTAATTCTATTATGATAACACCTCTATCATTAGTTATTCAAGTTATTTGTGGATTCTCTTTCTTTTCTTTTGTTATGCTTGCCAACGGTTTGTCAATTTTATTGACCCTTTAAAAGAACCAGCTTCTGGTCTTGTTGATTGTTTCAATTGTTTTTCCATTTTCCATCTCAGGGATTCCAATTCTTGTCCTTATCATTTTCTTTCTTCTAGAGGTTGTGCGTTTAGATTGTTGTTCTTTTTCTATTTGGTGGAGATATTGAGTTAGATCATTAATTTTGCTTCTTCCTTCCTTCCTTTCTTTTTTTTTTTGTGTGTGTGTATTTACCTATTACTGTAACCTGTCCCCTGAGGACTGCCTTAGCTGTATCCCAGAGATTTTATTATGTTTTATTTTCATTAGAATTTGTTCCCAGAAGCTTTTCTTCCCATTTTGTATTTTTTTCTATAACCCAATCATGCGCTAGCAGAGTGTTATTCACCTTCCATGTGAGTGGTTTTATAAGCTTTACCCTTCTTGTCATTAATTTCTAGTTTCAAGGCCTTATGATTTGAGATGATACTTTGTATTATTTCAATGGTTTTGTGTTTGTTGACACTCTGTATCCTAATATATGATCATTTCTGGAGAATGTACCTGTGCATTTGAGAATGTTTAAACTGACTTTTAGTTGGGCACAGAATCCTAAATACACTCACAAGTTCTAGTTGACTGATTGTATAATTTAGATCTTCTATATCTTTGTAAAATTTCTTTCAGGTTGGCCTATCCTTTGGTGAGAGTGGTGTGTTAAAGTATCCTACCATATGGTGCTTCTATTTCTTTCTTCAAGTCTGTTAATGGTTGTCTCAAATATTTTGCAATTCTATCATTTGGTGTGTAGATGTTAACCAAGGCTGTGTCTTCTTGATCTATTATGCCTTTAATCAGTCTATAATGTCCTTCTTTATCTTTTTGGTGGTTTTCATCCTGAAGTCTATTTCATCAGGGATTAGTATTGCCACTCCTGCTTTTTTGTGGATGTCAGTTGCTTGGTATATCCCACCCCACCCCACCTTGTTTTTGATATTTAGTCATTAGTTTTTGTTGTTTCTTAGAAGTGTCTCTTACAAAAAACAGATTGATGGGCTTTTTTCCCCCCTTTTATTAAATCCCTTCTGCTACTCTTTTTCTCTTAATTGATGTATTTATTTCAATTACATTATGTGTAATAGTTGACAGGGCAGGTTGAATTGCTACCGTGTTGCTGTGGTTTTTGTTTTTTTTTTCTTCTGTTGTTTCTGGTGAATAGACCATAGGATCTAGTCACTTTCCTGTGGGTTTTCTGTGTGAAGGACTTCCTGTACAATTTCTTGTATAGTTAGTCTTGTTTTAAAAAATTTCTTGTTTTTATGCATATTTCCTAATTTCTCCTTCATACGTCATGGACAGCTTTGCTGGGTACAGGATCCTCAGCAGTCAGTCACTTTCTTTCAATGTTCTATATATGTCTTCTTGCTCGCACAGTTTCTGCTGAGAAATCAGAATTCAACCTAATTGGTTCTCCTTTGTAAGTAACTCTTTGCTTCTCTCACAGTGATTTTAGTACTCTTTCTTTATCTTTGATTTCGGCACATTTGACTATGATATATCTTGTTTTTCTTTTGGAGTCTAGTCTCTTTGGGATTAGCTAAACTTCTTAAATGTGGAATTCCTCATTCTTCATGAAAAGTTTCCTTCTAGTACTTCTTCCACAAATTTCTCAGTGCTTTCCTTGCCTTCCTTGTATTCTTGAATTCCGGTCAGAACATATGTATGTTGTTTCTTTTGATGTTACCCCATATGATTTGAATGTTTTCTTCATTTTCCTTCCATTTCCTCTCTGTTTTTTTTTTTCTTGTAGTATGTTCCCATTGAGAGTCTTGTCCTCCTGCTTACTGACTCTCTGTTCCATATCCTACTTTTTTCTCCCTCAAGTATGTTGGAAATTTCTGCCATTTTGGTCTTGATATTCTGGATTCCAATTCCATGCATTTCTTTTATTTCCATGACTGCATTGGTTGTATAATTTCTGTCTTGTGATAATTTTTTTAAATTTATTGTACCTCTTTATCTATAGTTTCAATTCTTCTATGTTTTGCAATTTCTTCCCTAGTTGTTTATATTCTTGTGGTGCAATATATTTCTTCTGGCTCCATAACTCTGGAGTATTCACGTTACTTATGGCTTCCATTCTTTTCCCCATCATTTGTTCCTTCATGTGTCTGTTCACTTGACTCCATGTCAATATATTTCTTCTACATCCTTGTCTCTGGGGTATTCTCTGGGTCTGGGTCTGCAATATGATCTGCAATATTCACTGGGTCTTCAATATACTCTGCTTTTTAATAAAAATTAGAAGTGAGGCACAAACAGAAATTTATACACCAGTGTTCACAGCAGCATTATTCACCATCACAAAATCATGGAAACAATCTAAATGTCCAACCACAATGGAATGGATTGAGAAATTATGGTACATTCAGATGATAGAACACTACCACAAGCAGAAGTAATGCTTTTGAAAATCACTACCTAACTTGGGAGGGACTAGAGAGCATTATGCTAAGTGAACTCAGTCCCATAAGGACAAATACTGTATAAGACCATTATTGTAGAATAGAATGATAATTAGTAAGATGTGTATAAGGATCCAGGAAGAAGAGGGGGAAGCAGAGTGATGAGGAAGAGCAGGGAGTAAACATCAATTTGATGGGTAGATGGAAAGGTGGGTAAAAGAAATGTGAAAAAACAATGTATATGAATTTCATAAGTAAACCAATATAAAGTAAAAATTTTATCTTAAAAGGGGTTATTTGGTTTTTCACAATGTTTGAAGCTGCCTGCTTCTTTGCTGACATTATGAGATGTTTTTATTTACGTGTTAGGGTCTTTCTATTATATCTGAGTAGATTTTTTGCTGGGTTTTTTGTCTTTATCTTTATGATATATTATGTATTAGTTGCAGACTTCATGGTGTGAACAACTCCCTATAACAAAAGTCAGTGAAGGAGAGGAAGACTCTCAACCTGTTGGATTAACAAGGTGACTGCTCCAATGGTCTCTTGGGTGTCAGGAAGTGTGAGGATGGCACAGGATAGAACAGAGTTCAGATCTTTTGTTCATAATATCACCATGAGTTACACCAAACTTGACAGCACATAGAAAGAACAACAAGTCAAAATAAATTTGGGCAAATTGGAATTGAGTATCTACATATATGGAATTTCTCTATAGGATTTTCTTAACTGTAATCTTTGCAGAATCAGATAATCATGTCTTTCCCCTGTGAAGTTAATTCATTAGTTTAAGCCACCAACCTTTAAGCTAAAAGTCAATCACTCAATCCTTGTTCCAATGAGGCTCCATCCCAAGAAAATAGCACTGTCATAATCCCCAGAACCTGTGAATATGTTATCTTATGTGATAAATTGAATTTTGCAGATGTCATAAAATTGAGAATTCAGCAATGGAGAGCTCATAGTGGATTATCTGGGTGAGCACAACGTAATAGCAGATCAGTGAAATAAATTATTTTTTTAAAAGATAGGTAAGTGATCTGAGTGAATATTGAAATGTGCTATCGATGACTTGAGTGTCTTTTAGAAGCTGGAAAAGGCAAAGGAATGGGTGTCCTCTGGAAACTCCAGAAGGAATACAGGCATGCTGACACCTTGATGTTTTACTCTAATGTCAAGAAGCATAGGAGAATAAATTTGTACTTTTTAATTTACTAATTTTTTGGCAATTTGCTAAAGCAAAAATAGGAACATAATGCATTTACCAGTTTCTTTGTTCACCATTGCTAAATGCCCATGGGCTTCGTCTTTCTGAGTTCATTTTTCACATAATTGAATTAAATTCACCCTTTAGTAGCTGATTTATGCTTCCTTTCAACAAGCATTATTTTTCGTGTCTGCTGCGTGTCAGAAACTATTCTAGGCATCAGTGCTCACAGTGGAATAGAAGTAAGAAAAAAAAGGTATTATTCTACTGGGACTTTCTGGGAGAGAATTTTCCAGTGGTAAACTCTGATAGTTAAGAAAGGTACAGCATTCTAAATCAGCCACTATTGACCCTCTGCATGTGCAAATTCTATGCCAAGCAAATCATTCAAGAAACTAGACTTTATGAAGAAGAATGTGTCCTCAAGATTGGAAGAAGACCCATCAACAATATATGTTTTGCAGATGACAAAATCTTGCTTGCTTAATGAGAGGAGGACTTGAGGCACTTGCTGAAGACAATAAAAAACTACAGCCTTCAATATGGATTACATCTCAACATCAAGAAAAAGAATATTAACCACTGGGCTAATAGGCAACACATGATGGATGGATAAAAGATTGAAGTTATCAACTATTTCTTCTTACTTGGAACAACAATCAAAACCCTTGTTGCCAGCAGACAGGAGATCAGGAGACACATAGCATTGGGAAAAATCTGCTTTTAGAAACCTCTCCAAGGTCCTGAAAAGCAATGATATCAGTTTAAAGACTAAGATGAGCCTAATTCAAGTCATAGTCTTTCCAATCACCTGCTATATGTCTGAGACCTGGACAAAGAAGGATTATAGAAAAAGAACTGATGTTTTTGCGTTGTGGTCCTGAATATCTCACGGACTTCCAAAAGAACAAATTTGTCTTGAAGAAAGTGCAGTCAGAATGCTCCTTAAAGGCAAGCATGACTGAAGTTTGTCTGACACACTTAAAATATATTGTTAGAAGGGGCCAGTCCTTGGAAAAAGACATCATGCTTGGAAGGATGGGATGTCAGTGAATGAGAGTAAGACCTTCAATGAGATGGATTGACACAGTGACTCCAGCAAGGGGCTCAAGTATGTCAGAGATTGTAAAGATGGCATAGGATAGAAAAGGATTCAAAACCAATGTTTATCGTGTCACTATGAGGACTACTTGACTCAACAGCACCTGATAACAACAACTTGGAGATTTTATTGTCTTCTGGTTGCCTTTGCTGCTACCATTAGTCTTCTTTATCTGTTATTAATCTCTTTGGTTACTTTTAAGATTGTCTTTGTTTTACATTTCCTGTGATTTTACTGTCATGTATCTTGGTCTAGTGGTAAGGAGCTGTGAAGGCCCATGGTTTGAATCCACCGGCTGCTCCGCAGGAGAAAGATGGGAAAGATGGGCTATCTCCTCCTGTGCAATTGCTGCCTCTGAAAACCCACTGGACTCTCAGCTACGGATCAGTTCCAACTAGATGTTTCACAATCACAACATCTTGATGTAGATTTATTTTAATTGGCATTTTTTAGAACTTGAAATGCTTTCTCAATCTGAAGATTTATGTCTTTCTTCATTTCTGGGTAACTTTCAAAGATTTTCTCTCCAAACATTGTCTTTTTGTCTGTTTTCTCTATTCTGACCTCTGGAACCTCTCTTAGTTTTATGCTAATTTTACTCGATAATGAATCTTAGAACCTAAGTTCAGTAGAAACTTAAACCACACCGTTAAAGAAGCACTGGTTTCCTAGACAAAGTACCATTTCAACAAAAAGCTAATGAAAAGGAGTTATAGATGCTCAAACTCAGTTGACTTCAGTCCTTGACCTTCTTGTTTATATCCCCTCCTCATTCTACTGCATTATTTTGTAGTAGCTGAGCTGTCCATAAAGGAGCTTAGTTTTCCATTTCTAGTCTCATGTCAGCGTGCTGAGTTGGCTTTTTGAACTCTCAGAGCTTCCACAGGTCTGGCCACTTTAATCTCTTTTGCCCCTGCTGTGGTGTATCTTAGATCCCATGCTCCAGTGGCTCTGGACACACACACACACACACACACACACGTTTATTTACATATTTCTGATACATTTTTTCCCAAAACAGAGTATTCCAATTTCCCTCACTACCCAGCCCCCAACAAATCCATGATTATTCCCCCTACCTTACACATTGTCATCCTTCTGTTTCCACCCTTTCCCCTTCCTTGGATCCTTATACT